>NC_135810.1:63206787-63525824 GCF_964213995.1 Mustelus asterias | reverse complement strand
CAATGGGCCGAATGGTCTCCTTCTGTACTGTAGGGATTTTATGATTCTATTTGATGATTGATATCACAGCTTCTATTGCAGCATCGGTCGCTTCCGCAAAGGTCAGCTGTGAAAGGTCAGACTGCTGCCATTGTGACCCTCGATACCAGTGGTCATAGGACTTCCACATTGTCATCAATCTGTTCTCCATCAGATCACTAGGATTGTGAAGTCACTGCCTTAGGAGTGACTCCATGCAACATAAACCAATTGTCTTTTCTCAGGATGACAACATTCCAAGTCTCACCACTGCCACTCTGCAAGTGCCACTGCTGTTGCCTACAATCAACCAACCCAGGCTGTTGTAATCCAGGCTGAAATAATGCAGTGTGTGTGAGAGGAAATGAGAGAGAGAGATGAGTCTATGTGTGTATGTGTGCAAGAAAGGGTTGAGTGTGTGTGTGTATAAGACAGGGGTAAGTGTGTGTGTGTGTGTGAGCGAGAGGGGTGAGTCTGTGTATGAGAGAGGGGTGAGTGTGCATGTGTGTGTGTGTGAGAGGGTGGCTGAGTGCGTGTATGTGTATGAGAGAGGGGTGAGTCTGTGTGTGTGTGTGTATGTGAGAGGGGTAAGTGTGTGAGTGAGTGAGTGGGAAAGAGTGAGTGAATGAACGTTTGATTTGATTTGATTTATTATTGTCACATGTATTACCATACAGTGAAAAGTATAGTTTCTTGTGCGCTATACAAAGCATACCATTCATAAAGAAGGAAATGAGGGAGTGCAGAATGTAGTGTTACAGTCATAGCGCCCCCCCCCCCGCCCCCCCTCGCCCCCCCTCGCCCCCATAGTCATCATTTAATAGGGGACCCAGCACAGATCCCTGTTGTACGCCACTGGATACTGGCTTCAAGTCACTAAAGCAGCCTTCTGTCATCATCCTCTGTCTCCTACAACCGAGTCAAATTACCCTGTATCACATGTGTATTTGTCTTTTTTATAACTCTCTAATGTGAATGTTTAAGGTGCTGGATGGGGTATGGATCGATTTGGTTGCTTTGTGCAGTATGGAATGAAGCTTCTTGAGTGTTGTTGGAGCTTCACTTATCCACGTACATGGGGAATATTCCATCACATTCCATCATAGTTGTGCCTTGTAGATGATAGAGAGGCTTTGGGGAGACAGGAGATGAATCATGCCTATTTTTATAACTTATCTAATTTCTAGGTGAAAATTTCCAATATTGTTCATCCAGGTGAGGCAATTCATTCAGAAATTGAATCATTTTCCATTTCAGGCATTTGGGGAAAATATTTGCAAAATTCCACTTTGGTTCAAAGTTTTGCTAGTATCAAACGCAGATTATAAAATGCCCATGATTGCAAAGCTCCACTTCAATAACAGATTCAATAACAAAATTGCCCATGCATTGCTAGCACTGAACACTCCCAGATTATATAATTCTTTTAGTATGTTCATAGTCACAGAGCCAAGAAATACCCTTGTCAGTGGCTCGCTGGAGTTCTTTAATCAATCCCTGACAATGGGCCCGATTTTACCATTGTGTCGCGCCCGTTTTTGGGCGCGGAAACGTGGTAAAATCGGGCGTGAGGCCATTAACGCAATCCGCGCCTGCGCCCACGCAGATGGCCACTTTACCGAGGCCCGGGAATGGCCGCGATCCGATTCGCGCCCGAAACGGGCACAACGGCGATTTAAACGCATTTGCATGCATTACAATTGAACCAATGGCCTGCCCGCCCAACTTTATCAGCATTTCCCACTTTACCACCGTGTTTGCCAATCTGGAATCAGGCCGAAATGGACATGCTAAATAAAAGTCTGTTTCGGGCGCTCCAGCCACTGAAGAGGTGAGTTCAGAGCTCCCAACGACTCTTGAACTCAGATCGGTGGTGGGGGAGGGGAGGGGGAGGCGGGTCAGATCATTCTCTGGTTGAGGGAGGGAGGGGGGAAGGAGGGAGGCCAGATCACTGTCTGGCTGGGAGGGAGTGGGGGGGGAGGAGGGCAGATCGTTGTCTGTTGGGGGGGGCAGAGGGAGGTGGACCAGATCATTCTCCGGTGAGGGGGTGGGAGGGAGGAGGAGGCTGGTCAGATATACTTCTGTGGGTGGGGGGGGGTTGGGCGGGGGGGAGGGGGGGCGACGGGGAGTGAGGCCAGATTGTTCTCTGGTTTGGCGGGGGTGGGGGGATGAGGGAGGCGGGTAAGATGTATCTCTGTTGGGGGAAGGGAGGCCCGATCGCTCACTGGTGGGGGGAGGGGGGGGGGGGGGGGCGAAGGCCAGATGGATCTCTGGCGGGGGGGAGGGCAGGGGGTTCTGTTGCCTCTCTGCGGCCGATCGGTGGGAGGGGAAGGGGGAAGGGGGCAGGGGGCCGCGATCGGTCTGGGTATCGGAGGTGTAGGTGGATAAGGGGGACAGTTATGTTGTGGGGGTGGGGCAATGTCTGTGGGGGCTATCGCTCCCGCTTTTCGCTCCCTGGCCACTTTATCCGCTTTCCGCAGCCCGCGAGCGAACTGACACGGGCGCGCTTTTTCAAATTTTTTTCTAACTGCACATGCGCAGTTCAGAGCTCCGATCGTTTCAGGCGTGCTAAGCCCCGCCCACAGCGCGATTCAGACTCGCGATTTGTTTTTCAAGCTAAGTGCTAATGGGGACGCCTGAAAGTAGATTTGCAAATCGGATCTGAATTGCGCCCAGATTCAGCACTTAGAATGAAAATGGTAAAATCGGGCCCAATGTGTGTCATTGTTTGCACTGCACTACAGCTGCAGCCTGGATGGTTCTTGTGACACCATTCATGTTGGGTGGCAACACAGAGGCTTTGGCCAAACCTGAAATGGTTTAAAAGGGCCCACTGTCCCCGTGGAAGATCAAAGCTGGGTAGACAAGTAGTGTGATCTGCAATGTGAGTGATTTCTGGTAGACGCTTTCTCCTACCGATTTTCTCCAATAGGTCTCCAGCTGTTACTCCTTAGAGTGGTGAATTTACCTGTATGGAGTGGAGTGAGGGAAGGCATTCTGTGGGTGGGTTGACGAGGTCTGTGAATAAGGGCAGGCGTAGGTTGGAGTAGACCTTCTTCGGTAGCTTATTTCTTGCCATTTCTCTCTTGATGTTGGTGGGGGCGCAACGTTTCTCAGGGCTGGGAGTCAAGGGAGGTGGGTTGATTGCAGAGTACCTGTGATAATGCATTTGTTCAGTTGAGATCAAGTAATAAGAAGTTTGGATTCAAGGTAAAGATGATTTGTTCTGCTCCTTCTTTTTTTGTACTGTATATCCATAATTACTGACAGTTAGTTGGACACCATTTGGCGTACAACTCATCAATTTCTTAAGTTGGCAATCAGTATTTTAATCTGCATGTCAGCATATTATGAGAAACTCATGATGACTAATGTTTAGAAGGACTGGGACAGCATGGGAACAGAACTATTTGCAAGTTCCTGCCCAAGTCATTCACCATCCTGAAAGGGCAGCATGGTGTCTCAGTGGTTAGCACTGCTGTGTCACAGTGCCAGGGATCCGTGTTCAATTACCAGCTGAGTCATTGTTTGTGCGGAGTCTGCACATTGTCCCCGTGTCTGCGTGGGTTTCCGCCAGGTGCTCCGATTTCCTCCCACACTCCAGAGATATGTAGGTTAGGATGATTGGCCATGTTAAATTGCCACTTAGTGTCGGGGGACAAGCAGGGTAAATATGTGGGGTTAGGACCTGGGTGGGATTATTGATTCAATGGGCTGAATGGCCTCCTTCTGCACTGTAGGGATTATTTGATTCTATGATTTGCTGCAGGATTCACTGCCCCTCACATGCTCTTGTAGCCATAGGATTTAGATGGCTGGTCCAGGGCAGTTTCTGGTAAATCATAGGCCCAAAGTTGTTGATGGTGGGAGATTCAGTGATGGTAACACCATTGAATGTCAGAGTGGTATAGTTAGATTCCCTTTTGTTGGAGATGGCCATGGCCTGGCACATGTGTGGCATTAATGTTCCTTGTCACTTATCTGCCCAAGCCTGAATGTTGTCCAGGTCTTGTTACACTTGGGCATGGACGGTTTCTATATCTGATGAGTTGTAAATGGTGCTGAACACTATTACACTACCTTGAGGAACTTGTGCAATGATGTCCTAGGCCTGAGAGCATTGGTTTCCAACAACCACAGCCACAATAACAACATCTCCCTTTATACTAGGTATGATTTCAACCAGTGGGGGAATCCTCCCTGATTCCCAGTGACCTCAGTTTTGCCAGGGCTTCTTGATGCCACACTTGTTCCAATGCTGCTTTGATGTCAAGGGTGATCATTCTCACCTCACCTCTTGAATTCAGCTCTTTTGTCCATGTTTGGACCAGTACTGTAACGAGGTCAGGAACTGAATGACCCAGGCAAAAACCAAACTGAGCATCAGTGAGCAGGTTCCCAGTTCTGAAGAAGAGTCACATTGGACCCAAAATGTTAACTCTTTCTCTCTCCATAGATGCTGCCAGATTCTGGGTCTACAGAATATTCTATTTCTGTTTCAGTTTCTAGAGTCTGCAATGTATTACTTTTTTTATTTCAGGGAGCAGGTGATTGCTGTGTAAGTGCTGCTTGGTAGAACTGTCAATGACACCTGTCACTTGCTGATGTTTGAGAGTACACTGATGGGACAGTAATTGGCCACATATCATTTGTCCTGCTTTTAGTGAACAGGGCATACTTGAAAATTTTTCCACATAGTGAGCCGATGCCAGTCTTGTACTGGAATAACTTAGTGAAACTGCTTGGCTAGGGCCACAGCTATTTATGGTGCACAAGTCTTCAGTACTACTCCTGGAATGTTGTCTGTGCTTATAACCTTTTCAGTATCCGGTGTTTTCAGCAATTTCTTATTATCACATATAGTGCATCAAATTAGCTGAAAACTGGCTGGCATCCGTGATGCCGGTAACTTCAGGAGAAAGCAAAGAGTGATCATCCACTCGGCAATTCTGGTGAAAGATGGTTACATCCAAATAAATTGCACATTAGTTGTGTTAAATTGTACATAGGTGGTCAGCATTGGCTGGAGATTCACTTATGCTCCTTTCACCAAGAACAGATTGTGGTAGCTGGCTTAGGAAATGTATGTTTGCACTGTATATCTCTGTAAATAAAAACATGGCTCAATTCAGGCCTTGCAATGCAGAATACATTTGTATAGACTTGAATACATGACGGATCTTCACACAGGTGCTACTTAGGTGAACATTGGTTCAAGAATCGGATGCGTAGGCTGTAACCATTTTAGCCCAATTAATATGGTTCACAGGAGTGATCTTAACTTGCCCAGAATCGGCATTAACAGGGGATAACAGCTTCAAAATGTGGTTAGTTGACTACTAGGCCAACACCATCCTTCAGATACCATCATTTCTACAGGGACCTACTGCTGGGTGGCTCAGACTTTAAAATAGCTGTGCCCCATCACCGCAAATTGACTATCCAAAAGTTGAAATCTAACCAATCATTTCCCAGTGACAGAGTTAATGGAGGCAGAGAATTCTTGCAAAAAGGATACAAAATCTTATTAAAGTACCAAATTGAAATCAAATCTACAGAACCGATCGACCATCATGATTTCTCAAGTTTTGTTGGTAATGCACTGACAAACATATATGCATAATCTTTTGGGTGCTGGAAGGAAGTTGGGATTTGGTTGCTCTGAGTTTTTTCTTAAAAGTGATGCATGTTGCAGTTGCATTTGGTTATTAGTACTTTTTCAAATGCTTCTATCAGATTTTTACTGTCATTACTTCCTGCTTTTGTTTTGTCCTTTTAGAATTATGGATGCCAGAGGAAATCAGCCTTCACTACCTGTGCTTCATGAGAAAGACAGAACTGAGTTATAACGCCAACTCAAACGAGACCAATATACAAAAGTGCGCACTGACAAGGATGACAGTCTTGAATTTCTGCAGATTGTTCTGAGCCATCAAGTCATAACAGCCACTAAAGACAGTTTACTGACTTGCATGTACCAAATAGGTGACAGAAATGTAGTTTGATGGGGGAACATTTCCATCACTTTTCCCATAGATCTACATTAATGATGGAAAAGGCCAAAGCACTTTTACTTACTACTAAGATTTGTTGAAGTCATACGTGGCACACACATGAGCATCTGGATTGTTCAAGAACATGTTTAAATTAATATATAGGCAATAAGCAACGAATAATATAAATCAATGCTTAACGTAGTTGTTATGGAACCTTCATTTTATGCAATGTATAGCTGTAACTGATAATACCTATAAGTATAGTGAAAAACACTAATATAATGAGGTGTTTGCATCCCCCAGCAGAACTCCAGGGGAACATTACATTGGCATGTTAAACCAGGTACAGATGCTTCAACATTTTAGTGAATATCCTGAAGTAAAATCTGTTTGATACCTTTAAAACAATGGCATTGTATTGAATTTTTCATAACTTCACTCAGAGAAAGATTATCATGTGTCGTGAGGCATGAAACTCAGACAGTGCCATTGGCAGGTTAGGACAATGAAAATAAGGCTTAAGAAATGGAAAATGAAGCCGAACTGTAGTAAGGAGGACTATTATGTCAATCTCTTTTTAACAATCCTGTGAATTTGTGCACACTGTATTGGCTCAATTAAGAGCCTGACCATCATCATCATCCTCGGGCTGCTACTATGCGTGTGGTCTATTCATCTAATGTAACATTATCCTGCTCCCTTGGAAATAAAGTTTTATTTTAGCTAGTCCTTCCCTTGGGTGACAATGTATGACACAAATCTTCTACACTTAATCTATTGGCCCTTTGAGTTGATTCCTCAGTGGGAGGATTAAATGTAATGTCTGATAGCTTTTTGATTGTGAACATCTCTTGGGATGGAGATAGTTGCCAATTATTTTGTGCTGGGTTATGAGATAGTCCTGAAACTGCTGGCATCTTATCATGCTGTAATACGACTTGCATGTTTTCTGTCACATGATGGGGTAGGAGAATAGGACAAATGAGACCTTACCCTGCAAGGCATTGCAGCACTGAGCAGTGTGAAGCTGTACCTCAAGGTTTTCTCAATTATTTTTAAATTTGTTCATGGGACGTGGGCGTCATTGGTTGGGACTGCCCATCCCTGAGGGCATTAAGAGTCAACCACATTGCTGTTGATCTGGAGTCACATCTGGGCCAGACCAAGTAAGGATGACAGATTTCCTTCCCTAATAAACATTAGTGAACCAGATGGGATTTTATGACAATCGACAATGGTTTCATGGTCATCATTAAACTTTCAATTCCAGATTTTTATTGAATTCAAATTTCACCATCTGTCATGGTGGGATTCGAACCCAGATCCCCAGAGCATTATCCTGGGTAATACCCCCAGAATTTTAATCCAGACATTGGAACCCAAGATCTCATTGGTCCCTGTCAAAACATAAAACATGACCGGTCCTGTAACTTCTTTTACTGGAGGCTCAACTGCAAATAACCAGAGTTACCATATTTCCCATGCTAATCTACAGTTCTACAAGGGCACTACTGTATACATCTGAATAATAGACTCTTTCAAACTCACTTTGCCAAGTACATTGTGTAAACAGCAGCCTTTCCTACATACAGATCCTGGAAGGTATCCATCCCTGGTTTTGAAACACAGCATAGAACCATCACAAAAATTAGACCTGTCATTTCCCCGCTGGCTCTTCACAATCTAAAATAATCCCACTGCACTGCTTTCTCTCCATATTCAAGTTTTACGCTGTTTCAGATGTTTTACTGTTCTTCCCTGAAATAGGATCTATGGCAAAGTATTCCATGATTAAGCATTCCTTGCTGTATAAAGCAATTTTTCTCATTCTCAATAACAATTTTAAATTGACAACCTCTACCCACTTTTAGTCCTACTGCTCCAGTAGAACTAGTCTCTGATCACTACTCACTATGGTTGCTCATCCCTGGTATCATCCTAATGGATTTCCATTGCTTTATTGCTCTTCCTAGTGAAGGGTCGTCAAAGCTACATATTCTTCCCTGAGCCTAAAAAATGTTTTCATTCAACAAATGTATCATTACTTCTTTGCTACATTTCATTACTGTTTCTTTCTCTTAGTTATGTCCCCCTTTATAAAATCTAGAATGCCAATACCTTTTCTTTCTGTCTCACTGTACATGGATTCAAGTGTTATTAACTGGTGTAACACCACTAAGAGAGTTGTGTTATGCTAGGATCTGATAGGCAGGGAGTTTAAGTACACTTTAACACAGGAACTCAAGTAAAAAAGCACAATTACTGTATATTTACTGTCGCAAAGTCTGTTTCAAATAAATGAGGCGCTTCAAAATTATAAGGACATAAACACATCAGTGCTATCTTTACATCGATTATTTTCCCTATATATTTAACTGGATAGCTAAGATATTCATCGATGTAATCAAACCAAAACAGAAAGAGAGTCTCTTCCTAAGTATTTAGAAAGTTAAGGTCCTATCAGTGCTGGGTTCTCAACCAACCCCAGTTATATTCCAATTTGAGGTTGCAATTCAATCAAAGTTCAACTCTCGATAGTCAAGCAATTTTTTCTCCCAGGTTGCTCAACAGCCATTCTCCATGTCCATTTCCCTCTGAAGGCATTCAGACAGATGACTCTGTTCAAGTCCCCTCTTTGTTTGTATACCCTCCCCAGCTCACCTATGCCTGTTCCTGATTCAAACGTAACACTGTAATGACTCAGGAAGCCTGACTGGAAAGGAACATAGTTTATTTTCCCCCAAAATATACAGAATGCAAAGTAATACCACAACCATGGTGTACACACACTTGCCCTTGCCTGAGACTACAGGGTTCAGCAGGCCCAGTCCCGTACCTGCCTTATGAAAGACTCGGGTAATGAGTTCCAGCTGGGAAGGCCACTGCCTGTTACCAGGGGAACCCATACACAACGAGCCCCACAGGGAAATCAATCAGTGATTCTTCAAGGGACTTTGTGGGGGTTATCACAGATACCTTCTGAGAAACATAATGCATGTGACCTGCTGTGTAGTTCTGGCTGGGAGGAAAGGAAACATGTGCAGAGAGGTACCACCCCTCCATGAACCTGCCCAATGCTGTGTTACACTGGGTGTCTCACCCTTTTACATTTTACTGTGGTTCTTTATATCTACTTTTATGACAAGAGGTCTTCAAGTCAATTATGCAGCCATTTGCATAGAACAGTGAACTTCACCATGTACAAACTCAGGGTTTTTCCATTATGTCACTTTTAATCATTGACAGCTTACATTCTTGACAGATTATCATACATATATACTTATTAAGTTAAAAATCATGCTTATTTTTATAACTTCTTATCTAATTTCTTGGTGAAAATTTCTAATATTGTTCATCTAGGTGAGGCACGCCATTTGGAAATTGGATCACTTTCTACTTCAGGCATTTGGAGAAAATTTAGCAAAGTTCCACTTTGGTTCAAAGTTTTGCTGGTGTCAAACGCAGATTATAAAATGCCCATTATGGCAAATCTCCACTTCAAAAACAGAGCCTACAAAATTGCCCATGCATTGCCAACAATGGACACTCCAAGGTTATATAATTTTTAGCATGTACCTAGTCACAGAGCCAGTAAATAGCTTCATCAGTGGCTCGATAGAGTTCTTTAATCACCCTTTGACAATGTCATTGTTTTCACTGCACTACAGCTGCAGCCTGGATGGTCCTGGTGACACCACTCATGTTGGGTGGCTACGCAGAGGCTTTGGCCAATCCTGAAATGGTTTAAAAGGGCCCACTGTCCCCGTGGAAGATCAAAGCTGGGTAGACAAGCAGTGTGATCTGCAATGTGAGAATGATTTCTGGTAGATGTCTTTTCCCACCAAATTTCTTTTAATAAGTCCCCAGCTGTTACTCCTTGGTGTGGTGAATTTACCTGTATGGAGTGGAGTGAGGGAAGGCATTCTGTGGGTGGGTTGACGAGGTCTTTGAATAAGGGCAGGCTTAGGTTGGAGTAGACCTTCTCCAGCAGCTTATTTCTTACCATTTCTCTCTTGATGTTGGTGGGGGTGCAACGTTTCTCAGGGCTGGGAGTCAAGGGAGGTGGGTTGATTGCAGAGTACCTGTGATAATGCACATTGTTCAGTTGAGATCCAGTAATAAGATGTTTGGATTCAAAGTAAAGGTGATTCGTTCTGCTCCATCTCTTTTTGCACTGTATAGCCATAATTACTAGCAGCTAGTTGGACAGCATTTGACACACAATTCATCAACTTCTTAAGTTGACAATCAGTATTTTAAGCTGCATGTCAGCATGTTATGAGAAACCCACAATGACTGACATTGAGAAGGACTGGGACAGCATGGGAACACCTGCAAGTTCCTGCTCAAGTCACTCACTGTCCTGAGTTGGAGCTATCTCGCCATTCCTTCACTGTTGCTGGGTTAAAATCTTGGAACTCTCTCCCTAATAGAACTGTGGGTGTACATACACCACATGGACTGCAGTGGTTCAAGAAGGTCATCTCCTTCTCAAGGCCAATTAATGATGAGCAATGAATGCTGGCCTAGCCAGTGATGACCACAAACCTTGAATTAATTTTAAAAATCCATTATTTTTCCATTGAAATTAAAGGTTGCCAGTATCAACCAATCAGGTTGAGTGACAGGGATAAAAACTGTTCGAAATAATCAATCAATCCTTATTTTCTTCCAGTGTCATTTGTACAAGGATATGATAATAAAGCTTTCAAATGAATTATTTTGTTTTTCAATTTCAGATATGTTTATTTAGTGTTTCTCCCTGAAGAGATTATATTTAATAAATGCAGAAATAAGATGCAGCATAACAAAATCATTTTTTATAAAAGAACTTTATGGAACATATTTGGCTGTTCACATGTGAAGTTTCATTTTCTTCAAGTCAATTTGAAAATGCTATTTTGAGATAGTGAGGATGATCCCTGGTGTGAATGCAATAACTAGTTTTATTTGACCTTTTATGTTGCCTCACTTTTCAATATCACCAGATGTTAGAAAGAAAGTATGGAGGAAGTTGGAGTGAAGAGTGCTGCTTAATTTTTTTAAAAAGCGGACACTCAGATTCCCATGATATATGGTGTTGACAGTTAGCCTGGAAATATCTGTGTTTTGTACTTAGCTTTGTTCCCTACCATTGGCAGTTATTTTTAGTTTGTTTATTGGAGATTTTTGTATTACTCTACAGTAACTGAGGAGATTGCAAACACCAATCTTATTAAAGCAGTCAACACCTAAAGGTGAATGTGATAGTTGCATTAATACTCAACAGTATAATAGATTGTAAAGCTCAGACTGTTGGTCATGTCCAGCCGAAAGCAGAAAATTCAGTCATCGTACTTGCAAACAATGGGCAAAATTTTACACTCCCCCAAGGTTCCCAAGGTGGGTTCTGCGGCGGGGTGGGGGGGGGGGGGGGGGGGGGGGATGTAAAATGGAATGATGCGACTCCCTCCACAGACCTGCTCGCTGGAACTCAGAAGCAATTTCACGGTTGGATGGGCAGGGCCTCTGGGCAGGGAGCCCATTCTTTCACCTATTAAGGCTCTTAAGTGGCCCCGTTATGGCCAACTAAGGGCCTTTCCAATCCAGCCTCAATTTTAGGCTGGTGGGAATGGGTGCAAGTAGGGTGGGAAGCAGAGGAAGAAAACTTGTTTCCATCTTGAGCGGGAAGAGTGACAGCGTCTCAATCTGAAGGCCCCTTCAGAGTTGGGACCCTTTATTCCTGGACCTTGGAGCTCTGGCTCTTCCTTCTCCCAATCCATAGCTTAACCCCCCCCCACCCGATGCCATGATCACACCCCTCCCAACTCCTGGGCATCCCCTACCCTCCCAATCCCTGGAGTGCCCCTATCTTCCCAACCCCTGGGGCGTCCCCTATCCTCCCACCTCTGGAACCTCCTGGAGTTACATTTACAATGGTCTCAGGACTTAGTTCCAGGCAGTACACAGCAGTACCACTTCTGGCCACTGCAGCGCTGAGCTTGGCTGGGTTGGGGAGCTGTTGGCTAATCTGAGAGCCGACAGCTCTAACGTGCCAGACTCCCTTCCAAGGTTGATAGAAGTCCTGCCCACTTCTAATCAATACTCAAGTGAGTGTTCAATGGCAATGGGCCTCTGAGAGTTGGCAGGAGCTCGTTATGCACCGAATCTCAGGATGGCGAACGGCACATGGGGGCATGGAAGGGACTCCTGTAAGTGAGTATAGAGTGGGCATGGGGATTATGGAAAATGCATGGGAGATATAACTGTGTATGAAGGGGATAATGGGGGGCTGGATGAGGGTGTGGGGGAGGTGAGGGGTAGAGTGCCTAAGTCATTCACACAAATGGACCAATGTCCCAGTCAACGAAGGCAAGGCTTCTCACCCGATAAAAGTAAAATGTTGTGGATGATCGAAATCTGAAATAAAGAAAATACTTAATAAACTCAACAGTCTAACAGTATCTTTGGAAAGAGAAAATGTTTCTGTTGAAGGGTCAATGAGCTTGAAACTTTAACTGTGTTTCTTCCTCCACAGACTCTACCTGACCTATTGAGTTTATCCAGCATTTTCTGAATTTTGTTTCAATGCTTTTAACCCATTGGTTTTGGTATCTGCCTGCCTCCATTCCCGCCTCAGGCCTGCATCAGGTGTCGGCAGTCCTGACTCCAGCCTGACCTCAACTCCTCGGGTGAAGACTGCATGTGTACCCAGGTTCATTCAGAACTGGGGAAGGTGGCGTGGGGAAATGATCCAATTCACAATTCTCAAACCAGTGAAGAAACTTTGGCTCAGCATTTCAGGTTGATGGCCTTCCATCAGAACTGGGAGAAGTTAGAATTTTAATAGTTTTAAACAAGTGGGAGGGTGATGGTGGAAAAAGAACAAAAGGGAAGGTCTGTGATAGGGTGGAAAACAGGAGCAATTAGATGACAAAAGGATTGGTAATGCAAGATCAATAGGAGTGGTAATGAGACAAGTAAAGAAATAAAAGGTATTTTGAAAAGAAGTGTGGATGGCAGAATGACTTCTGGACTCAAAATTCAGTTCATCAATTTCAAACAGTAATCTCTGGCCACATTTGTTTCCTCCTCCTTTGTACCTTTGGTTTCATTGTCTTATTTTCATTCTTCTTTTGCTTTTGGCAGCTGCCATTCATCATTTTGCCATTCACATTCCCTTCAGACAAATATTTTGATTCTTATCCTGTCCCTTAATGCTGTCCCAACATTTTTGTTTCAGACTTCCAGCATCTGCAATACTTTTGCTTTCATATTAGTGAATGAAATGGTGAATGGGACGCTGCACCATCCAGTTCCTCAAAGTGTGATCATAAATAATCAGGTTGGAATCTGTTGGCACTTGTTAAAATGATAATACTGCTTTATTAAATAAAGAACAAAAACTTGGGGAAAGAACAGTACCTTTCAGAAACTTAGAACATACCAAAGTGCTTCATAGCCAATGAAGTAGTTTTGTACTGTTGTAATGTGAGGAAATGCAACAGCAAATTGTGCAAATCAAGGCCCCATAAATATTTGTGAAATAATAAATACCTTTTGCAGCCTTGCATGTCCCACATTATTCTACAGCCGTAGAAGGTTTAAGGTGTAGTCATTATTTTTACACAGTAAGATTCCTCCAAAAGCAGGAGATAATTGCTCAGCTAACCTGTCTATAGAGAAGTAGGTCGAGAAATAAATCTTGGCAAGAGCACAAGTAAAACTCTTCACTCTTCTTTGAATCATGCTTGGGGATTGTTCAGATGCACACGGGAGGGGAAAAGAAAACTCAGTTTAACATTTCATCTGAAAGTCAGGTAATTGTTTTTTGGTAGTTTTGATTGAGAGATAAACATTGACAAGGATATCAGGAGAACTCTCTTGCTGTTGTTCACATGCCAGTGCCCTCGGATCTTTTATTGGAAGTGCTCTGGGATCTTTTACATCTACATGAGAAGGTCTCAATTTAATCCCTCATCCAAATGATAGCACCTCCAATAGTGCAGCACAAACTCTATACTGAACTAAAGTGTCATCCTAGATTATGTACTCAATCACTCCACCAGGCATTATAGAGTGGCACTACTGAGTCAAGTCTGGCACCATAGTGCACTGTTTTATTGATGAATGAAGGTATTCTGATAATGGCATTTTGTTTGCCCAATGATATTGAATATATGCTTGATACAATTTTAATCAACATATGTTACATAATGTTATGACTGAGATGATCTGGGTTGAATGGACTTTGGAATACTACCAGCTGCCTCTGCTAACTGCAACATGTGGTCCAATCCATGAATTTAAGTGCCAAAGCAATATGCCTACCAATCAGAAACTCCAAATCGATCTCTCACTACAAGCACTCAAACACTATTACTGATGACCTTTCATCAATGATAACATCCAACAAATAGTTTGTTTGATGACTACTGTCAGGAATGCTGCCAATGCAGTGATAGAACATTTTGCTCTGGCACCTTTACAACATATTGCAACTGCGAAAAAAAAACCCTGCATTTATATAGCACCTTTAACACAGTAAAATGCCCCAAGGTACTCCACAGGAATATCATCAAACAAAATTTCCCATCAAATCACATAAACAGAAAGTAGGGCGTGTAAGTAAAAACCTGGTCAAAAAGGTATGTTCCAAAGAGTGTTTTGAAGGAGCAAAGAAGGGTTTTAGGATAAGAATTGCAGAACTTAAGAGTTTGGCTGAAGGTAGAATTCCTCATAGGAAACAAAAGTGGTTCCATTAGTGGTTCCATTAGATGGTTACAAATTCTTAGAGCTCTTCCACGTATTCTATAGAAGCTTGGATAACATTTCTCCTCTTAATAACTTTTAATAGCTGAGTGAGAACAAAGATAGGAAACAGTTCTGATTCCCAGCTCAGCCAACATGCTGCAGCCAGACAAATCTTCAATAAATGCCCAGTGGCAACAAAGCTTGCTAAAGATTATAAACACCCATTGTCAAGGGAGGTGTTTGGCAATTTTTGTGTTGGAGACATTTTAGCTTTTTATTGTGCTATACTTTACTATAGTTAATAAAAAGCCTTTTAGTCAAAAATTATATATTTCCATGAAAAGAACATTACATTGATTGTAGCATTTATTCTGTCGCAACCTTTTAGAACAAAATTCTACTAAGTGCTAAGTATTACCTTCTCCAAATATATACATTGCAAGCTAACAAAAGTCACCTGCCTTTGTAAGAGCTTTGGGTGGTTCATAAGAGTACAACTCAATCATGCAAGAGTAATTTTAATATTTTTCTTCTATCATGCAAATAGAAAATGATACAGGCAGTAACAATTTTCTTAAATGCACATTTTTGTCCCTGTGGTACATTTAGATTTAACTCCCATGAATTATTTTACTGTATTTTTGGATTGTTTGAGGGATTAGGCTGAATAATGCATTGTAGTCTGCAGAACTTATAAGACTTCTGCACTCTGACTCATACAGTCATAATATGACAGATTGTCAGGAATGAAAAACATATGTTTCAGGAAGCTTGAAGCCAGTCAGTAATTGAAGCCACTACCATAGCTTATACTCTTCAGTTCTTCTTTTACTGCTGTCCAAGTGAATAGGGCAATCTGAGAAGATTGCTTCCTATACTTTTAGCTGACTGTCATTGCGCATAGACAGATCTAAAGTAAAGCACACAAAGCAGTGCTCCTTTTTTAATGGTAGTGTCTTTAAATCATCAGTGGTGCCACACGACCTGATGAAAACCACACAAGCATATGAACATACAAATTCAGAGCAGTTATAGGCTATTTGGCCCCTTGAGCCTGCTCTGCCATTCAATAAACTATGATCTGATCTGATTGTGGCTTCAACGCCACATGACGCCTCCCCCTGATAAGCTTTGACTTCCTTGCTAGTCATGAATTAATCTACCTCCGCTTTAAAAATATTCAGTGGCCCTGCCTCTACCATTCTTTGGAGTAGAGAGTTTCAAAGACTCAGAACCCTCTACAAGAGAAAAAAAACCTTCTCATCTCTGTCTTAAATGATGCGCCTCTTACTTTTAAACCATGTTCCCTAGTTCTAGTCTTCCTCAAGGGGAAGCATTATTCAAACAAACACCCTGTCTAGTCCTTTCAGGATTTTACATGTTTTTCAATAAGATCATCTCTCATTCTTCTAAATCCCAATGGATACAGGCTCAGCCTGTCCAACCTTTCCTCATAAGACAACCCCCTGTTCCAGTTAGCAGTCAAGTGAACATTCTCTGCACTACTTCTAAACATTTATATCATTTCTTAAATAAGGAGACCAAAGCTGTACATGATAGTCCAGATGTGGTCTCACCAAAGTCCTATACACGTGTAGAAGGGTTACAAGCACATTAAGAATACACTTCCAAAAATGTTTTTAACACATCTCTATGATATCACACACGGGTGTGGAAACTATCTTCAGTGAGATTGACATCACAAGAATGTGAAGATCACAAAGGGAGGCTATTACTGTGTGGGAGGAAGGCTAAACTCGCAATAAGAGGATATATATGTAAATAATCACAACACCTTCAGTTGACCAAGTCATTCACATCAATATCAAATGTAATAACAAAAGTGCAATATCTATACAACGGTTGCACACCAATCACCTAATTTCAATATTTCTTAATTTTCCTAACCCTACCGCTATGCCTAGGTGCAACACCAACTTCTGCAGCAGAGGTGGAGGCAGCCTACTTATTGCTATTTTCTGGGGTCTGTAATGACCTTGGAGGATGTCCACAGTGACCGGACGCCTCGATGGCCCCAGCCTGATAGCATCTCCTGGTCCAGGGGTATTTGTACCCTCCTCAGGCTCAGAAGCTGGAATGGTAATAGGCAGAGGGCATTTTGAATGTCTGGACACACCTGGAGTGACCTGGGTGGAGGCTGCCATGGTGTCAGGCTGACGCACATCCTCCCTGAGGGTGCCCAAATGCCCCTCCCTATCACTATGAGGAGAAGGGCATTTGGAGAGAGGTCAAAGGGCCTCACTCCCAGCGCCTTGACACGGTTACTTCCCACCAGCGTGGAGTCCAGGACCGAGTGCAAATTCAACAAAACCCGCAGGACAAAGGTTTCCACAATGGCCACCAACCTTCCCATGATAATCTTGAGGCATTCACATGTCGGACCCACAACATCAGACAGAATGGGGATGGACTCCTCCATCCTTCATTTTAGTCTGCTGACTGAAAGTTGCATCTCTGTCTGATATTCCACCATCTTTTGTGACAGCTCCAGCATAGTGTCAGCAGCCACTCACAGGTGTTCATCAGCTGACTCAGACAGACTGGGTGGCTGACCTCCAACAATCCCCTGAGTTCCAGAGACCTATGCTGTCCCTGCTTCTGACTACTGCGGAGACATGTCAGTGAGGCGTTCTCCAATTTGTTACCCTAAGCCATATTTAGAGCTATGATCCATTGAGAGGTGTGGGTTTGTACTGGTGGAGGGTGCAGTTGAGTGCAGTGACAATTCTTCCTCAGTGGCTTCCTCACATACCTCCTCCGAGGTGGTCAGAGTCTTATGTTAGCCCTCTGCATGTGCCTCGATCAGCTGGTGCCAATAACAGAGAGAACATAATTTTAGTTCATGAGCAGGACTAACACTAGATTCTATGTCACTCACTATGAATGTCAGGATGAAAGGAACTCATGGAAGTGTCACCCATGCTAGGTTGCTGTGATACACCAATCTTCCCTTTCCCACAGGAGCAATCCTTGTCCTTCTCAGCCAGCTTGGCAGCATCATCCTCAAATTTGGTGAGGGGTATCTTGTTGGATGTCTCTCCTCCAGTCTGTAATCTCTCCTGTCTATTGTGGGCTAGCTTGGCCTGCATAAAGACAAAAGAAAGGAATGTGATAGGAAGGGATGGAGTTGAGATTGGGAAAGATGTATGTCCTCTGTGTGTGTGAGCCCTCCCCAGAAGGGGCTGAGGGTAGAGTGTGAGCAGCATGATAGATGGGAAGTTTCTGTGAGACAATGAATGGTGATATGTCTCCTCAGCTAATGATTATGTGAGATCCCTGAAGAGAGTATCCATT
Source organism: Mustelus asterias (assembly GCF_964213995.1). Lineage (NCBI taxonomy): Eukaryota > Metazoa > Chordata > Chondrichthyes > Carcharhiniformes > Triakidae > Mustelus > Mustelus asterias. Next base: position 63,507,762 of record NC_135810.1, on the reverse strand, counting down.
TGAATACATGATGCCATGGCGAGAGTTCGATATTAGAGATAGTTTAAAGTTCTCTTACCCTGGCAGAGCGGATGAGGCCATTCCTCCTCTTCCTGTACTGGATGGCATTGTGAGCATGGTGACAAACCACACTGACCTACTCGGCTATGACCTCCTAGGATGGAGCGGTGAGACTGTTGTGCTTCTTCAAGCCATCCCTGCGATCAAGGACATCGCAATGCAGCCCTCCTCCTCTGATGAATCCCTAAAGGGCCTTGTGGCAGAAGCAAGGTGCCTTCTTCTGCTTTGCAGCCTTTTTCTTCTGGTCGGCAGACATTTCTAAAGGTCCCCTGGAATCCTCTGGGCTGGAGAGAGTGAAATATGTGTGCTTTTGTGGCCTTTAAATATGGCCCTTGCACCTTCTACCCTGTGACCGGGGCTGATGAATCAGTTCTGGACCCGCCATGTGATTCAGGGAGATACTCACTTCTGCATAATTAATGAGCTTCTGAACTTGAATTCATGTGTAATTTCTCACTATCCCAGCCAGTGGGAAATGTGCCGCGGAACCCCCCCGTCACAGCACTTAGCTTGAAAAATGAAAAATTCCACCTAATGACTCTACCAGCTCAGCAGTGATAAAAGTTAGGTAATATATTCTCATCATAACACAAAACAGCAAATCTGATTGCTGCAGAAATATTCACTTTTGCAAACATTCTGTACCAATGATTATTTTTCTAGTTGTACTTATCGACATCAGTACCCTGAAACAATAGAATGTCTGACTTTTTAGAAATTAATTCATGGGATGTGGGCATCACTGACTAGACTGGCATTTATTGTGCATCCCTAATTGCCCATGATGGTGGTCTTGAACCACTGTAGTCCATGTGATGTCGGAACACCTTATGGTGCTCTTAAGAAGGAAGTTCCAGGATTTTGACCCAGCATTCATGAGGGAGAGGTGATATATTTCCAAGTCAGAATAGAGAGTGTCTTGGGGGGAAACTTGAAATTGATGGTGTCCCTTTGCATCTGCTCCAACTCTCCTTCTAGGTGGCAGAGGTTTCAAGTTTGGAAATTGCTGTTGAGGGAACCTTGGTGAGTTGCTGCAATGCATCCCGAAGATAGTACACACTGCTACCCGTGTGCATTGGTGATGGAGGGAATGAATGTTGAAGAGAATGGTAATTGCTCAACTGGTGCTTGCAGCCACGTGTTTATCCATTGCAACTATTTGTCAAACATTCCCAACTTCTATTTTTTAAACCAAAAGAGAAAACGCTGGAAAATCTCAGCAGGTCTGGCAGCATCTGTAAGGAGAGGAAAGAGCTGACCTTTCAAATCCAGATGACCCTTTGTCAAAGCTGGACAAAGGGTCCAACTTTGACAAAGGGTCATCTGGACTCGAGACACCAGCTCTTTTCTCTCCTTACAGATGCTGCCAGACCTGCTGAGATTTTCCAGCATTTTCTCTTTTGGTTTCAGATTCCAGCATTCGCAGTAATTTGCTTTTATTCTATTTTTAAAATCTCTTTTGATGAACATTTCCGTTGAGTAGCCCGATTAGTATCGGACAATAAAAAAAAAGTGAAATCCAAAGTAGTGGTCTGTAAAACATCAATGTGTTACGAACAATTGTGTTACAATTTTTTCAAGCTACTTAGAGTTAAACTCTTGCACATAATGCGTGCCATTCACCTGATGTTTAACTTTAAGCATTCTGAATCTTTAATATTATCTTGTACATAATAAATTATTCCCTTTGATTTTTTTCTAGTACTGATTATGAAATCTACATTCATGCAACATCCAGCTAAAATAGCAGAGCATGGCTGGCAACTATAACTTCAAAAGTCTCCAAAAACCTCAAGCAAAATAAAATTGACAGGTGATGTGGCCAAGCACTTTTTAAACTTTGTTTTTTCACTTATCACTAAGAAGCTTACAATCAGCTTTGTGAGATGTCATGGTACAGCTCAAATGTCCAGGACCGATTCAGTTCAATATTGTACTTGCTTTCCTCTTAAGCTTCAGTGGAAAGATTTATTTTAAATAATATTAATGCGTAATCATTTTTTAAATGGGAAATAGGAATTTAATGATATATCTTCGTGAATATTATAGAAAGACTAATGGCATATTGATATAAGTTTAGTTTCACATGGACCCGAACCATGTCGAATGTAAATCTACTTATTTGGTGATCACTCACTAACGGGTATGGTTGTCCACCTAAGAAACTCCATGTTACTGGTCAAGGGCTCTGCGGATCCTGTAAATCAGATGCTAACGTCATCACAGATTTTGGAATGTTTGAGGCATGCTGGGTTTGGAATTAAGATTATTTTTCAACCTGACTCAAATCCACTCATCTTTGTGGTTAAAATTATTCCCAAAGTCCATAGAATCCTCGAATCCCTACAGTGCGGAAGGAGGCCATTCGACCCATCGAGTCTGCACCGACCACAATCCCACCCAGGCCCTATTCCCTTAACCCCACATATTTACCTTGCTAATCCCCCTGACACTCGGGTCAATTTAGCATGGCTAATCAACCTAACCTGCACAACTTTGGACTGTGGGACGAAACCAGAGCACCCGGAGGAAACCAACACAGACACGGGGAGAATGTGCAAACTCCACACAGTGACCCGAGGCCAGAATTGAACCCGGGTCCCAGATACTGTGAGGCAGCAGCGCTAACCACTGTGCCACTGTGCCACCCTTTGGGGGCGATCTTGCCAAATAAATTCGAAGTCCCAAACGAGTGTGAAAATGGGAGAAATTTGTGTTTTATTTTGAGCCACTTAAGTATCGAATCTTACATGACTTTGTTAAAAAAATTAGGCAAAACTTGAAATCTGCCAGCAGGGGAGCGGGTGGAGCCAAAATGACCCAAAAGCCAGCTGATAGCAGCAGAGGGCGCAATTGTGCATGTGCAGATATCTGTGCTATGAGAGCACAGAAACTTGTCAGTCTCTGCCCCACCCCAGCCACAGTTGGCCTTCTGGCTGATCACTCTTCCCACCACCCCACCGACCCTGCCATTTAAATGGAAATAGCTGAGTAATTGTCTTCTTTCCTTCCATACATGGGTAATGAACTTCTCTGGTTGGATGTTGATCTGGATCTTTCCTTTTTGTGATTCTGCTATCTCCCCTTAAATGTTGACCTGCTACCTTGGACTATGTAGCTGTGAACCCACTGCAGCTTTACCGACATTTTGTCCCTTTAACCTGATGGGCTAAAATCACATCCACTATAACAGATCACTTCCAATTCTGAGAAATTGGTTGTGGTCTCAGTGGCATCAGAGGAGACATCCCATCCTGTTATAATATCAATAATCCAGGCTATGTTGCTTATATGTATAAATTTGCTTGTGCCAGTGATTTGTCACAAAATTATATCAGTTAGTACATTCATTGTGTCAATTGACCCAACATGATTTTAAGTCCTCCCCCCAGGAAGTTCATCCACACAGCTGAGTCAGGATCATGTTGGTCCATATGTTTGGTCATACTCTAGAGTACAGGAAGGTCACATCAAGTGAATTTTGAATTAGATCTCAGTGCTTCATTTTTATAAATGTTACCATTATTCTTTCATTCAATTATAGTGTTTTTGAACTCCAGAACATGTGGACAAAAGTTTTGTGAGAACTAAAAAATAACATGCATTACCAAACTCCGAATTGCTCTAAGATAATGAAACTCAAGTAAGGGTGAGTAAACGGAGATTGCCCCCAACAATTCCAGACTTTAAATGACTTCGGACTCATTTCACAGTCAGAGATTGGTTAATTATTTGTACCATTGATATTTTATCCCTTTCATTTTTCAATTTTTGCATTAAGCTATTCAAAGTACCTATTAAAAATGAAATGGTTCCACTGAATAAAACATGCACTGACATATAAAATGGCTGTTCACCATACAGTGCTTCCCATTACCAGTGCACGAGGTCACCTTCCAGCCATGGTCCACTGGTTGCTCTGATGATAATTATTATGATTGACACTATTAAATGTCACCTTGTTAGAGGGTAAACACACAGCTGTCAGCATCCTTCATTTTTTACAATCTTTATTGGATGAATGAATCCATCTTAATAGATTGACAATCAAGATGATTGTAAGAGACAATGGCTATCATAAACGAAAGTTATGTGGTTATGATATTATGAACTATTTTGCATAATAACAACATCTCGTTGTGCATAGAACGGTGGCAAAGTAGTATTCAATATTCAATATCATCATTTTTCTTTATTGACTAAGACAGCATTGGCGAATCAATGTGGCTTTACATTAAGACTGTAAGAGATAAATGTCACCTCAATTAATTGAACAGACACTGCAGTGCATAAATGATCATTTTTTAAAACTATCCATATATCATCTCCACTGTTAAAGCACATTTTAGGAAACCAAACTAACTGAAGCTTAGCACATTTAGCCAGGGTATATAGCCATCCGTTCTCCTGCACAAGGTTCTTGAACGATCCAATGCTGCATTACAGGTTATGGTACCCTAATATTCATGGTACTAGTTACCGAGAGATGAGGAGTTTAAATCCCATCATAACAAGTTATGAAATAGAACTTGTAAAGACCTGATCATCTGTAGGCCAATTACAAAATATGGCCATGAAAGCTGCTGGATTAATATAAAAACCTAAATGGTTCACTCATTTCCATCACAAAAAGAAACTGCCAGTTCACTTGATCTGGTCCTCAAATGACCATCACACACCATGTGATTGAATTATAATGCCCTTAGTGCAACCAGGGGTGGACAAAGTCTTTTTAACCATTTCTGCCTCTGTTAGATAGAAGAATACATTCTCTGGTTCCCATAGATTTATTCTTCTTGGTTTAGTGTATCAGTAACTTCAGAAAACGCTGGCTTGAAATGATGTTTATGTTAGAGGCATAAATTTACTCAGCTAACTGGAATAAAAATTCAGAAACATTCACTATTAATGATTATAGAGTAAATAACAAAACCTTAGAGAAGCTGAGAGACTTAGGGGTCCGGGACACAAATCTTTAAAACTGGAATGATAAATAGATTAAGTTGTAAAAAAGCATGTTGTTTTATAAATATTAATTGAATCGAAAAGCACAGGTCATGTTAAAACTGTACAAATCATTGGTTACACTGTTGTTTTGGTTGTGCTATTTTACGCAGGAGGTCATAGTTAGTGCCCACGGGATGTCTCAACTTGCAAAGAACGTAAGCTCCAGGTCATGATTTGAATGTCTGGGTAGGGCAGGAGCCTAGTAATTGGGACAGTTTGGGGAGGAGCCTGGAGATTAACATAGGTGGGGGAGGGACCTGGAGATTGGGGTAGGTGGGGGTGGAACCTGGAGATTGGGCAGGTGGGGGAGGAGACTGGAGATGGGGCGGGTCAGGGAGGAGCCTGGAGATTGGGCAGGAAGGGGAGGAGCCTAGAGATTGGGCAAGAAGGGGAGGAACCTGGAGACTGGGCAGGTTGGGGAGGAGCCTGGAGATTGGGGTAGGTGAGGGTGGAACCTGGAGATTGGGCAGGTGGGGTAGGAGCCTGGAGATGGGGTGGGTCGGAGAGGAGCCTGGAGATTCGGCAGGTGGGGGAGGAGCCTGGAGATTGGGCAAGTGGGGGAGGAGCCTGGAGATTGGGCAGGTGGGGGTGGAACGTGGAGATTGGGCAAGAAGGGGAGGAGCCTGGAGATTGGGCAGGAAGGGGAGGAGTCTAGAGATTGAGCAGGAAAGGGAGGGGCCTGGAGATCGGGGCAGGTGGGGGAGGAGCCTGGAGATTGGGCAGGAAGAGGAGGAGCCTGGAGTTTGGGCAGGAAGGGGAGGGGCCTGGAGATTGGGTAGGTAGAGGAGGAACCTGGAGACTGGGCAGGTTGGGGAAGGGCCTGGATATCGGGGAAGGTGGGGGAGAAGCCTGGAATTCAGGATTGGAGAGGCAGAGTCTGGAGATTAGGCCAAACTGGGGGGAAAGTTTGGGTTGGGACCTGGGGATGAGTTTGGAGATTATCTGGGGTTGGGAATGATGCTGGGGACTGGGGATGGGGGCAATCTGGGGATTGAGGCAGAGTCGGGGGCGGGGGGGGGGAACTCTGGACACAGAGAAAGCACTGAGCTATGGGAGGGTATAGACCTCCTTCTGAGACCTCGGCAGAGCTTTTCTGTTTACTCTAGTTTTGCAACTATCTACTTCATGGATCATGTAACACAACATTGCATTTAATTTTAGGAATATAACTTTCAGATTGTAGGTTAAAAGGTTAAATGTAAATAAATGGATGGTGCATCCAGCTAAGAAAATGATAAGTAATCCTGGAGTGGATGTAATTCAAACAAGCTTGTTTGCTATAGGGGTGCAAATGGGGCCAGGTTAGAGTCAATCTGCTTGATCATGGTGTTGTAACCTTCCAACAGTCTTCGCCCATGCATGGTTGGTTGAGGGGGTGGGAAGGAGGGGTGTGGGTGTAAAATCGAGATCAAGGTTTTCAGGGTCATCTCACCATGGTGTCGTATTTGGGTAGGGGAGGTAGTTAAGGATAGGAGAATGGACATAAGGGGTCAAATTTTCCGAGATGTTTTCTAAGTATCCAGCTAGTCTGAAAATGTGAGAGTTCGAGTTCCATTTTTTGGGCAAGTTTTCACACCCAATCTTATATGCTCTACGGGCGGTTTTACCATTTTTTTTTCTAATGCTGGGTGGATTTGAAACTGGGAGAGTTTCAGATCCGTCTTTTGGGCATGTTTTGAGGCCCCCCATATGCACTCTGTCTGCAAAATTTTGGGCGACCCTGTTGCTCACAGCAGAAGCCTGGGTGCGGGGCTTAATGTGCCTGAAAGCCTGCAGAGAGAGGTAGTGTGCATGTGCACACCTCTAATGCTGCACGTGCGCATTGGCAGTAGCAGGGGTTTGACAGAAAAGAGAGAGCTGTCAGGCACCTACTAGTGCAGGCAGCCTGAAGCAGCCCCCTGCAATCGCAGGGGCCTACAGCCCAGAATATAGCACCCGCTGACTCCCCCCACCCCCCGCCACCCAGACCAATCATGGGCCCCCTCCCTCACCCACCAAGCACGGCCTCTGCTGCCCTCCCCCACCAATCGCTGCAGAGTGGCAACGGGTCGCCTCTCCCTCCCTCCCCCACCGAGCGCTGCAGAGTGGCAGTGGGCCCCCTCTGCCTCCCTCTCCCCCATCGATTGCTGCAGAGTTGCAGCGTGCCCTCTCCCCCATTAGCCCCTCCTCTTTGCCCCAACCCCATTAGCCCCACCCCCCACTGCTCCCTCCCCCATTAGCCACACCCCCGACACTTTCTGGTGGGCATTGCCCAGGTACCAGGGTGGCACTGCCAGTCTGCCACTGCTCAAGGTGCACCTCTGCCTTGCACTTGGCCTCCCCAGGGGGCCTCAACGTCCTCCGGGCCCTCCAGCGAGGTCAACACGACTGTTCCCCGTTCATGGGGAGCAGGCGTTTTCCTCACCGGAGAGAATCTCTCCTGGTGGGGCCATAAAGTAAGCGAGCGCGGACGATTGAGGGCCAAGCTCACTAACTACATGGACATCAATATTTACATAAATTTAAATAAATAAATCAGCCTCCCGCCCATTTCCAGCGAGAGACTGACCGCGCTGGAAATCCGGGTGTCGCAAAATCACAACAGGCGTGAAAACAGGCACCACCCCCAAGCCACTTTATGCCAATTTTACAATGTTTTCCCACTGCAAAACAGGCGTAAAGTGGTCGTAAAAGTCCGCCCAAGAAATCCCATTGCACTACTTAAAATTGCAGAGTTTTTTCCCCATTACCCTAAACTATGTTCTTTATTTGAACAACACCCATAAACAGATTGTCTATTTATTTATTGTATTTTCTGATTGTGTATTTGGGTTGATAGATGTGGCACTTAATATGATTAGTCATATTTCAGCATTAATCGATAGAGCAAATCAAATGCTGAATTATATTGCCAAATCTCTAGAGTATAAACTGGCAAAAGAACTGTGAGGTTAATTCTATGTCAAAGGATTGAATTATAAAATCGAACTGGTAGAACATGGGCATTGCTTTCTATCCTCACTACCTGGTTCATATCTGGCAGGACAGATTTATATGGGACTTATATAGAATCCATTGATTTCAATGGAAGTCTCTACTTTGCATTTTGCCCACCAATCCAGTGTCCAGTGTCAAACTTTGTCAGATAATGTAACTGTGAAGTGCCTTAGGGCATTTTACTATGTTAAGGGTGCTGTATAAATGCAAGTTGTTGTTGTTGCCAGATCATTGCCCTGACAGTGAAGATGAAATGGCAGATTTTTCAACTTTGAAAAGAAGCAGTTATGATGGGCCTTATAGATAAATACAAGGTATTTCATGGCATAAGCATAGGTAACTCTGGTATATTGAACAAAGAACAAAGAGCAAAGAAAATTACAGTGCAGGAACAGGCCCTTCAGCCCTCCAAGCCTGCACCAACCGTGCTGCCCAACTGAACTAAAACCCCCTACCCTTCCGGGGACCCTATCCCTCTATTCCCATTCCATTCATATATTTGTCCAGATGCCCCTTAAAAGTCACTATCGTATCTTCTTCCACTACCTCCCCCAGCAGCGAGTTCCAGGCACCCACCACACTCTGTGTAAAAACTTGCCTCAAGAAATTCCAAGAGAATGGAACAGGTGTTACATATTCAAAATTGGCAAGAGACAATTGAATGCTGTGGCTGGGGAAGGTAAGGGAAAGGAAGAGGGAGAGGGAAATGGTTTTTCAAGATGGATGAGCTAAGTTACATAAATGGCCTTACTCATATCTTGTTATCATATCAAATATCACTATTCAGTCGAAAAAAAACTTATGATAAATTGTAGTTAGTCACAGCAATAAAACATACCTATCTGAATTGTGCTTCATACCTTGCAATTATGTGCAAGAATAATGGCAACGGTAAACAAAGCCATTCATTATGTAATATTGTCATACTAATGTCTTGGACAATTTTAATGATCTCGCAACTAAAACAGTTTCACATTTTTCATTTTCAAGCAGTCAAACTTTGAGAGGAATTCTGGAGAGGGCAGGGTGAGTGGGGTCCAGGAATTCCAAGGCAAAGCAGCTTATGGTCACTCAACTCCACCGAAGTGCACAAAACTGACCGAATGGCCACCCACCCCATCCCTCTCCAAATGTGCCTTAGCAATGTGCAGAGTACCAAGTCAATAGCTCCATTAGAAAAGCAGTTCAGCAAGTTCAGCCGAGCGACATTGTCCATTAGTTTTAAAACATGCTTCATCACAGAATAACCAAGCAGAAAGCATTAGTGAGGACACTTATTTCATCACATGGAAGTAAATGGAAACTAAACTAAAATGCGTAATTGTTATAAACCCAATGTTTAAAGTTTAAAGTTTAAGTTTACTTATTAGTGTCACAAGTAGGCTTACATTAACACTGCAATGAAGTTACTGTGAAAATCCCCTAGATGCCACACTCCGGCGCCTGTTCAGGTACATGGAGGGAGAATTTAGCATGGCCATGCGCCTAACCAGCACATCCTACGGACTGTGGGAGGAAACCGGAGGTGCACATTTCTGATAGGAAATGCCACCTTGATAATGAGATTTGCACACGCACGTATAACAACTGCTGGCAGCATGCAGAGCAGAGAGGTGATGACATGAATAAGTGTTCAACTGCTTCCATTATCCAACTCTTCACTCATTTTTCTGAAGCTGCTTGTGGATGTCTGATTGGCAAACCCTGGGGATAGTGTTACTCACATTTTTGATTTCTCATCTAATGTTAGTTCCAACTGCTGTACCTACTTTGTCATCATCCTTCCTGCAGGCTGTTCCCTACTCTCCTATTCATTTTCTTTCCAATATCCTTTCCGACACTGTGTCCAATTCACTGTGATCGGTTGTGCAATGGGCACCATTTGAGTAATGCCACATTTAACAGTTCAGCCCGAAGAAAATATGTGGGCAAAAAATCAGCCACGCACCAAAGATGGAAGGTCATTTGCATCTACTTCCAAGCTCAGAAATTTCAGGATGATTGATACAAAATAATTCAGTTAACTAAGTAATGAGATAAGTACATGAGGTTTTAACAATACAGCTTAGTATCAGCTTAACCATTCCCCAGAGTTCAAATAAAGTGCAGCATACAGCCGTGGAAGCTAAAACAGTTCATTCACATCACAGGGCAAAGCAATCAGTTCTGTAGGCACTTTATTCATGGCTTAGATCCATATCAATGTTTTCAGTCAAGGCCAAGGTTGAAGCCTGCCTTTGTAATGTTCAGTGCTTAATAAAGAGAAGCAGCAAAAAATGAAAAGGGAAAATGATGAGCCCGAGAGAAATAGGAAAGCCACGATGTTTCTGTGTTATACACTGCTGCAGTATTTTTGTCGTTTATGCATGATGATGCTGTTGAAATGCCTTGGGAAATTTAATTATCTAAAAAATACTATCGAAATGCAAGTCAGCATTACTGTTATATCATGATATTATTCAAATTTGAGGATCCAAGTCTGTGGAAAACATTCTAGTGGTAATATTCAACATCATCAATGGATAAATGATTGGGCTGGGGATATAATGGGTGGCTGATTCACAATAGCCTTTATTGTGGCCTCAACAAAGTTGAATTTCAGGTCCTTGTTTATGTTACAGCCCAGATACTAAAAGGGACCATAAAACAGCTATATAGCCACGTTGTGCTTTGTGACCTTACTCTCCATCTGCCACATCATCCCCAGGTGGTTCAGGAATATCAGTCACTGAGTGAACATACATGTCAAAGAGTGAAAAGCCACAAAAATATGTCCACATCCATTTTTGTTCCTGTCAGAAACAGTGGTTTAATTCATGGTGAGTACATAACATATCCTCCTTCAAATGTGTAACCATGTCATTAGACAAGTGAAGTATATCAGATGATATATTTTCCATTATTTGGACTGTAGTAACTCTGGCTTCCTGATATCTAGTATTACTGAGCGTCACCAGGAGAATTAAAGGCTGGCTTTGGCAATGTGATAAATTGTAGAATGGTTAATTGCATTAAAGAAAAACCACATGCCTGGATTGAGAGAGCAGAGACCATGAGTGATGGAATGTAGCCAGGAGGAACTGTGTTGTGTTGGAAGAGGTTCAATTACTTTATTGGCTCTAACAAGGTGAGTGTATTGCCAAATCCTCAGGATAGGCTCTGGATATTCAAACACAGCAGCCGAAGAGCCTGAGGGTGTATGCTGAGCATGGGGCGGTGGACAGGGAGATGGGTGAGTTGGTGTTGGGGTGGATATCCAAGATACCCACTGATCCTTCAACAAGATCCCTATTACTATTGAGGATTTGCCAGCTTTAATACATGTAGCTTCTTATGTCAATGAACTATTGGCAGTAGCTATAGAAGCAGCAATGCCTTATTCCTCTCTCATCCTTGCAGGAAAAATGGGCTCTCAATGCTCACAAAAACATTTGGACAGGAGGAGAGCACCTCATCTTTCACAACCAGACTGATTCCTGGGATGGCAAAACTGATGTATGAGGAGAGATTGAGTTGGTTAGAATTATATTCACTGGAGTTCAGAAGAATGAGGGGGAGCTCATAGAAATCTATAAAATTCAAAGGAACTAGACATGGTAGATGCAGGAAGGATGTTCCCAATGGTGGAGGAGTCCAGAACTAGGGGTCATAGTCTAAGGATATGGAGGAAACCTTTTAGGAATGAGATGAGGAGAAATTTCTTCATCCAACGAGTGGTCAGCCTGTGCAATTCACTGCCATAGAAAGCAGTTAAAGCCAAAACATTTGCCAGAATTCTACTGCCCAACCCACCACAGAATTGGAGCAGGCAAGGGGCAGACAACGGAAATATCCGTTGACCTTGGGCAGGATTTTCCGGTCTTGGGTCAAGTGAGGCCATAAAATCCCACCCATTGTATGTTTTCAAGAAAGAGTTAGATCTAACTCTTGGGAGCAAACAAAATCAAAGGATATAAGGGGGTGGCAGGATCAGGCTATTGAGTTGGATGATCAACCATGATCATAGTAACTTTTGGAGCAGGCTTGAAGGGCTGAATGTCCTACTGCTGCTCCTATTTTCTATGTTTCCATGTAACATCACCATCATGGAAGAGGGAGAACTGAAGAACGCCAGGTTTTCTGACCATGAGCAAGTTGGGGAAGGTGAACTGGCCATCCCTCGTGGAGAGGGTAAACAAAAACTGCAATGAGGACATTAAGGAGATGCATTTCTCTCCAGCCCATTCAGCAGCATGGCAAAGACTGAACAGCATTGGAAAGACTTAGCATTGCAGAATTTTCTGCTCTCTAAGACTAGCTCTCATGATCAATTTCTATGTCTTCCACAGTTTCAAATATCAAGGCTGAAAGATAGATTCCCTTGTCAACACGGCATAAATATTATCAGAGGAGACCCCAGAACAAGTATTTTTACACCTTACAGGTGCATCCTCCATCAGGTCAGATACAATCACCATGATGGGTTCTTGTGAATATCCACATATCTTGAAATGGAATGTTAGTTATACAGAGCCTATTTGTTGCATAGGTTGACATTGGGTTAACATTAAGTTACGAGTGTGCAGGAGGTGGTGAGTGAGGCTGAGGCAGCTGTGGGCAGTAGCCCTCAGAGGATGGAGGATTAAGACAGCCCTGCTCAGCTGGGCACAGATGCAGAGCCACAGGAATCACAAAAAATGAAGTTCGACTTAGACCAGCAACTATAGATGGGTTCCTACATTTCAAGGTTCCAGGAGGCTATGCAAGGTCATGGGCAGAGAATGAAGGAGTCCAGTTAGTTCTTGTGTGCTGCCTGGCTCAGGTTTTCATGGCTTCAGCTCCTCCATCAAGCGAGTGGCCAACCTCAGGGAGAGTCATTTGAGTGTATGAAAGAATTACGTACTGATGTTCACAGGATGCATACCACACTTTGTAGCATGGATAGATGGTGGCAAAACCCACTGTCCTTCGTGACAGCAAATACCTAAATGTGTGGAATTGTATGTACTGTCCAGATCTGACTAATAGGTCATCAATAACCTTAGAGATGCAGTGTGTGCAGCTGCTCTGGAGACACCACCAAGGTCTGCAGCAGAACCTTGCCAGGAGCCAGAAGCGAAGGAACTCAAGGCCACAGCGGTTTTGATGCCTTCTAGCACAGCAAGCTGTGTGGCAAGCTGTGAAATCATCAGCTACAAGGACACAAATTTCTGTCACCATCTGCCTGGGGATTCACTGGTTCAATGACAAGTCCAGTGGCTCTGCCTTCACTGGTTGGCCCTATGCTGAAGGTATGGCCTCTACTGCCTTCTGACCCTCATCCCTCTCTTCCCTCTTGATCTCCAGGGCTCTGCACTTCTTGTGGTGGATGTTGCTTCTCATCACCACTGGAACTGAGAATTGACAGCTGCACTCCTATTGCCAGCTATTGCCTACCCTTTGCTCAACTGCACTTCCAATTGTGTTTGGAAGCCTTGCCCACTTCTCTTATGCCCCCACAATGTCAGCAAAGTGGAAAATCTTTGCATTGTCCAAATGTTTACTTTATGAATTCAGGCAGGAGAAGATTGCCTACTCCAGAGGTTCAAAGGCTCAATTTAAATGGCAATGTTGTGTCCTGGTGGAATTTAACACTCCATGTTAACTGCAGAGCCAACTAAAAGCTGCATAGTGGATCTTGGACCTGCCAGTGAATCAAGAGCCTGATTTTAGGAAGCCAAGGTAAGTTAAATTCATTCAAAACTTTTCAAATGTTTCCTTGGGTAGGAAAAGCAGGGGCACTCCTCCAACCTTCACAAGAATACCTTGGGCATTCCTGACTCCAAAACCCTTCCCATGGTTCTATGGATCCAGGATCTGGGGTTAACAGACAACAAGAGGTGAAGTTTTAGCACCAGCTAAAGGCACCTGTAGCTAAAGGCAGCATCAGGCTGACCTTGTCAGCGATTTGTCTTCATTTCTCGTGAGCTGTCCGTTGCACTACACATCCTCTTTAAGATTGCTGCATGACCACACGTACACATATCTTAAATGAAATGTTAGTTGTACACAGCCTGTTTGTTGCACATGATGATATGCTCTAAGTAGTTGCACAGCCATGCACTCCTGAAGTTTCGAGGGAGTTTGACCAGCAGTGACTCAAAAGCTGGGCTCTGAGGCCCGAATTTCCACATGATGCTCACACACAGCAGACCCGCCCGACATCAATTAAAAATCACCATTTAAGCTGGATAAAAGCTTTGACAAAGGGATCATCTGGACTCGAAACGTCAGCTCTTTTCTCTCCTTACAGATGCTGCCAGACCTGCTGAGATTTTCTAACATTTTCTCTTTTGGGTACCATATTGCGCTGGCTGGCCACTTAAGCAGCCAGTGTGAATCGCATCCAGATAGGATCAGCGGGATTGGCACGAGTTGGTGTGTAACAAGTGTCAGGTCCAATGCCGGCCTGGCACAAAGTTTAAAGGTGACTCCCAGAAGCTAGTGAATAAGTCAGAGGAGCCGGAGGGACCTAATGGCAGCAGCAGGAAGGAAGCAGACAGGAGAGAAGGTCAGGTGGGCAGCAAGCTCCACGTTTCTCCGACAAGTGTCTGTGGTCCCTTTTGGAGATGGTGACAGCCAGAAGGGACATCCTCATGCCGAGGGATGGAAGGAGGCGGCCGCCTCACCTCACCATGAAGGTCTGGGCAGAGGTGGCAGCTGAGGTCAGCAGGCATGACCTGGTCCAGCACACAGGGATCCAGTGCCAGAAAAGATTTAATGACCTTTTGCGCTCGGCAGGGGTGGGTTCTGTGAGCATTGTCCAGTGTGGGGACTGAGGAAGGGTGCCCATCCATAGTTACAAACAAGCATATGGGATTCAAAGAGTCTCAGAACACACATCTGTCCATTCATCTCAAGGCTGGAGAGCAGATCTGAAGTCTTAAGGCTCCTAATTTCAGCCTCTTTGTCCTCACCTTCCACTTGCACTCTGAATCTGACTCTTCATTAGATTCCACCTCTCAAGCTGGTACACATGCCTCAGTGCCCTCCTGGTTGCCTGCTGGCGAGAGCTAAATTATGTAGAGCACAGCAGACAATGATGATGAGCGACACTCGCTTTGGCGGATATTACAGGGCACCCCCGGATTGGACCAGGCATTGGAACCTCATTTTCAGCAGGTCTATTGTCCTCTCCACTACTGCTCTTGTGGAAACCTGGCAGCGATTGTACCTCTCCTCTGCCTGTATCCTTCAGTGCCTGAGAGGCATCATCAGCCACCTTTTCAATGGATAAATACCCCTTGTCACCATGCAGCCATTTATCGAGGCTGGAGCCATCAACAGTCTTGGCACCTGTGAGTGGTGCAGTATGTCGGCATTGTGGGACCTGCCAGGGTAACTCGCACAGGACTGTAGAATCTGAGTCTTGTGGTTATAAACTCTGAACATTCATGGAGTGAAACCCCTTCCTATTAACAAAGGCACCCAGCTGGCCATCTGGCGCATTAATGGCCACATGGGTACAATCAATGGCACCCTGGATATGGGGGAATCCTGCAATTGCAATGAAGCCTCTGGCAGCTGACTGGGAGACTTTGCAAAGATCATCTACTGAGCCCTGGATGGATCCGGAGGCATAAAAGCTAAGTGCCATGGTGACGTTGCGTGCCACAGGGATTTGATGCCCACAATGTCCACACATTTGGAGGCCAATTCAATCATCTGGCAAATGGTCGTGACAGCTTCCCTTGAAATCCTGCGATACTGGATCTCAGACATGTCAAGGTATTTGGATCACTGCCTGACAGCTGGGTAGTGGCATCTTCTGCAGAGACGTCCTCCTTGCCCTCCCTGCTGGTCCTGAGCACCCTGTCCCTGCACCTCTACTTTAGGGTGATGTCTGCAACCTCCTGGCCTCCTCTCTCTTTGTCCCCTGTCCTCCTCCTCAGAGTAAGAGCTTTAACAACACCAGGTTAAAGTCCAACAGGTTTATTTGGTAGCAAATGCCATTAGCTTTCGGAGCGCTGCTCCTTCGTCAAAAGGAGTGGATATCTGTTCACAAATAAGGCACACAGAGACACAAAATCAAGTTACAGAATACTGATTAGAATGCAAATCTTTACAGCTAATCAAGTCTTAAAGATACAGACAATGTGAGTGGAGAGAGCATTAGGCACAGGTTAAAGAAATGTGTATTGTCTCCAGACAGGACAGCCAGTGAGATTCTGCAAGTCCAGACAAGCTGTAGGGGTTACTGATGGTGTGACATGAACCCAAGATTCCAGTTGAGGCCGTCCTCATGTGTGCGGAACTTGGCTATCAGTTCCTGCTCAGCCACTCTGCGCTGTCGTGTGTCGTGAAGGCCGCCTTGGAGAACGCTTATCCAAAGATCAGAGGCCGAATGCCCGTGACCGCTGAAGTGCTCCCCCACAGGAAGAGAACAGTCTTGCCTGGTGATTGTTGAGCAGTGTTCATTCATCTGTTGTCGTAGCGTCTGCATGGTTTCCCCAATGTACCATGCCTCGGGACATCCTTTCCTGCAGCGTATCAGATAGACAATGTTGGCCGAGTTGCAAGAGTAGGTATCGTGTTCCTGGTAAATGGTGTTCTCACATGAGATGATGGCATCCATGTCGATGATCCGGCACATCTTGCAGAGGTTGCTGTGGCAGGGTTGTGTGGTGTCGTGGTCATTGTTCTTCTGAAGGCTGGGTAGTTTGCTGCGGACAATGGTCTGTTTGAGGTTGTGTGGTTGTTTGAAGGCAAGAAGTGGGGGTGTGGGATGACCTTGGCAAGATAGATCAGCAAACTACCCAGCCTTGAGGAGAACAGTGACCACGACACCACACAACCCTGCCACAGTAACCTCTGCAAGACGTGCCGGATCATCGACACGGATGCCATCATCCACACGCCAGCATCTCCACATCATCTCCTCCTCAGAGGCAGTGCTCCTTGCTGAGTACACTATACCCATCTGCAAAGATGCAAAGGGGGCTGACCTGTGCATGGAGGGTGCCAGTAAGAAGCAAATCTCTAATGTAAGAGGACAGCAATGTTTTGAAAGCTCCAGATTATGATGAACCCTCCAAAGAATGTAGAGAAAATGCTCAAAAACCAAACTCTCACCTCACTCCCAAAAACTCCTAATAGCTCAGCCTGCCTTTGCTCTTGCCCCTTTTATCCCACCCTTGGATGAGAGAACTGCAATAAAGGATTAGCCATCTGCCTATGTTGCCTGCGCGCCGACGTAAATATTGCACATGCAATGTTATATTCCAGTCAATGCAGAATTAGTCCTCTCAAGTGGCTCCATTATTGTCGACTGACATGCTACCAATCTGTGCCTGCACCAGCCGAGTGAAATATCCAGCAAGTGCGTGATGACGTCGGGATGCACACACAATATCATCACGTGCGATTTCCCACGCTTCTGGGTCAGGCACATGCCCGCCCGGACTGGGTAAAAATCTGCCCTCAACTCCTTTCCTTCTGTCTCCTTCCAGCCACACTATAACACTGTACTTCAGCCCGTGTAGCCTGCAGTGAAGAGGTACTCATCTTTCTCAACACCCTGAACAGGTTTTGATATTTTTATTATCTTAATAGCCTTTGCAAAGAAGAATGTCCTCAATTAAAATTAGTAAAAACATTTGCAGCCTTTCTACATACGAACAACATTTTAACCACCGTATGCAGCCACATACCTTTAAGTAGTAACATCTTTTTAGACATTATTTGCCAGATTTCAGAGAGTTTAGTGACCCGATACCTAAATTCCTGAAAATATTTACCTCTTTGTGAGTGTGCCTGAGGATATTGAAGAGAATTTGAATTGCAATACCATTTATTAAACTCATTGCAAGTGCAAGCATTTAAAATATATATTGTCAGAAGATGATGAAGTGAGCACAATAATGTAGCTTCCCAAGGGGAAGGCTGCTGAGGCCCAAGGAGCAGGAGTTTCAGGGGAGCTGTACAACCACCATCGGCATCAGGGGTGAGGCTCATTGCAATCAGGGACATCCATCTCCAGGAATTCCACACTCAGCAGCAAGTGTGTGAGATGAGACAATTTCAGCCTTGTCATTTTTTGTTGGCATTATTTAAAACTCACTCATGTGTAAACCAGCCGCCACATCCCACGGTGCAGCCAGCTCCTTTCATTTAACCATGGTTGTGGACATGGTGGAAGGCCCATGCGATGCAGGAAAAATTGCAATCCGTTTACAAAAACCTGCTAAACACCTCATTAATTGGCTTAACTAACTGCCGTTGACGCTAGGCACATTGCCATTGCTGCTGCCCTCATACATCCGGGAAATTCATAAGAAAGTGTGCCAATGATTTAGGCCCAGACTTTCACCACGATGGAGAGCCTCTCTGAGACTCTTGTGATGAGAATCCCAGAAATTGCTGGAAATTCTAAATCCTGTCCCTGAGCACAGTCTGTTCCATTCTCGCAAAGGGCAGGAATGGGGTTGGGCCAGGATTAGTGTATGCATGGTTTGCTGGCCATTTAAATTACCAGATGGGATTATGGTAGACCAGGAATGTAAAGCCTGGAGTGTGCAGATTAGACCAGGTAAGAGGTGGTCTTAACTTGGTTGATCTGTTTGGATGGCCAAGTTACCCCTTTGCTGAAATAAAGTACCCCTTTGGATTTGGCCCTGGGACCCTTTTGGGAGGAAAGGCACCCTTTGAGATTGTTAAAATTAATATGATTGTGCACAAAATATGTGTAAACACATTGAAACTTACTGAAGCTGACAAAGATCTGTCAAGCTGTCAAGGGACTGTCAAAAAATACTAGATAAGTTGGTTTGGAGGCAGTAAGGGAAAAGGGTGGCAGGAAAGGGCATGGTTTGGCACTGTTGGCTTCAGGACTATAAAAGGCCATGAGAATATGGGTAGCATAAAGGGTGTCAATAGCCAGTAGGCAGAAGGGTTGATGTAAGGGGTATGAGAGGCCATGGGGGGTGAGGGACATGAGATGGCATAGGTTGACATGAATGTGCGGAGTCTGAAGAGGTGAGGGGTGAAATTTTTCTTAACACACTGCCAGAATACAGAGACAGGCCTTCCACACAAAAGTGAAAATCTGACCTGTGGGCAGCAATTCTAAATGCTGGAATGGCAGAGCTGGGAATTTTCCTGTCAAAACAGGAGCAAACATTTGGCCCTCAGTTTCTAAAATTCCCAGACTCCGCACCTCCTAAGTCACCTTTATGAGACTGGGAAATTTCCAGTCAGAGATGCTGGAACTGCAGAGTGAGTCAATCATTACTTGAACCAGAAAAGAACATAGCTGCGTTCCAAAGCTTTATGCTTAAAGATTTAATCAATAGGGTGATTTTGTGACTTTCACCATCAGCAGGGAAAGAAGTGCCAGTTGTAGATTGCGGGGTAAATTATAAGAATGAGCAAGGTGGGTGCGGCCAGGGGCTGAGCTAAGTGGCAAGCTGAGAGGCTGTGGTGAACCATCGTTGGTTCCCACTAGATAGTACTGAGCCAGGGTCTGGCCAGTACTACAAGTATGTATATATGTTGCTGTTGGGGTTAGGGATGGGTTGTTCTACTTGTTGCTGTTGGGGTTAGGGTGGGGTTGTTACACCTTTGTATTGTAGTATTGTGGTACATCCCAGTCGGGCTCCGCCTCCTGGGAGAGGTATAAAGGTCCCTGCTCTAGCTGGGACCCCTCAGTCTGGGATCGTGTATATAATTGGTAGCTGCTTTGTTACAGCAAATAAAAGCCTTTATTTCCTGAGCATCTAGCCTCGTGTATGATAACGCGCATCAATTTTATTTGCTGTAAATAAACTCTCGTCGAAGAAGAAAAAAAAAGAGAGTATGGAGCAGATACTGAAGCCGGAACGCCTTACACTAGATCCACGTGTGGTGGGCGCCTCTAACACCTTCGACCACTGGCTGAAGCGTTTCGAAGACTACCTGGCAGCCTCCGCAGCGGTCACCACAGATGATGACAGACTCCGGGTCCTCCATGCGAGGGTAAGCGACACTGTCTACCTCGCGATCCGTGCGGCCACTGATTACACAAAGGCCCTCGAGCTTCTGAAGAAGCGTTATATTAAACCGCCCAACGAAATACACGCTCGTTACCTCTTAGCCACTCGACGACGGCAGTCTGGCGAAACGATGGAGGAATACGCGAACGAGCTCCTACAGCTAGCCAAGAGCTGTAACTGCAAAGCTGTGTCGGCTGAGCAGAGTATGAACGACCTCGCCCAAGATGCGTTTGTGGCGGGAGTCGGATCGTCGTACATTCGACTCAAACTACGGGAGAAAGTTAACCTTGACCTTACCCAGGCAATAGAACTAGCGGAGATGCTGGAGACGGCCTCCAAAAGCCTAGTATTGTATCCTGAAGACCACGTGGAGACAACGTGGCAGGAGCAGTCGCCAATCCCTCCTCGTCCCTCGGGTTTGAAATGCTGCGTAATGGCGTGCTCACACTCGGGCCAGACGACGGCAGCAGCTCCGGGCGGCCCGCGGTGTTACTTCTGTGGGGGAGCGAAGCATACTTGGCAACGGTGTCCCGCTAAAGCTTTGTTGTGCTCCGCCTGCGGTAAGAAGGGGCACTATTCGAAAGTGTGCCAATCTAAATCTAGGAACAGCAGTGCGGCCTGCGATTCCTCAGAGCCCGGTTCTTCGTCGTCGACATCGTCGAGGGTTTTGTCCACGTGCGAGGCCAGGACGATGCCATTACGGTCGACGGAGTCGGAGATGTGTGACCACCAGGGGTCGCTGAGTTTGGCGCCATCACCCACGTGCGACCTATGGGAGCGGCCATGTTGGTCGGCACCGACCGCGAATGACCAGCAGGGGTCATCCTCGTCGATTTCAGCTGCCTGCAGTGGCGCTCATGAACCAACGGTGGCATCGATCATCCTGGACCAGGCCAAGCCTCATAGACTTGACAAATCTATGATGGACATTCAGGTAAATGACCACTTGAGTTATTGTCTGTTTGACAGCGGGAGCACTGAGAGCTTTATCCACCCAGACGCTGTGAAGCGGTGTGGACTCCGGATTCAACCTGTCAAACAGACAATTTCTATGGCATCAAGGTCCCGGTCTGTCACCGTGCTAGGGAGTTGCGTGGTAACTAACGGTGCAAGGCACAGTTTACGAGTGTTTCAAGCTCCTAGTGTTGCCGCACCTTTGCGCGCCAATACTTCTCGGACTAAACTTCATGGTCCACTTGAGGAGTGTAACCCTACAGTACGGTGGGCCACTCCCTTCGCTTTCAGTGGGAGAACACCAGCCTCCAAATTGCCCAACGCGCCCCGCCTGTAGCCTCTCGACGCTGAAGATCACCACACCCTCCCTGTTCCAGAATCTTGTGCCAGGCTGCAAGCCCATTGTGACTAAGAATAGGCGTTACAGCGCTGAGGATCGGATCTTCATTCGATCTGAGGTTCAGCGGCTCCTCAAGGAAAG
Organism: Mustelus asterias; assembly: GCF_964213995.1. Taxonomy (NCBI): domain Eukaryota; kingdom Metazoa; phylum Chordata; class Chondrichthyes; order Carcharhiniformes; family Triakidae; genus Mustelus; species Mustelus asterias. The sequence continues at coordinate 63,486,297 of NC_135810.1, read as the reverse complement.
GATCATACAACCCAGCGCTAGTCCGTGGAGAGCGCAGGTCGTGGTGGTCAAGAGCGGGAACAAACCCCAGATGGTCATTGACTATAGTCAGACCATTAATCGATATACGCAGCTGGATGCGTATCCCCTCCCACGCATATCTGACATGGTCAATCAGATTGCGCAGTACCGGGTGTTCTCCACCATAGACCTCAAGTCTGCCTACCACCAACTCCCCATTCGCCCAGAGGACCGACAATACACAGCTTTTGAGGCGGATGGTCGTTTGTATCACTTTCTCAGGGTTCCCTTTGGTGTCACCAATGGGGTGTCAGTCTTCCAGCGTGCTATGGACCGAATGGTGGACCAGAACGGGCTGCGGGCTACCTTCCCGTACCTGGATAATGTCACCATCTGCGGCCATGACCAGCAGGACCACGACACGTATCTCCTGAGCTTCCTACGCACTGCATCTCGCCTGAATCTGACCTACAACAGGGAGAAGTGTGTGTTTCGTACGCGCCGTTTAGCCATCCTAGGATACGTGGTGGAAAACGGGTTCATTGGCCCTGATCCAGACCGTATGCGCCCCCTTTCTGAACTTCCCCTGCCCACTAGTGCAAAAGCACTGAGAAGATGCTTAGGCTTCTTCTCTTATTATGCGCAGTGGATTCCCAATTACGCGGACAAAGCTCGTCCGCTCATTAAGTCCACTACTTTTCCCCTAACGCCAGAGGCCCGATTGGCCTTCGATAAATTAAAAGCCGACATCGTGAAAGGTATGATGCACGCTGTTGATGAGTCCATCCCCTTTCAGGTGGAGAGCGATGCATCTGATTTCGCCCTGGCCGCCACACTTAACCAGGCGGGCAGGCCCGTCGCATTTTTTTCCCGCACCCTCCAAGGCCCTGAAATTCGGCATTCAGCGGTGGAAAAGGAGGCCCAGGCCATTGTGGAGGCCGTCAGGCACTGGCGCCATTACTTGGCGGGAAAATGGTTCACCCTGATCACAGACCAGCGGTCCGTGGCGTTCATGTTTAATAACACGCAGAGGGGCAAGATCAAGAATGACAAGATCTTGCGGTGGAGAATTGAACTCTCCACCTATAACTATGACATCATGTATCGTCCAGGGAAACTCAATGAGCCCTCGGATGCCCTCTCGCGTGGAACATGCGCCAGTATACAGGAGGACCGTTTGCAGGCTCTCCATAATGAACTATGCCATCCTGGGGTCACTCGGCTCTACCACTTTATAAAAGCCTGCAATCTGCCCTACTCGGTGGAGGACGTCAGGTCCATAACAAGAAGCTGTCGGGTATGCGCGGAATGCAAACCGCACTTTTACCGACCTGACCGGGCACATGTAGTCAAGGCCACTCGTCCCTTCGAGAGACTGAGTGTCGATTTTAAGGGCCCCCTTCCCTCAACAGATCGGAATGTGTACTTCCTCAACATCATTGACGAGTACTCTAGATTCCCTTTTGTTGTTCCCTGCTCTGATACATCCGCTGCCACGGTTATCAAGGCATTCCGTGATCTTTTTACCCTGTTCGGGTACCCCGGCTACATTCACAGTGACAGGGGCTCGTCGTTCATGAGCGATGACTTGAGGCAATACCTGCTCTCATACGGGATTGCCTCTAGTAGAACCACGAGCTACAACCCTAGGGGTAACGGACAGGTGGAACGTGAGAATGCTACAGTCTGGAAGGCAGTCTTACTGGCGTTGAAGTCAAAAAGCCTTCCAGTCTCCCGTTGGCAAGAGGTGCTCCCTGATGCGCTCCATTCTATTCGCTCACTTCTGTGTACGGCAACCAATGCTACTCCCCATGAGAGGATGTTTTCATTCCCTCGGAAGTCTTCCTCGGGGACCTCATTACCGTCTTGGTTGACGTACTCAGGACCTGTCCTCCTGCGGCGACATGTAAGGGCCCGCAAGTCCGACCCGTTGGTTGAACAGGTCCATTTCCTCCACGCCAACCCTCAGTATGCCTATGTGGCATACCCTGACGGGCGAGAGGACACGGTCTCGATCCGAGACCTGGCGCCAGCAGGGGACGTAGCAACCCCTGTCGCTCCCATACCCCCTGTTACAAACCCTTTAACTCTTGTTTCCCTCCCGGACACGGCGCGGACAGCATCGGGACCATTACTTAACCCTTTTACTCCCGTGTACAGCTTGCCTGAGTCCAGAGGATGGTCGCCACTTCAGGGCGTGTCGGAACTCCATGGATTACCGTCACCTCAGGGTCAACCGGCCCGTGAGTCTGTGGAGGAACAGCTGGACATCGCCTTGGGGAGAACGCCACCGCGAGTGCCTACTCCGGTGTCATCGCTGGTATTGAGGAGGTCACAACGACGGTGCGGTCCCCCTGACGGTCTGAACTTATAGACTGATGACAAATTATTCTGTTTTTGTACCCCGCCGGCCTTTGTTTTCAAAGGAGGGGTGAATGTGGTGAACCATCGTTGGTTCCCACTAGATAGTACTGAGCCAGGGTCTGGCCAGTACTACAAGTATGTATATATGTTGCTGTTGGGTTAGGGATGGGTTGTTCTACTTGTTGCTGTTGAGGTTAGGGTGGGGTTGTTACACCTTTGTATTGTAGTATTGTGGTACATCCCAGTCGGGCTCCGCCTCCTGGGAGAGGTATAAAGGTCCCTGCTCTGGCTGGGACCCCTCAGTCTGGGATCGTGTATATAATTGGTAGCTGCCTTGTTACAGCAAATAAAAGCCTTTATTTTCTGAGCATCTAGCCTCGTGTATGATAACGCGCATCAGAGGCCTACAGAATTACGAGACCAGGAGATCTGAACATGTTCAGACTCAGTTTCCAGCTCCGACCCAGCATATGGTAGGAAGCCAATTCCAGGATCGTACTCAAATGATCCCTGACATTAAAGGAAATGGGACGGGTATGTGTCTGGGATCATAGTGAGCAAGAGGAACCATACCTAAGGTCTGAGGTTAAGATTGCTGGCAGGCAACAATAGTTGGAGGCCGGTTGTCAAAGTTAAAGGAGGGTCTCAATTCTTTTCCATGGTGCCTGGCTTATCTATACAGAGTGACAGGTTAATGTGAAGGAACTGGTGAGATCAGAGATAGTGGCCGGAATTTTCCGGCCATTCACCCTGGCAAGATCGTCCAGTCCCGTCAACGGTGAACCTCCCCACTACATGTTCCCCGGTGGAAGGAGGTGCAAACAACAGGAAACCCCGTTGGCAGCAATGAGACAAGAAGACCCTGCTGCAGCCAATGGCAGGCAACCTCTGCCGCTGCGAAACACGCCATGGAAGGGGGGGCAGGCCAGTAAATCACACGGGACATCTTAATTATTTGCCCACCTGGTTTCCGCCAAGCGGGGGTTGGAGGTGGACATGGGAAGTGGGGGGGAGGTTAAAATTCACTCCTGCACCACTAATTTTCTGTCCTGTGCTGTCCATGAGTATGGTTTCACACTTGTAACGGGACGATAGAAATCATCCCTCATCTGTTGTCTTATGAATACCAATTGACTTTTTGTTTCTCTTTCAACATTTTCTGCATTTTCAAAATTAACCATTTTCACGAAACTGTATGACGGAACAGAATTCAGTATTCCGAACAATAATAATAATGCTTAGAAAGTCTAATCATGCCAGTGGCAGATTCAATGAACCTTTTCTTTTGGCTTTAGATCAATGACATGGAATTCAAAGAAAACAAGAGGACAGATGCTGGCCATCCCTCAGGTAAATGCTGCATTCAATTGAACACAACAAAATTTACTTTTACAGCACAGATATAAATGCCCTAATTCTACAATCGTTGCAAAATTGGGATTATGTGGTGCAGGTACATTTTTGCTGCAAAAATTTATAACCTTCAATCCATTCTTCCACGAGCTAAGGAACATAGGTGGATCAGTTAAGGGCAGTCAGTTTGCTTTCCAAAAGGAGATTCATGGATCAGTTTGATTTTTCTGACAATTTAGTCACTTCATAGTTATTTGATTGATGCCAGCTTTTTATTTTCAGCTAATGTACTTTTTTAAACTGAATTCTATGGTGCGATTTGAGATCACTTATCATCTATTAGTGGGGGAGCATCAGTGGGGGAGCATCTTGGGGATAGTGATCATAACTCTATCTCCTTTACGCTAGCATTGGAAAGAGGTAGGATTAGGCAAGCTAGGAAAGTGTTTATCTGGAGTAAGGGGAAATATGAAGCCATCAGGCAGGAGATTAGAGGCGTAAATTGGAAGGAGGTATTCTCGACGAAAAGTACCAAAGTAAGGTGGCAGATTTTCAAGGAATGTTTGTCTGGAGTTCTGCATGACAACGTTCCGATGAGATAGGGAGGTTTTGGTAGGTTACGGGAACCGTGGTGCACGAAAGCTGCGCTGAACCTAGTCAAAAAGAAAAGGAAAGCGTACAAAAGGTTCAGAGAGCTAGGTGACGATAGGGATCTAGATGAGTATACGGCTTGTAGGAAGGGACTTAAGAAAGAAATTAGGAGAGCCAGAAGGGGTCACGAGAAGGCCTTGGTAGGTAAGATTAAGGAGGACCCTAAGGCGTTCTATAAATATGTGAAGAGTAAAAGGATGAGGTGTGAAGGAATGGGACCTATAAAATGTGAAGGTGAGAAAGTCTGTACAGAACCGGAAGAAATAGCAGAGGTGCTTAATGAATATTTTACCTCGGTATTCACGGTGGAAAAAGACCTGGGTGGTTGTACTACAGGATTGAGGTGGACTGAAAAGATTGAGTATGTGGACATTAAGAAAGAGGATGTGTTGGAAATTTTGAATAGCATCAAGATAGATAAGGGCGGCACGGTAGCACAGTGGAGGGCGGCACGGTGGCACAGTGGTTAGCACTGCTGCTTCACAGCTCCAGGGTCCCGGGTTCGATTCCCGGCTCGGGTCACTGTCTGTGTGGAGTTTGCACATTCTCCTCGTGTCTGCGTGGGTTTCCTCCGGGTGCTCCGGTTTCCTCCCACAGTCCAAAGATGTGCGGGTTAGGTTGATTGGCCAGGTTAAAAAATTGCCCCTTGGAGTCCCGGGATGTGTAGGTTAGAGGGATTAGCGGGTAAAATATGTGGGGGTGGGGCCTGGGTGGGATTGTGGTCGGTGCAGACTCGATGGGCCGAATGGCCTCCTTCTGCACTGTAGGTTTCTATGATTTCTATGATAAGTCGCTGGGACCGGATGGGATGTACCCCAGGTGACTGTGGGAGGTGAGGGAAGAGATTGCAGAGCCTCTGGCAATGATCTTTGCGTCGTCGATGGAGACGGGAGAGGTTCCGGAGGATTGGAGGATTGCGGATGTGGTTCCGATATTCAAGAAAGGGAATAGGGACAGCCCAGGGAATTACCGACCAGTGAGTCTAACCTCAGTGGTTGGTAAGTTGATGGAGACGATCCTGAGGGACAGGATTTCTGAACATTTAGAGAAGTTTAGTATGCTCAAAAGTAGTCAGCACGGCTTAGTCAAAGGCAAATCGTGCCTTACGAGCCTGGTGGAGTTCTTTGAAAATGTGACTAAACACATTGACGAAGGAAAAGCAGTAGATGTGGTTTACATGGACTTCAGCAAGGCGTTCGATAAGGTCCCCCATGCAAGACGTCTCGAGAAAGTGAGAGGGCATGGGATCCAAGGGGCTGTTGTCTTGTGGATCCAGAACTGGCTTGCCTGCAGAAGGCAGAGAGTGGTTGTAGATGGGTCTTTTTCTGAATGGAGGTCGGTCACCAGTGGAGTGCCCCAGGGATCTGTTCTGGGACCCTTGCTGTTTGTCATTTTCATAAATGACCTGGATGAGGGAGTGGAGGGATGGGTTGGTAAGTTTGCCGATGACACGAAGGTTGGGGGTGTTGTGGATAGTTTGGAGGGATGTCAGAAGCTGAAGCGTGACATAGATAGGATGCAAGACTGAGCGGAGAAGTGGCAGATGGACTTCAACCCGGATAAATGTGTAGTGGTCCATTTTGGCAGGTCAAATGGGATGAAGGAGTATAATATCAAGGGTAAGACTCTTAGCAGTGTAGAGAATTAGAAGGACCTTGGGGTCCGGGTCCATAGGACTCTTAAATTGGCCTCGCAGGTAGAGGAGGTGGTTAAGAAGGCATATGGTGTGCTGGCCTTCATCAATCGAGAGATTGAGTTTAGGAGTCGGGAGATAATGATGCAGCTTTATAAGACCCTCGTCAGACCCCACTTAGAGTACTGTGCTCAGTTCTGGTCGCCTCATTACAGGAGGGATGTGGAAATTATTGAAAGGGTGCAGAGAAGATTTACAAGGATGTTGCCTGGATTGGTTGGCATGCCTTATGCTGATAGGTTGAGGGAGCTCGGTCTTTTCTCCTTGGAGAGACGAAGGGTGAGAGGTGACCTGATAGAGGTGTACAAGATGTTGAGAGGTATAGATCGGTGGATTCTCGGAGGCTTTTTCCCGGGGCTGAAATGGCTGCTATGAGAGGACACAGGTTTAAGGTGCTGGGGAGTAGGTACAGAGGAGATGTCAGGGGTAAGTTTTTCACTCAGAGGGTGGTGGGTGAGTGAAATCGGCTGCCGTCAGTGGTGGTGGAGGCAAACTCAATAGAGTCTTTTAAGAGACTTCTGGATGAGTACATGGAACTTAATAGGATTGAGAGTTATAGGTAAGCCTATATATAAGCCTAGGTAGGTAGGGACATGACCAGCGCAACTTGTGGGCCGAAGGGCCTGTTTGTGCTGTATTTGTTCTATGTTCTATGTTCTATTATTCGTGAAGCTTTTGGAGTTTCAGTTGAATAAATTAACCAAAATATCACCATATCCACTGCTGTGTGAGTGTTTCCAAGTGGGGTGAATGGTATAGGCGGTGAAGTTAGCAGGAGATGCTCACTGAAGCTTGTATTTAAGAGCTGAGGTTTCCTCTGATGGTGTTGGACGGTGTTGGACGGTGGTGGGCGGGGGGGGGGCACGGGGGGGCCAATGGGGGGGAGGTAGGGGGTGGATGGTTGCTTCTGTGCAGGGCAAGGATCCAGAAGGGAAAAGTGAAGACCATTGTTTTTACTGAACTGAGCTATTTTACCACAATAATCACAATGTTGTGAACCATCAGAATGTCTTCTGTTGCTTGATTCGGTAAATGGATATTCACCTATTTAACAACCTTGGTCACTCAAGATCCAACTATTCATTTTATTGCCTCCTTCATATAAAAGATCTGCAGCAGATAAATGCACTATTGGGTGAGATTCAAAAACCTCCCACCATCACAAAGTTAGAAACATAGAAAATAGGTACCAACAGGAGGCCATTCGGCCTTTCGAGCCTGCACCACCATTCAATATGATCATACACTTTCAGTATCCCACTCCAGCTTCCTCTCCATACCCCTTGATGCCTTTAGCCACAAGGGCCACGTCCAGCTCCCTCTTGAACATATCTAACAAACTGGCCTCAACAGTTTTCTGTGGTAGAGAATTCTACAGGTTCGCAACTCTCCGAGTGAAGACGTTTTTCCTCATCTCAGTCCTGAATGGCTTACCCCTTATTCTTAGACTGTGACCCCTCGTTCTGAAAACCCCCAGTTAAAGTCAGGCCCATTGTGGCTAGTCTCTGTAGAATGGGTATTAAGGTGTAGAATAACAACTTTGTGCTTATAAACCGGCTGTATATGAATGGCATGAATGAAGCATTTTTTTTTCTTAGTTGGTGTATACATCTGGATTATACTAAGGAACCTTCTGGCGATGCAATTCATGTACCACTCAGAAAGTCCTGCACTACTGGGGAAGCTAACATGAAGTAAATGAAAACCTGTTTCCTCTCCAATGGATATTTCATTTCCACTGGGAAATAGATAAAGTTAATCCCCTGCTAAAATATAACAGCAGTCGCTTGATGATGGCCAGTTTCAGACAGATGTGCTCTGCCATGACACAGAGGGGACTTGTGGTGTGTGCAAGAGATCAGGGCGGTTAGTTGGGCTCTGAGACACCCAGTTCCTCAGTGCTAGGAGTGGCACAATACCTTCAAAATGACCTCTGCAGTGCACATAAACACTTCTGGTGCTGGCTGGTGTAACACTGATTTGACACCAGCATTGGCACTGTGAAGCTCAGTTAATACCCCAGCTAACTATCACCTTCTCAGGGGCAATTAAAAAAAGGCAACAAATACTGCCCTTGCCTGCAACGTCCATTGTAGGAATTTGTCCTGAGCTCAGGGATTCTCCAGAAACCTCTTGTTCGCACACAAGGATAAAGGGATTTGTATCCATTTTGGCCGATAGCATGGCAGGGAGAATAAAAAGAGGCAACACATGTGGGGTCAAGTTGCTGGAAAGGAAAGAAAAGGTGGATAAGCAAGACTGGTAACAGGCGAAAGAAAGCAGCCCTGGGAGAGAGCACAGTGAATCTGCCAGGTATAATATATCAGGACTGAGAGAGAGCGCACTAAATCCAGCAGGTATAATATATCAGGACTGAAAGAGAGCACAGCAAGACCGGCAGGTATAAACAGGAAGCCCTGAGAGAGAGTGCAGTGAGACTGGACCGTAAAGGTTAATGTGGGAATGGGAAACAGTAGTACCACCCATATTGTGAGATGGAGAGTTACATAGGAGTGTGTGAGTGTGAATCTGGGAGAAGTTGGCATAAAGAAGGCACTTTGTCAGTCCTATATACTGTATATAGTTTGTGTTATTAATAAACATTTATTGTTCAACCATACAAGCCTCCAGACCTCTTCATGAGACAACCTTACAACATGATGGCAACAGGTTAATGTCCAAAATCCCTAAGAATTCAGAAATAAAGAAACTGTAATCTGACCTGAGAGATTGCTGAAGAAACTCCAGTACAGGCATGAGGCTGAAAGGCAGAAGAAAGATTCACTTTGTAGCGTAAAAGAGTACATTAGGGTCTGTGGCAAGACCCGATCGAAAGCAGAATCGAAGGTCTTAGCCCAATCACAAAAGGATGAGCAAACTCCAAAAAAAACTGCTGAAATACGCTTTTAAATTTGGCAAAATGATCAGGCAGCACGGACAGACTGAGGCTGGAAATTTCCTGTCCCGCCCGCCACAGCAATCCTAGCGGGTGAGACACAAAATTCAGCAGACCATTTAAAGATCCATTGAGCTCAGGCAGAATTTCCAGTCTTGGGGCATGTGCAGCTGGAAAATCTCATCCTGAGTGTCTTAACAAGCACGGCTTGAAGAACGTTGCAGCCCAGATCCGGAGTCAGTACCACAAGTGACAACCATGCATGTATAGGAACAATTTTTTAAAGAGAAGTCAGAGCAAAAATTGGCTTCAATTCAATTTGCCAAACTTAGGGAAGCAACTACCTGGCCAAAAAGATTAGATAAAAAGGTTTCCACAGAATCATTGAAGTCTGTCATGGGTGGGTTAGAAAATTTGGCAGACCATTTAAAGGTCCGTTCTCAGGGCGAGCAGGACAGGAAGACCTTGCTCGTAGAATCCAAAACCTACTAGCTGGAGAATCAGTTGGAAGCCCTGCGTCACGTCACTCTGGGAAGTCCAGTGTGACTATGAGGTAATCAGTCACTTACCTGGACAGTGTTGGACCTCCCACTTCATTAAGCCCTCAGTTGGATTGAAATACCACCCCCAAGAGCTGTCGAATCAAAGTGGTAAAATAGGGCCCTATGACTCTCAGCAAGAGGCCATTTCTGCCTTGAGCTTTTAGGCAGGTGTTGGTCTTTTGGAAACTCTGTGAGTTCCCCACCAGACTCTTGTGCTGCATATTTCTTTGACAGCTGGGTTCAGAATAAATGGACAGCAGTGTCGGGCTGGGAGAATCTTTGTGTGAAAGAGCACTGCGCATAGCATTGCTGCTGAGCAGAAGATTTAGACCGGTGTATCACGAGAAAGTATTTCATTTGAAATGTATCTGTTCTGTCAGTGTGCCTCTGATCATGAACCTGTTATTTCTAATTGACCAACATGCTTTCAATATTTTTATTTTTGACTTCAAGCAGTATTTTTCACTGTAAATTAGAAAATGAGGCATCTATTCAAAATAACAAAGGGCCTGTTCCTTGTATTAATGTAATGGCCTAGGGGTACTTATTTTCAGTTTTGACTGCTGCCACAAAGTAATGCAATTAAAGATTTAGTGTAGGAAGTTTTCCCTATCTATATTCATTCGTACACCATCACCACCCACTTTGTGCATGATGCAATGTTTATCGCCTTGTAATGAGAATTAAATCATGACAAATGTAATAATGAATCATTTAATGTGTAAGCATGACATGAATAATAAGTTTCCAAATTTGAAAATGTTAAGATTAATTTCCATCTCCGACATCATGAAGTAAAAAAGAAATCAACTTGGTAGAACATAGATTTATACATTTACTTCCAGATGATGAATAATAATTTCACTGCCCGTAGTACTGATAATATATCAGCAATATAGGATGGAATTGGCAGGATGCAATGGTGGTCTAACCTACTGGCTGGAGAATCAGTTGGAAGCCCTGCGTCACATCACTCTGGGAAGTTCAGTGTGACTATGAGGTAATCAGTCACTTACCTGGACAGTGTTGGACCTCCCACTTCATTAAGCCCTCAGTAGGATTGAAATACCACCCCCAAGAGCTGTCGACCATTCATAGACCAACCACTGACTCTCCTGTACCGGCAGTGTCACCAGGAGTGGTGACCACTGCCGGTATAACATTTGGGCCAACAGCAGCATGAATCCCCTCATAGAGGTGAGTGTGGGCAGTTCGGGAGTTGCAGGGCGGTGGTCGCCGGTGATGGGGGTGGTGGAAGAAGAAGTGTCAGAAACAAGGATAAAGGGGTGGCATTCAGCAGCCTCCGCACCCCCACATCCCACACCCCCCCAAATCATTCCCAATGTGGGGTTCCTTGACTGAGCACAGAGTCCCCCTTAGCTAGGGATACCTCCAGTGTAAGGACAGGATTTGCTGGGCAGCTTCCACTACTGGTTGAATATCAGCAGTGGCACATGTGGCCCTTAATTGTCCCTTGCTTCTTTTTGGAATGCACCACTGGCTGGTCTGAGCTCTCCATTGCTCTTTCTCTTATCTTTTGTAGCTTCTGTTGGTGTCCAAATCAGCTCTTTACTCTATCCCATCATTTTATAATTTTCTGCTGCTGCTGGTGCCCTAATCAGATCCAATATAGTACACTTGTAATTTCTCTGAAGATTCACGAGGTATTGTTCTATTCTAATTTTAATTTCGAGGCTATTTGTGAGATTCTGATGAGTTAGTGTTAACTTTAACTGAAAAGGGTGAAAAATAGATTGCAGTGGTCAAACCTTCAATGTGGTAAAGTCTTTAGAGCAGCAGTAGACCATTCAGCTCCTCAGCTGATTGGGGCGGCATGGTAGCACAGTGGTTAACACTGCTGCTTCACAGCACCAGGGACCCAGGTTTGATTCCCGACTTGGGTCACTATCTGTGTGGAGTCTGCACGTTCTCCCCATGTCTGTGTGTGGGTTTCCTCCAGGTGCTCCGGTTTCCTCCTACATTCTGAAAGACGTGCTGGTTAGGTGCATTAACCCAAACAGGCGGCGGCGGACTGTGGTGACTCGAGGAATTTCACAGTAACTTCATTGCAGTGTTTAATGTAAGCCTTACTTGTGACTAATAAATAAACTTTACTTACTTTACTTTACTCTGCCATTCAACACAATCATGGCTGATCAATGACCACAACTCCACTCTCCCACCCACTCCCCATATCCCTTGATTCCCTAAGGGGCCAAAAACTGTCTATTTCTGCCACGGATATATTCACTGATGAAGCACCCTCAACTCTGTAGGGTAAAGAATTCTAAAGATTTGCAGACTTTTCAGTGAAGAAATTTCTCTTCGTCTTAGTCCTAAATCATCGTCACTTTATCTTGAAATAGTGCCCTGGTGTTCTAGATTCCACAACCAGGGGAAACAATGGGCCCGATTCTCCCATTGCGACCCGCACTTTTCTGGTGGGTCAGGTTGGGGAGATGCTCGTGTCGGCCATTTTGCGGGTTCCCGGCGAGTATTTATCACCCGCGCGCATCTCCCAACCGGAAGAAAATGGCACCACCGGGAACGTGCAGAAGTTCAGCGGAAAGTGAGGTAAGTAATTTGAATATGTTTTAAATGTAATTTAAATGTGACTTCAATGTGATTATCCATTACATGGCGGCCCCGATAGCATCTCCCACGCCGCCAGGAGTACTTCATTCCGGTGGGGTTTAGAGTATCTCTCCATGTTTGGGAAATTAGCGGGAGACCCCGCCAGAGTGAAGCGAGGCAACGGGGCCCCTCAGGGGATTGGGCGGTGGTGGGGTGGTGCCCCCTGGGCATGGGCACCCTGGCAGTGCCAGCCTGTGCCCCCTGGCACTGCCCAAGGGGCAAAGTGCCCATGGCCAGGTGACACCTCGGGACTGCCAATTGGGCATTGGGCAGTGCCAAGGCGCGGGGCCAATTATGGACGGGGCCAAGGAATGATTGGTGGGGATGGGGGGTCCCGCTGCAACTCTACATGGGGATCGGTCTGGGTTGGATGGAAGCCAGCGATCAAGGTGGTCTGCTGGGGGAGGGGCGGGGGGGGGGGCGCTGCCTCTGAGGGGGTGTGTGGGGGGGGGGGGGGCTCTGATCCCGGGTGGGATCAACGGGAGAGGTCTGCTGGGGTGAGGGGATTGCCACTGCTGGGGGGGTGGGTTGTACACTGGGGCGCTCCGTGGCGGGGGGGTCAGGGCTGGCCGGGGAATTATTGTGGGGGCTGTGATCGTGCCATGGGGGGGCTGGAGGGGCAGCACCGTGAGGGTCCCAGGCTGGCCAGCAAATGGGGAGACTGACAGATTGGGACCACTGCGCATGCACCGAGTTCTGGAGCTGTCAGATTCCGGCACGAATAGGCCCCGCCCCCCCTGGGCTTTTAATGATATTCCCAATTGTGCTCTCTGCTTTGCACAGAGTGGGGAGATTTGAATGAGAAGCTGCACTGAAAAAAGAATCGTGATCTGGAATAGTTTTCCCACCAATTCAGCACCTTTGGGAGAATCGCCCCAGCATTTCAATCTCTAACTTGTCAAGCCTCTTCGAAATCTTGCAGGTTTCACTATGATCGCCTCTCATTCTTCCAAACTCCATGTGGTGTGGGGCAAATTGCACAGCCTCTTATCGGAGGATAATTCTCTCATCCCAGGTAACAATCTGATGAACCTGGGCTGATGATATTCAATACAAGTATATACTGTCTGTAGATGAAGAAAGACTGGCTACGACAATGATTTAACAACAATAATGGCAATAGTGGCTTTAAAATGGCTATTCTGCCTGAGAGTTAAGCATGCTGGGATTTTTGGTCAACTGATAATTAAAACCAGATACAGGTTGTAAAGTTGTGGTGAGTCAGGTATCTTGTCTGGGAACTGTAATTTGAAGCTTCCTGTGTTGGTCAAATAAGGGAAGTTGTTTACATCCGAACAGACATTGTGATCTCGACTTTCATTACCGTTATGTGTGGTACAGGTCATATGAAGTAAGCGTAATGGCGTCATTCACAAGTAAGTTCATTGGATGTTCGAACCGTGTGACCGGTTTCGGGTTGCACAATTGGTTGGATGATGAGAATCTTTTGGAAGCAAGTGGAAGATTTGTGGATAAAAGTTACTGTAATCCTTTGTTTGCCAGCGACAACTCTATAGAGACTAACCATCGTAAGAAGAGTGCCCGGAAGTGCTTCCTCAGAGAAGAAGATAGATTCTACATCGGGGGTAAAGTTATCACACTCATAGAATCATAGAATCATAGAAACCCTACAGTGCAGAAGGAGGCCATTCGGCCCATCGAGTCTGCACCGACCACAATCCCACCCAGGCCCTACCCCCACATTTTTACCCGCTAATCCCTCTAACCTATGCATCCCAGGACTCTAAGGGGCAATTTTTAACCTGGTCAATCAACCTAACCCGCACATCTTTGGACTCAAATCCCACTGGCCATCAAGTTTCATGGTTTTTATAAAAAATATTCTGCTTTTCTATTCTGATGACCTCAAACTTCCCCATATTATACTCCACCTGCCATCTTGCTGCCCACTCACTTAACTTGTAGATGGGCTGGACATTACAGCACCTCACTCCTCCCCCACCCAAACTCAAACTCATCTATTTTTCAGGGTTACGTTTATCCCCATTTATTTACTCTGTTACTCTCGCCACTGATGTTGCCTGACCCAGTCAGTGCTTTTGAGTTAATAGGAGGGCTGTCTATGAATGAAAAGGAAAGATGATGGAGTTTTCACCTAATTAAATAAAGGCCAACATTGAGCATTAAAGCAAATGTTTTTCATTTCTAATATTTGGAATTGTTATAAACAAGTACATTTGAAACTTGCACTGGGGAGATCTTAAAGTTGGAAAAGACTACAGGTTATAAGGACCATACTCCCAGTCTGATCTGACTGCAATTAATAACTCTAAGCTGAGTGTGGTACAGATTGAAATAACTCCTCAGAGGCTGGTGTCCCTTCACCAGATTCCCTTTATTTACAAACTCAATTCCACTCCTAGAGTGCTTCAGGTACACAGTCAGAATCCAGAATACCAGTGAACCTGACACTCCCACTTTTATATACAGGTGATGCTCCCTGATTGGGCAGACAATTATGACATCCATCAGGAACTCTTTTTGTGTCCAACCAAATAAACAAAATCAAACTAACTTAGGAACAACTCAAAAAGGGCAGCTCCCTAAAAGGAAGGGAACCGCCCGAAAGACAAAGTAGGAAGAAAACTTAAAACACCAAATTAAAATGTGATTAAGGGGGTGTGGTGAACCATCGTTGGTTCCCACTAGATAGTACTGAGCCAGGGTCTGGCCAGTACTACAAGTATGTATATATGTTGCTGTTGGGGTGAGGGATGGGTTGTTCTACTTGTTGCTGTTGGGGTTAGGGTTGGGCTGTTACACCTTGTATTATAGTTATTGTGGTACACCCCAGTCGGGCTCCGCCTCCTGGGAGAGGTATAAATGTCTCTGCTCTGTCTGGGACCCCTCAGTCTGGGATCGTGTATATAATTAGTAGCTTCGTTGTACAGCAAATAAAAGCCTTTATTTCCTGAGCATCTCAAGCCTCGTGTGTGATAATGCGCATCAATTTTATTTGCTGTAAATAAACTCTCGTCGAAAAAAAAAACGATATAGAGAGAGTATGGAGCAGATACAGAAGCCTGAACGCCTTACACTAGATCCACGTGCGGCGGGCGCCTCTAACACCTTCGACCACTGGTTGAAATGTTTTGAGGACTACCTGGCAGCCTCCGCAGCGGTCACCACAGATGATGACAGACTCCGGGTCCTCCATGCGAGGGTAAGCGACACTGTCTACCTCGCGATCCGTGCGGCCACCGACTACACAAAGGCCCTCAAGCTTCTTAAGAAGCGTTATATTAAACCGCCCAACGAAATACACGCTCGTTACCTCTTAGCCACTCGACGACGGCAGTCCGGCGAAACGACGGAGGAATACGTCAACGAGCTCCTACAGCTCGCCAGGGGCTGTAACTGCAAAGCAGTGTCGGCAGAGTAGAATATGAATGACCTCGCTCGAGATGCGTTTGTGGCGGGAGTCGGATCATCTTACATCCGACTCAAACTACTGGAGAAAGGTAATCTTGACCTCACCCAGGCAATAGAACTAGCGGATATGTTGGAGACGGCCTCCAAAAGCCTAGTATTGTATCCTGACGACCACGTGGAGACAACGTGGCAGGAGCAGTCGCCAATCCCTCCTCGTCCCTCGGGTTCGAAATGCTGCGTGATGGCGTGCTCACACTCAGGCCAGACGATGGCAGCAGCTCCGGGCGGCCCGCGGTGTTACTTCTGTGGGGAAGCGAAGCATGCTCAGCAACGGTGTCCCGCTAAAGCTGTGTTGTGCTCCGCCTGCGGTAAGAAGGGGCACTATTCGAAAGTGTGCCGATCTAAATCTGCTTCTCGGAACAGCAGTGCGGCCTGCGATTCCCCGGAGCCCGGTTCTTCATCGTCGACATCGTCGAGGGTTTCGTCCATGTGCGAGGCCAGGACGACGCCATTACGGTCGACGGAGTCGGAGACGTGTGACCACCAGGGGTCGCTGAGTTTGGCGCCATCACCCACGTGCAACCTATGGGAGCGGCCATGTTGGTCGGCACCGACCGCGAACGACCAGCAGGGGTCGTCCTCGTCAATCTCAGCTGCCTGCAGTGGCGCTCATGAACCAACGGTGGGTTCGATCATCCTGGACCAGGCTAAGCCTCATAGACTTGACAAGTCTATGATGGACATTCAGGTAAACGACCACTTGATTTATTGTCTGTTTGACAGCGGGAGCACTGAGAGTTTTATCCACCCAGACGCTGTGAAGCGGTGTGGACTGCGGATTCAACCTGTCAAACAGACAATTTCTATGGCATCAAGGTCCCGGTCTGTCACTGTGCTAGGGAGTTGCGTGGTAACTTAAACGGTGCAAGCACAGTTTACGAGCGTTTCAAGCTCCTGGTGTTGCCGCACCTTTGCGCGCCATTACTTCTCGGACTAAACTTCATGGTCCACTTGAGGAGTGTAACCCTACAGTACGGTGGGCCACTCCCTTTGCTTTCAGTGGGAGAACAGCAGCCTCCAAATTGCCCAACGCGCCCCGCCTGTAGCCTCTCGACGCTGAAGATCACCACACCCTCCCTGTTCCAGAATCTTGTGCCAGGCTGCAAGCCCATTGCAACTAAGAGTAGGCGTTACAGCGCTGAGGATCGGATCTTCATTCGATCTGAAGTTCAGCGGCTCCTCAAGGAAAGGATCATACAACCTAGCGCTAGTCCGTGGAGAGCGCAGGTCGTGGTGGTCAAGAGTGGGAACAAACCCCGGATGGTCATTGACTATAGTCAGACCATGAATCGATACACGCAGCTGGATGCGTATCCCCTCCCGCGCATATCTGACATGGTCAATCAGATTGCGCAGTACCGGGTGTTCTCCACCATAGACCTCAAGTCTGCCTACCACCAACTCCCCATTCGCCCAGAGGACTGACAAGACACGGCTTTTGAGGTGGATGGTCGCTTGTATCACTTTCTCAGCGTTCCCTTTGGTGTCACCAATGGGGTCTCGGTCTTCCAGCGTGCTATGGACCGAATGGTGGACCAGAACAGGCTGCGGGCTACCTTCCCGTACCTGGATAACGTCACCATCTGCGGCCATGACCAGCAGGACCACGACACAAATCTCCTGAATTTCCTACGCACTGCATCTCGCCTGAACCTGACCTACAACAGGGAGAAGTGTGTGTTTCGTATGCGCCGTTTAGCCATCCTCGGATACGTGGTGGAAAACGGGGTAATTGGCCCTGATCCAGACCGTATGCGTCCCCTCTTTGGACTTCCCCTGCCCACTAGTGCAAAAGCACTGAGAAGATGCTTAGGCTTCTTCTCTTACTATGCACAGTGGGTTCCCATTTACGCGGACAAAGCCCGTCCGCTCATCAAGTCCACGACTCTTCCCCTAACACCAGAGGCCCGATTGGCCTTTGATAAACTAAAAGCCGACATCGCGAAAGCTACGATGCATGCTGCTGATGAGTCCATCCCCTTTCAGGTGGAGAGCGATGCATCTGATTTCGCCCTGGCTGCCACACTTAACCAGGCGGGCAGGCCCGTCGCTTTTTTTTCCCGCACCCTCCAAGGCCCCGAAATTCGGCATTCAGCGGTGGAAAAGGAGGCCCAGGCCATTGTGGAGGCCGTCAGGCACTGGCGCCATTACTTGGCGGGAAAACGGTTCACCCTGATCACGGACCAGCGGTCCGTGGCGTTCATTTTTAATAACACGCTGAGGGGCAAGATCAAGAACGATAAGATCTTGCGGTGGAGAATTGAACTCTCCACCTATGACTATGACATCATTTATCGTCCAGGGAAACTCAATGAGCCCTCGGATGCTCTCTCGCGTGGAACATGCGCCAGTATACAGGAGGACCGTTTGCAGGCTCTCCATAATGACCTATGCCATCCTGGGGTCACTCGGCTCTACCACTTTATAAAAGCCCGCAATCTGCCCTACTCGGTGGAGGATGTCAGGTCCATAACAAGAAGCTGTCGGGTATGCGCGGAATGCAAACCGCACTTTTACCGACCTGACCGGGCACAATTAGTCAAGGCCACTCGTCCCTTCGAAAGACTGAGTGTCGATTTTAAGGGCCCCCTTCCCTCAACAGATCGGAATGTGTACTTCCTCAACACCATTGACGAGTACTCGAGATTCCCTTTTGTTATTCCCTGCTCTGATACATCCGCTCCCACAGTTATCAAGGCATTCCGTGATCTTTTTACCCTGTTCGGGTACCCCAGCTACATTCACAGCGACAGGGGCTCGTCGTTCATGAGCGATGACTTGAGGCAATACCTGCTCTCATACGGGATTGCCTCTAGTAGAACCACGAGCTACAACCCTAGGGGTAACGGACAGGTGGAACGTGAGAATGCTACAGTCTGGAAGGCAGTCTTACTGGCGTTGAAGTCAAAAAGCCTTCCAGTCTCCCGTTGGCAAGAGGTGCTCCCTGATGTGCTCCATTCCATACGCTCACTCCTGTGTACGCCAACCAATGCTACTCCCCATGAGAGGATGTTTTCATTCCCTCGGACGTCTTCCTCTGGGACCTCATTACCGTCTTGGTTGACATACTCAGGACCTGTCCTCCTGCGGCGACATGTAAGGGCCCGCAAGTCCGACCCGTTGGTCGAACAGGTCCATCTCCTCCACGCCAACCCTCAGTATGCCTATGTGGCATACCCTGACAGGCGAGAGGACACAGTCTCGATCCGAGACCTGGCGCCAGCAGGGGACGTAGAAACCCCTGTCGCTCCCATACCCCCTGTTACAAACCCCATAACTCTTGTTTCCCCTCCGGACACGGCGCGGGCAGCATCGGGACCATTACTTAACCCATTTACTCCCGTGTACAGCTTGCCTGAGTCCAGAGGATGGTCGCCACTTCAGGGCGTGTCGGAACTCCATGGATTACCGTCACCTCAGGGTCAACCGGCCTGTGAAACTGTGGAGGAACAGTTGGACATCGCCTTGGGGAGAACGCCACCGCGAGTGCCTACTCCGGTGTCATCGCCGGTATTGAGGAGGTCACAACGACGGTGCGGTCCCCCTGACCGTCTGAACTTATAGACTGATGACAAATTATTCTGTTTTTTTGTACCCCGCCGGCCTTTGTCTTCAAAGGAGGGGTGAATGTGGTGAACCATCGTTGGTTCCCACTAGATAGTACTGAGCCAGGGTCTGGCCAGTACTACAAGTATGTATATATGTTGCTGTTGGGGTTAGGGATGGGTTGTTCTACTTGTTGCTGTTGGGGTTAGGGTTGGGCTGTTACACCTTGTATTATAGTTATTGTGGTACATCCCAGTCGGGCTCCGCCTCCTGGGAGAGGTATAAAGGTCTCTGCTCTGTCTGGGACCCCTCAGTCTGGGATCGTGTATATAATTAGTAGCTTCGTTGTACAGCAAATAAAAGCCTTTGTTTCCTGAGCATCTCAAGCCTCGTGTGTGATAACGCGCATCAGGGGGGTCAATAATACACCCCAGTCCCTGAGGTGCCCAGCGGGCACGGAAGGCATCAACAGTGTCCTCAGACACCTCATGCTCCCTCTCCAGGGACACCCAGCTGCGAATATAGCCGCAGTAGGGGGGCAGACAGAGAAGGTTGGATGACCCCCTCGATCGCCCGCTGCCTGGATCTGTAGATGGCACACCTTGCGATCTCCATCAGGGAACTCATACTCCAAGAGGTCAAGCTCACGGGACTCGTTGAAGTCATTACACAGACTTCCTTCATGATTGAAAGATGACCACTTGTTGCAGCAAATAGTGAGGATGGCAATGAACCTTTGACTGAGACATGATTTGCTTTTTAGTCAATGCTTAGACGGTGAAAAAGTACATTCGAAAAAAGACGGCATATGCTTTTGTGGACATGACAGTATTAGCTAGTAAAGAATTACACTGTGGAGGAGTCAAAATTTTAAAAGTCACTATGGTAGGCACTTGCTAAGCTTGTTCTCAAAGATCTGTGTTGCGATAAGCCATTGTCATTGCTGACTGCTATTTTCCACAAGAACACAGTGTCCTTGTCCAATTAATGGCTTCACTTGAAGAACATCAGATTGTCAGTAAAATCCTAATAAGTATTATTGCAACAAAACTGCAGTTGGAAAGTAAAAATCTTTAAATGCTTTAATATGATTAAATATGAGGGCCAGATCAATAAGAATATATTGTTCCATGCAGCTGGATAGAATCACCAAAAAAATGAGAGGAGATCAATGAATTCTTGCTGAATATTTTTAGGAGATTCGTGAACAACAGAGTTTACTGATGGATAGTACATTTTCCTGAGACATCAGAAAAGGAGGAAGGTATCCGAGTACATTCTAACTATTAGGCAGAGTGCTCTGGCTGTCTGCCCATGTCAGGAGCAAAGAAGCCAGATCTTGGTTTGAACGTCACTCAAATCAAACCAACAAGCTGCCTATCGATATGAGTGTGCACAGCATCTCCCTGGATTGGGCATGACTCAGTATCAGGGGGACACTCGCACTTTTCCTGGTTTCATAAACTTATTTTAAACTAATAATTAAAACGGGAAGAAATGTGCACAATATGTGCTCCACTTGGTTATTCCCCCAAAATGGCGATTGGGGTCCAATGGAGAACAAAGGACTCTTATTTCCATGTTAAAAGGGTTTACCGCCTGAATTTGATGGGTGCTTTAGCCCCCTACAACAGCCCCCTCTCCTCCACCCAGCAGTAGGTCTCTTTAATAGCAGCGACAGTGTAAAATACTTAACAATGTTATATGGCATGCTGTCACCAAAGAGTATCTAAATAGCAGAGACTATAAGAAGTAATCAACATAAATTTATGAAGAATATATTATGCCTCGCTGACCTCCTGGAGTTCTTGGGAAGATAATTATGTAGAAAATAGCAATGCTAGGTGAATGTAGGTAAGATTTTTATGCAGATGCGATTTTACCTTCTGGTGGCAGTAGAAGGTCATTAGGCAGCCATTAAGGGCCTTAATTGGTCCATGGGTAATTAGGTCTGATGCCCCCCCTGACACCAGCAATATGCTAGTTATGGTGGTTAGGCAAAGAGCATGGTGTCACATCTAATTTTATGTCATACCTCAGCCATCCCACTCCTATTTGCATAAAATAGAATTTGGATGTAAATTTCAGATGGCATTTCACGAAATTCTCCACAAATAATGCCAAATTAGATTAAAGATAGACTTTGAAAGGTTTTAAACCACTTTTCAAAAATGGAACACAAATGGAAGAAGGATTTTAATGTAGCAAAATTTAAAGTAATTAGTTGGAGCAGAAAACAATAAATATTTGCATGATGAATGGAAAAAGAAAAGGATTTGGAAGTCATTATTGATTATTTACAAAAAATGTGTGGAATTGTAATCAGCAGCCAGTCACAAATTATTGGAGGGGAATTTCTTACAAGTTTAAACAAGTTCTGACCATTTACAAATTGCTGGTGAGGATTAATTAGAATGTTGCTTGTTGTTTGGACATCCTTCATGCAAAATATAGTCGGTGAATTGGAGATGATTCAGAGAAGTGCAACAAAATGATTGTGCGTATTAGACATCAAAGTTATGAAGAATAAATCAAAACTGAATTCAGGTTCACTGGAGTAAAGAAGATTGAGGCGAAAATGACCTATATCTATATCGATATCGTCCCTGCTGGTCTAATGGTTAGGATTCAGAGCTTTCACCGCTACAGCCTGGTTTTGATTCCTGGTCAGGGAATGAAAATTTATGGGGGCGGCATGGTGGCACAGTGGTTAGCACTGCTGCCTCACCGTGCCAGGGACCCAGGTTCAATTCCAGCCTCGGGTCACTGTCTGTGTGGAGTTTGCATGTTCTCCCTGTGTCTACGTGGGTTTCTCCGGGTGCTCCGGTTTCCTCCCGCAGTCCAAAGGTGTGCAGGTTAGGTTGATTGGCCATGCTAAATTGACCCTAGTATCAGGGGGATTAGCAGGGTAAATATGTCGGGTTACAGGAATAGGACCTGGATGGGATTGTGGTCAGTGCAAATTTGATGGGCCGAACGGCCTCTTTCTGCACTGTAGGGATTCTATGATTCCATCTTTCAAATACTCAGTTTGATTCAAACATCTGGTTGCTAATGACAGTGCCTTTGAGTGAAGAAATGTAGGCAGATATAAAACATTAGCTGATCTTAATGATTTTTAAACCAGTGGGCATTTGGAAGAAACCTAAGGTCAAAACAATTAATTGCTGGAGGGAACTTGGATAATTGCAACATAATTGCAACATGTATCTATGTTTCTATAGGGGTCGAGGGATACGTGGGGGTGGGGGGGGGGGGGGGACGGGGGGAGGCAGGATCAGGATTTTGATTTTGATGATCAGCCATGATCAAAATGAATAGCGGAGCAAGCCTGAAAGGCCGAATGGCCTCCTCCTGCTTCTAGTTTCTATGTTTCGAACATACAAAAGAGATAGGCTATTTTTGAAAAAATCCTGAAAGGCAACTTACACTTAGAAATGAAAGTTTAAGGTTTATAAAGTGAGTCATGGTTATTCAGTGAAGGAGAGTATCAAAAATGATACGAACAAAAATAAATATCAAGCAGGCTGAAAATCCAGGAAGGAGGAAAATTGAATGTGATCAAAATAATGTGAAAGCAATTTCGCTAATATTTCAAGGCGGAGGGTCAGTTTGAGGACAAATAGCGTTATGAATGAAAACAAAGCAGTAAACAAAAAAGTTGACTAGATATTTTGTCTGCTTTTACCTGCGACGGGGTTGGATTGTCCCCTTACATAACATATAAAACTAAAAGTCAAATTGCTCATTTACATATCCCAAGAAAAATGGTGCAGACTAAAGGAGCTGAAAAAAATGCTTCAAATTTTAATTTATCCTGGGGTACCGAAAGAAATAGCTCAAGTTGGAGATTGCAAGTAAATAAAGTTTACCCGAGAACAGGGGATGGATGGCTGTGGTGCCTTTATCTAGCAAGAATTAGATTCATAACTGGGAAATTATAAACCCATGGGTTTAGCTTCACAGCCCAGATATCTATTAGGATAACACAACACCAGCTCCCTAGTGCAAAAATTGATTGACAGCGCAGGCTCTCTGATCTCTGCGGTTAATTTCACTATGTTGGTTTACATTGCTCAGTGGGATCAAATGCTTGTGGTTTGTGGTTTTTGAAACTTCAAAGGGCCTGGATGTTCGACACTTTTATCAGCTTTCAGTCTGCACTTTTTTCAGTGAAGAAATATATTGATACAATGCATTGTTTCAAAGCTTTGTTTTTACACGTACCACTTTACATTGTAATGTTAATTGGTTCTGGAAAATGTACTGTGATTCAGTGGGCACGAAAATGCCAGATGAGGGCATGAGGGGACATGGGGCTAGGTTCAAGGGCAGAGCCTGGCATGTGACATGGATGGGGCATGGGGAGTGTCTTGAGGGTGAGGGCTGGAAGGCTTTTGTGCATTTTCGATCACTGGGACATAATCCCAAGGCACCAAAGCAGCCCTTTTAAACAGCCTGCCTTCTCACCCAGCAGCCCCTGTGGCTGCTTCCACACTTCATCCCAGGCCGGCTCTGCAGGCCCCATCCCCACCACCCCTCCCACCTCGGTCGGAACATTCTCCCAAGGAGCGCTGTCCAGGCCAGGAATTTTCCTGATCTTTTGAAAAAAAATACTAGAATGCTACCAGAATGAAGAGTTTATATCGATTTTGAAAGAGTAAACAGACTTGGAAAAAAAAGAAAAAGAAGAAATGAGGGATGATCCAACAGATGTCGATAAGATTATGAAAGGATTTGATTCAGAGGCATTGTAAAGCTGTTTCCACTTGTGGGGGAAATTAGAACTTGGGTCATAAATATAAGATAGTCACAAAAAAACTCATTATAGGGAATTCAGAAGAAACTTACTTAGTCAAAGAGTAGGTGGAAAATGGAAGCAGTAGTTAAGGCTGCTAGCACAAATTCGTTTAACAAGGAGTTAGATAAATACGAGGGAGAAAGGAGTAGAAGGTTATGTTAATGGGGTTAGGGAAGGTGATATGGGAGGGGCTTGTATGGAGAATAAACACTGCCATGAACCTGTTGGGCCAATTGGTCTGTTCCTGTGCTGTCAATAGTATGTAATACTTCATAACTTGGATTCCAAACTACTTTTTATGAAGTACTTTATGAAGGTTTCTGTGCTAAAGTTGAGCGCCATGGTGGGGGTGAGGTCTAATCAATGATGGGTGTTGCGGCAGTGAGGTGGGAAGTCCTTCCGCCCCACAGTCCCTGGTGTCGTCCATTCGGAGACTGCTACGCCTCTTCCTCCCTCAGTCCCTGTCCCCAATGTAGTGTGCCCAGAGCCTGTTGCAGCCCCCCACCCCTCAGCTCCGGTTCCCACTGTTCCCCATACGCCACCAGGGCCACTGCTCATTCCTCTCGCCCCTATGTACAGCTCGCTTGAGTCGCCGGAGCCGTCGCCACGCAGTACCCGACGACTGGACGGGACGACGGATCGGTCTGCTTCACACCACCCAGCGCCTTCTCTCGACGCTCACTGTACGGAGCCTGGGCCGACATCGCTCCCTGCTCGGACGACTCTGCGACCTGCACTACGACGATCGTAACGACGGATCAAGCCACCGGTTCGTCTGGACTTGTGATATTGTTTCCGCTTCACCCCCGTGTTGTTTTTTTAAAAGGAAGGGGTGAATGTGGTGGACCTCAGTTGTGCCTTTGTCCTATATGGACCACCGTTGTGTGTGTTTGTCATACCTGGACACATCCCCTTCCAGTTTGGTTCCTCCCCTCAGCACCTAGTATAAAGGTGGCTGTCTCCTCCCCCTTGTTCAGTCCAGGTCGGTTATTTGTTGGGATCTGCTCCTGATTCTGTTGTGAATAAAAGCCTACACTTATATTGGCATATCGGTAGTCTTTCGCCTTATTGATAGCGCATCACACTTGTTGCCACATCCTTACAGAGATAGCAGAAGGGTGAGTGACCTATCAACACAAAGGTTTGAGGGAAGAAATGGCAGTGCCTATGGATCTCCAGTGTGACAGGGAGATGGAGCAGAGGCAGCAGTGAAAGGAAATTCCATGCCGTACCCTCTGTCAAGTTGGAGCTGGAAGCCTCCATACTCCTTGAAGGTGGCAGAAGAATGCCTGGAAGGTCAGCCAAGTGCATCCAGTTTTTTACTGTGCATGGCCATTTAGCTCGTATGCTGCCCCATTTAGGTTCTCAGCTAAGTCATCCGCATCAGTACTCATTTACCATCTCGCTATCCAGTGCACTGGCAAATGAACTGTGTCACCAACATCGGAGGTGTTTTGCTTTGGAAAATCTATGTAAAGGGAAAAATAATGGATAATAGAATGATGCATGATAAACAATTAACCTAGTCAAAATGTTGGCGTGCGCAAATAACACATTTTGCATTCCCACATTAAGAAATTATAAGCTCTGAATTTTTTAGCCAATGTTCACCCAAAATGGGGGCAAAACTGACGGTATGGTTGCCCCATCTGCCCATTCTTGCTCCATATGGAGCTTAGTTTTTTAAGGTACAAACAGATGGCGACAGTTGAAATTGTCCATTCCACGCCTGTTCAAATCAGCCCAACTTCTGAGTTTTGTTATTCCAGAAGTATTTGAATTCTATTAAAGGCTGCCTGTGATGCATTGATTCTTTTGTGAATACTTGAAGCATCAGAAGCTGGAAGGCACTCAGAGTGCTTGTAAAACTAACACAGCCCAGAGGAAACAACCTCTCTGAGAAGAAGGAAGAGAGAAATAGGGAATGAAAGGAAATAATACTTACTTGCATCGCTTATATCTTGCTTCTAAACTTCCCTGGGACAAACACCATTTTTTTTTCATGACAGAGACGGATCTAGCTGAAGTCATAATGGCACAGACAAATTTATCTCCTTTGTTCATTCTCTGTTGCCAAATTTTCAGTCTCTCCTTCAATTCAGAGTGTTTAGATCTTACAGGGATAGAGTTTTGCCCACGCTAAATATCATATTTATTGAATGCTTAAAAATCTACAAGAGAATAAACATATTCCTGAGCATGGGTGAAAGCTTTACAAATCAAATTTGACAGTACAACTGATCAATGAAGAATTTTTCTATGGAGGCTGCTTTGACCTGATCAAATATGAAGCATGTAGTGCCTGAAGCATTCACAGCTTATGATTTATGGATTTTTTTCTAATTCTCTATTTGTTTTATTTGATTAATATACTTTTATTTGCTTCTTGGTACAGTAATTAAGTTTCCCAACAGACACTGCAGAGGCAGACTTCAAATAAGAAGACTGATTTAATAGAAACTATTACAGCTATATTTTTCGCCAGCAGCTCATATTACAATTGAAAATCAGAACTTTTATCTAATCCCCCGAGACAATTTATATTCCACAATGCAGCTATGAAATTATTAATAAAATATTCATGCTGGAAATCGGAACAGAAAATGTGACATTTTCTGCCTGCGTGGTTGGATGTGTCAAAAACATTCAGTCAATAACAAACTTTTCCAGGTTCAGTGCACTGAGGAGTTTCAAAATCACTTCAAGCATCAGAAATATTTTAAAAGGTGCTTTCCATTACTAGCTCCGAGAAGCTCCAATGTCATCATCTTTCCAAGCTGAAGCGCTGTGATAAGAGAAATAACTCAACGGCCAGATACGTTTATTTTCATTCAACTTCCTGTGGTGAATATTGGTAAATAAGTAAGCTCGGAAAAAGATTCAGATCATGTCCAACGGAGCAGAATGGGGGAAGTATTACTTCAATCTCCATGCTATCACTCGGGAAATCATATTAATATTCTAGAGAGCACAATGCTTCCTGCAAGAAGGCTGCTTTGGGAGCTGATCCATGCCTCCTGCTCGGAAGACTGCAACACCATTTCAGCACCAAGTATATAATATGATAAACAAAATTTTCTGTGTATTGCTGAAAAGAGTGACATGTTGCCCAAGCTTTTCATCTTGTATTCGTCAAGAATGCCAAACTTCAAAGATGACAGCACTTTATACCACTGCTGTAGTATAAATTGCTGTGATTGTTTAAAAATTTGGCATTCTTGCTTTCGTCCTGATGAGTGCAAGACAAAAAGCTTCAACATGTTTCTCTTTTCAGTAATATTTAAGTTCTGCCAATGACGCACCAATATTCTGTGTAAATCTGTTCCTGGGGTACCGCACATCGGGAAAATATTTCTGTCTCAATTCTATATTGTGGCAGTTGGGAGGGATTCACGGGGACTTTGGAGATATCGTTCTTTGATAGCTGACAAGGTCTCTTCATATTTCAAGGGCTAAAATTGAACCATTTTATTGTGGAGTATGCTAATAGGATTCCAGAAGCTTTGGGGAATACACTGTTATGTGAAATGCATTTTGTCTATTCTGTATAGATCAAAGTGATGCACTTCAGTAATTCAATTTTCATGGAGATTTTCATTAGCTCTACTGACATTTCCATACCTTTACAACTGTCAGCAGCATAAATCTGCACTTAGTTTTGAATAGAATACTTGTTAGAGGGAATTTATCTAAACGCTTAATATATACTGTTTTTGTAAATAAATCATATTGGTTATATTCTATTTATAAAAAACCTATGATAAAGATGAAATGGAAGGAAATGCAATGGAATATGAATATATATTGTTCTGATTAGTCAGCATGGATAACCAGTTTGGATTTGAATGAGCATTGTGCCGTATGGTTAGCAGAGGTTACCAATCAATGCTGTGGGCAGAATCTTACTATACCTTTTCAAAGTGTTGGTTCCAGTGAGAAAACCAGGGAGAGTCTCGTCAGAGCTGATAGCGGGAAAACTCATCGAGCCTGATTTTACCATCGTGTTGCGCCCGTTTTCGGGCGTGAAAACTTAGTAAAGTCGGGCGTGAGACGAGTAGCGCAATCCACGCCCACCTCCGCGCCAGTTCCCCCTTTACCAAGGCCCAAAAATGGCTGCGATCGGGACCGCGCCTGAAACGGGGCGCAACGGCCATTTAAATGCATTTGCATGCATTTCAATTGACTTTATTGACTGCACGCCCAACTTTACCGGCACTTCCCCCTTTTACCACCACGTTCACCCATCCAGAATCGGCACGAAACAGACATGCTCCATAAAAGTCCGATTCGGGTGCTCCAGTTGGTGAGGGGGTAAGCACCAAGCATCCAACGGATCTCTGCTTGAGATCGGTGGGGAGGGGGGTTCCGCTTCTACTCTTCCTGAGATCATTGGGGGGGCAAGGGGGGTCCGCTACCACTCTGCCTGAGATCAGTGCGGGGGGGAGGGGGGGTTCGCTGCCATTCTCCTTGAGATCAGTGGGGGAAGGAGGGAAGGTTCTGCTGCCACTCTGCCTGAGATCAGTGCGGGGGGAAAGGGGGCTCTGCTACCACTCTGCCTGAATCAATGGGGGGGGGGGGGGGGGGAAGGGGGGAGCATGCGATTGGTCTGGGTGGCAGGGGGATGGGGGATAGGGAGGTCAGTAATGATGGGGGATGGGGCAATGTCTGTGGAGGCCAGGGGGAAACATTATCTGGCCTGGGAGCGATATGGCAGGGGAGCAGCATTCTATTTTTTGTTGCACATGTGCAGTTGGAGGCGCCGATCGGAGCTGCAAGGTTTCGGGTGCGTTAAGCCCCGCCCACAGGCTTCTGCAGCACAATTCGGAATCGCTGATATTTTTGCAGGCAGAGTGGGTATGGGGGCGCCTGAGAACGGGTCTAAAAATCGGATCTGAAACACTCAGTTTCAAGTCCGCCCAGCAATTAGAATCCAGATGGTAAAATAGGACCCATCGTATATTCAGCCTCCTTAACAACACCTTTTTTCTCCATGTGCATCATGTGAAGTGATGGCTTGCCTCTGATTCACTCACCCTGGGAAAACTTAATCTTGACAATCAGTGGGGCACTCCTTTTAAAGACCTCCCCAGCACATGTTCCAAGTCCAATCAGGGGGATGGCTGCCAGAAAGGCTGCAGGTCGACATATCAAGAGAGCCCTCAGCAAACTTCTGGATGGGGTCAAGCAGAGGTGGGAAACTCTACCCATGATTGGGCAGACATCCAGCCAGCAAAGTGACCAACCCCACCTGGGGGGCTGTGGCAACAATTGTCAGTGCCAGCTCTCTGCAAAAGAGGACAGGGTTGCAGTGTCGTAAGAAGATGATTGACTTTCTTCATGCAGCCTGGTTAAGTCTGCCTTCTCGTGTCTCCTGTCGCACCCCTTAACACAGTCCTTAACACGGTCCTCACACCTCCATGGCGATATCACTCCCACCCATCTTGTAGGTCCCAGCAATTGCCATGTGCCACCCCCTCCCCAGCTCATCTCAGCAGGGTTAGCTCCAATTAGCCTCAATTATCTTGGCTAGGAAGTAGAAAATCAGCCAGGATTCCTATCCCTGAGTGATGTCCAGTGACCCCGAGCAGAAACGTGTGCATTTGGAATGTGGACTGAATGAGGTTTGGCTGTAATGGCTTCCATTTGTTATGTTAAAAATTGCTTGCAGTCAGATTGTCGCAAATACAAATCTCTATACATGCGCACCCTGTGAGCTCAAATGCCCACTCCCACTGACTTCACACGCATACCATACTTCACCCCATCTGACCTGACACAACTCCTGCCTACACTCCTTCATCTGTCTCATTGCAGGGCAAACCCAGGCACAAACGGCGTGAGCGGGCCTGAGTGATGCCAGAACTCAAGACCCTCACCCCACTCGAGAGGCCAGTGATGAGGCCAGCAATATCCATGGGGTGGGGGGGATGGTGGTGAGAGACCGGCGATGAGGCCAGCAATGTCCATGTGGGGAGTGAGGGGCCAGTGATGTCAATGCTGGGAGGACTTGTTTAGGGATCTCCCAGAGATCGGTGTATGCGCGGGGCCCGCTCAGCGCGCTGACTTCGGCCTCTTCAGCCCACTACTTTTCAGCATGATTAACACGAGGGCACTCTGCAGTGCTCAGAGTGTGGGAGATTCATTTCGAAAATCCCGCTGAAAAATCGGCAGGAGTTACTCCTGTTTTGGGCAAATTGGGCACTTAGAATATTTTTGGGAGAATCTCGGCCAATATTCTAAAATTGACTTACAGGGTTAAATTGACCTATTTCAGTGTGGAATCAAATAGCTCTGAAATGCATCGTAGTATATCATTAGGTCTATTAATAGGAGCTTTCAAATAGAAATAATGCCCAGTGAACCATACAAGCCAGAAAATCTCAGGTTTGATTCTCTACCTGTATTGAAGTAGCTCATCTCAGCAGGGTTAGCTCCAATTACCCTCAATTATCTTGGCTAGGAAGTAGAAAATCAGCCAGGATTCCTATCCCTGAGTGATGTTCAGTGACCCCGAGCAGAAACGTGTGCATTTGGAATGTGGACTGAATGAGGTTTGGCTGTAATGGCTTCCATTTGTTAAGTTAAAAATTGCTTGCAGTCGGATTGTCGCAAATACAAATCTCTATACATCCTGCACTCATGGAGCCATATCTCAGCAGGAATAAGGTGAAAAATGAACAAAAGTGTAAAACCTGTTTCATTTAATAACATTATAACATTACATCTTTATCTTTGGTTTGCCAACATTCATAATTTTGCTCACGGTTCATTGATTCTGAACTTGTTTTCAATACACGTATCTCAAAGGATGAATGGAAGGAAGGCAGAAAGAAAAGATATTTCTTTTCTAGCCCTGTGAATTACTTGCATCTATAAAGTAAAAAGGTTAGTAAATCATCAGTGAAATTGTTGAGTCAATTTTGCAATCTCCACCCTCCCCCGGAAAGAGAAAGTTGACTAGGATTGCAATGCAAGGTTCAGTATGACATTTTGACAATGATATTTTGGGAAGATGCTGTGATACGATCTCAAGTGCACCATTTACATCATTTTCCATTAGTCTTACATGAAGACATTTTGGGGTTTATCTGCTCACCCCAACTCTCTGATAATGGATGAAATAGACAAGCTGCTACTTGAGGTAGGTGAATGGACATTTGCCTGATTTGGAACTCCAAAGCAGCAATATGCCAGGCTTGGCAGGAGGTGCCAGTTGGGTTCAAAGCACTAGCTGCAAGTGGGGAAAGATACTAAAGTTGATAACGTACTCTATGCAATCAGTAAGGTATGATGTTCCAGGTAAATGGCCTAAGATTTTATGTCACCATGTGTTGCCCATCAGCCTGTTCCACATTTGCCCACGTTATGTCCTCACTTCTCTCTGATTGTTTTTGATGCATGCCCATTCTCTGATGAAGCAGATATTCAAAATACAAGCAACTGAAAGACTTGTCACAATCACATCATCCGATGGTTTCATATATCAAATCAGGCCTCACAGGGGTGCCACCATACCAACCCCCTCCCTCTCGGTCCAAACCACCAACGCAGTCTGACCTGCCCGCTTACTGGTCCGACCCACCCCCCCCGCCATTGTCCCAACCTTCCTTCCAGTCCAACCCCCACCTTCCAGCTCCAAACCCCTCCCAGCCCACCACCCCCCCCCCCCCGCCCCCCCTCTCTGGCTCTGGTCTGGGAAACCTCTTCACCTCCTTCCTACTTCCAATCCAGCACCCCCCCCCCCCCCCCCCCCCCGCCCTCCCACTTCCCACGTCTCAGGAACTGCCCCCTCCCTCTCCAGTCCAAGGCACCTACCACCTCCCCACCGCACCTCCCCGCGCCCACCCCCCCCGCCCCCCCAACCAGGTCTGAGGCACTGTCCCCTCTTCTCCCACTCCTGTTTGGGATACCCCCTTACGATCTGGTACAAACCACATACCCCCATCTATCCCACTCTGGGACCCCTTCTCCAGTCCAGGACATATACCCTCTCCTCACCACTCACCCTCACCCTCTACCGTCTGGTCAGCTACTGCTGTAGGAAGGGGGAATACCTTACCTCTCTGTGCCCAGTTACCCTGTACTGATGCTGCCAGGGGGTGTTGCACAGCCCCTGTCTCTCCCAGTCTGAGTGAGGAAGCTTGGGCGAGACACTAGCTGTGCATTTACAATGAGAATAAATCTGTTGAGAGTGGCAATCTGATGGAGACTGACACTCTGCGGAGGTTACGGGCCTATGTTTCTCTTGACAGCACACTCCTTCCCCTTACCCACCCCCACAGGATTGCAGCAGTTTCCTCCCCCACCTGAGCAATTTTCTCCCACGCCCCATTCCCTGGATTGCAGTAGTCTTACTCCCCATTCTCTCTCCTCCATCTCTCCTCTCTCCATTCCCCCCTCTGCACCCTGCATTGTTCCCCTATTCTTTACTCTCTATTCCCCTCTTCTCCCTCTCTTTCCCTCCCACCTGCCCCTTCTCCCAATTTTCCCTCTCCAAAACTGAGCCCCTTGTATTGAAGAATTGCAATGTGAGTAGAAAATTCTGTAAGATGCCTCAGTTCTTCTACAAGCTCTATTTGCTGGTACCCTGCATTGGTGTGAAGTTTAGCAAAATATCTGGCACCAATCCCCTTCTCAATGATATCACCTTTTGTCAGTGTCAAGTGTCTTTTTCCTTGTATGGCTTGGTTTGGGTGACTGCATATCAATGAACGTTCTAACCTGGCTCTCACTCTTGGGTTTCTTGACAACTTGTATGAGACCCAAGGGGTTGGCTCATCTCCAACTTTCTCAGTAATGCCAAGGTCAAGTCAGCACTGAAGTTTTTCCTCTGTGCTTTCCAGCATGAAATGATATTTGTTGCTGTTGATGCGTGACTGAGGACACATTAGGTGTCTACATGCAGCTTGCATGTAATAACTTTTAGTTCACCGTTGTTCCAGTGAAGTGGTCAGCGTATAATTCAAAGATTGTGTATGTGATTGCAATGATGTGCAGATCTGTTGCTGTGTGGAAACTGATAAATGTGTTACATTCTCCAGATATGACAAAGAATGCATTACCCATTCTAGTGTCTTTGAATGAATCTGGCATTTCAAAAGGCCTGAGAGTTTTCAATGGTTTGTCACTGTTGTAAGGGAAAATTTTCTTATTCCCTGGTCTGAAGAGAACGGCAGCCCTAAAATTTGTTGAATGTTTCATCTCCTATGATAATGACAGATGTTCCTGAAAGCGTTTACCTGTGATCAGTCAGTGGTGAGTGACACATGTGGCCAGCTGTGTCTGAAAGAGAAAACAAAAATATATTCAGGATCATTCACCTCTGCTTTGGCTACATTTTCTCTACTTTTGTTGTGGGATGTGTGGTGGCACCCTTCTGGTGGTATCCATCTTTTTAAAAATTCATTCATGGGACATGGGCATCACTGGCTGACCAGCACTTATTGCCCATTCCCAGTTGCCCTTGAGAAGGTGCTGGTGAGCTGCCTTCTTGAATCGCTGCAGTCCATGTTCTGTGGGTTGACCCACAATGCTGTTCGGGAGGGAATTCCATCAACGTTGTTGAATTCGCTGATAAGTGACAAACACGAGAAAAGCGGTTGAGTTTCCACAGGTTTTGCATTTTTGCCAGCATTAGGTCATCCTGTCGAGTGTGGGAAAACATTCCCACAGTGAAAACATTTTTTGAAAAAGTTACAACTCTGTGAGATTGCTGTTTGTTTTTTGCAGGTGATTTTCTGGCATGTGAGTGGATAATAATGTTCACAGGAGTTGAACTTGGAGTATAGTACGTCTGCCAGTGCAAAAATGCACACAGTTAGCCTTCATGGATGTTTTATGAATTTGTCCACAAGCATTGATTCACTGCACAGATTTCTGAACCATGACTGTAAAGATAGCGAGCTTGTAATTTCATTTTGTGACTGCACAGGGCAACTCTGCACTGATGCAGGATCCAAAGTTCCTGTGGAATGTTTTGCTGTTGTGTGCAATCACATTTCAGATATATTCTAATGCAATCAGCGACTCAAATGGTAAGTTGAACAGTTATTTCCACAACAACATAAAAGAGGGCCCAGAAGAATATGTTTATGAATAATATACAATTAATAAAAAGTGTTTTGTTATGCTTAGGGCAAACATGTACCTTTATTAGAATTAGTAGCCTTTAAGACTATATAGCAACATGGAAAGAAATTGCTTTGAGCAATGTCATTTCAGAATCAGAAAAGTATTATTTGCAATCATTTCCCATTATATGTCCTTTCATCAACATACGCTTTACTTGGTATAATTAACAATGCCCTTCATAATGTTGCACCAAATTGGAGATTGGTCCAACTGGGTAACACCCTCTAATGAATTATTTATAAACTTCATTTATTTTATTTACATAATATGATATAAAATGAACCTCAGCGAATTCGCTAAAATAAATGGTCAAGTCTTAATGTGCAAGAGTGGATGGGCTAAAGAGCAAAATACCATGGATGCTGGAGATCTGAAATAAAAACAGAAAATGCTGGAAACACTCAGCAGGTCTGGCAGCATCTGTGGATAGAAAAACAGAGTTAGTGTTTCAAGTCCAATATGATTCATCTTCAAAACTGTAGAGAAGTAGGACTGAGAGGGTTTTATGCCATTGAAAAAGGGGGCAGGCAGGCAGAGCAAAGGAGGGTCAGAGATATTTTGGAGAGCAGGGGAGATAAAATGACAAAGATGCCATGGAACACAGGCAAAGGGTATAATAATGATAGCGTTAAAGACACAAAGC
The DNA here is from genome assembly GCF_964213995.1 of Mustelus asterias. Classification (NCBI taxonomy): domain Eukaryota; kingdom Metazoa; phylum Chordata; class Chondrichthyes; order Carcharhiniformes; family Triakidae; genus Mustelus; species Mustelus asterias. Next base: position 63,451,590 of record NC_135810.1, on the reverse strand, counting down.
TTGGTCAGACCAAGTGTTAATAACAGAATGAATGTGAGCACCGACTGAAAACAAAATAGCAGAATATTTTAATAGTGGAACAAAAGCCAGCACATAAGGATTTAAAGAATGTTTGGCAGGATAAAACTAAATTTACAGCGCATTAGAAATCTGGCTCAACCCACTGACTTCCACATTTGATAGCAGTACGTTAGGCTAGATACAACTAACTTGGGAGAGGCAGGTTCACAGTTTCAGTACATTAATCACTCTTACAAAGATATTAATATGGCTTTTAAAATGTAACTGTGGTTACACTGGTTTGTCATACTTTCAGGAATTTAGCAGTGGGAGTAAAGTGAGAACTCAGTAACATGTAACGAGCCAAAAACTTGGCAAGGTAATATGCTTCACAGCTCCTGTCTTGACTGTTTGTGTGCAAAGCCTTGTTGACATTACTTGTGCTAAAAGGTAACTTTTACAGTTAAAGAGAGAGATTCTCTCCGGGCGAGGAAAACACATACTCCCCATGAACGAGAAATGTTTGTGTTGGCCTTGCTGGTGGAACCAGAGGCCATTGAGAGCCCTGGGGAAGCTGAAGGCATGGAGGGTTGCCCCTTGAGCAGTGCCAGCCTGGCAGTGCCACCCTGGCACATTGGCACTGCCAGCCTGGCACCTGGGCAATGCCTACTGGGGCAGGGACTATGGGGGACTATGAGGGCAGGGTGTTAAGAGGCGGCCTGCTGCCACTCTGCAATGCGATTGGCCTGGGTGATGGAGAGGTGGCGGGGGCTGCATTTTGGACAGTGTGGGGTTTGCAATCGTCCTTCGGCCCACATGATTACGATCGGGGAGGGAGGGTTTGTGAGGCTGCCTGTAACAGCAGGAGCCTGACAGCTCTTACTCTGTCCATTGGACAACTGCTGTTGAATTTGCGCATGTGCAGCATCAGAGGTCAGCACACGCGCAGTCGTGCCCTCTGCAGGTTGGCTGACAAATTAAGCCCAGCTCACTGCCTACAGCAGCTAGAAACAGTCTAGCCCGTATTTTCAATGACTAAGTGCATAAGATTGGGCGTGAAAACTCACCCAAAAAACGGATCAGGAACTCTCCCATTTTCACGCTAGCTGGACAGTCAATCTCGCAAAATTCAACCCGGCATCTCAGGAGAGATTAAAGAATTAAACAGAAACTATTGGAATGCAGAGTTCCTGAAAGAAGGTCACAGAATACACTTTAAATTAGATACTGGAGAAACAGTTGCAATTCTTTCAGATGCTGAACCACGGTTACACAGGAGAGTTCTCCAACCATTCTACAAAAAGATACACAGACCAGAAGGATCAGAGCTGAAGGTTCTGGGAAAGTTAACAGCTACTGTAAAGCACAGAGAGAAAGTAATTACCGAAGTACCGTATGTAATTCAAGATCTGACTTGTTCACTTTTAGGCAGACAGCCATGTATGGAATTGAATCTAATCCGCAGAATGAAAGAAATAAAGAATGGTGAAGGTCAATCAGGAAGCTTCAGAACAGAATTTCCAAAGTTATTTACAGGATTGGGAGAGTTAAAAATAGCATATCACATAACACGAAGGGCAGAAGCAAAACCAAAATGCTTATATACACCAAGAGAGATTCAACACCTTTTACTTCCAAAGATAAAGAAAGAGATTCATTGAATCGCAAGTCAAGGAATAATTTCACCCATTAAAGAGCCAGCGAGTTTTCACTCAGGGATGGTACCCGTTCCAAAGCCAAATGGTTCCATAAGAATTTGTTGATCTCACACAACACACCAAAGCTGTGAAAAGAGACGTCTATCCTATGGTATTAATAGATGAGAGTTCAGCAAAATTAAGGAAGGGCTTAATATTCTCTAAATTAGATGCTAACAGCAAATTCTGGCAAATACCACTAGAAAAGGAGTCAGCATTTCTCACACCTTTCATTTGGAAGATTCTGTTTTACCCTCTGGAATAAAATCAACACCAGAGATCTTTCAAAGAACAATGTCAAAACTTTTAGAGTGATTACACAGTATTGTTTGTCACATGGATGATATATTGATACATTGGTTCACTCAAGTGGGGCATGACATGAGAGAGAGTGCAACGCTGAGAAGTCTAAAAGGGGCAAGATTGACAATCCACAGTGAGTGTTAGTTTTCTCAAACAGCAATCAGGTGTTTTTGATCACATTGTGAGCGCGTCAGGAGCAAAGGTTGATCCGCTGAAGACCAGAGTCATAGACAAATTTCCAGCTCCAAGGTACATCACAGAATTACAAAGGTTCATGGGAATGGTGAATCAAGGGCAACACTTCTCAAAAAACTTAATAGAGCTCAATAAACTACTACATCAGTTGTTACACCAAGACAATGAATGGTGTTGGGAAAAAGCACATCAGAACTCATTCAAAAAAATGAAGGCTAAGTTTGTCCGAAATATTAGCACATTGCGATATGGACTTATCTGGAATAATAACGTTTAAAGTTTATTTATTAGTCACAAGTAAGGCTTACATTAACACTGCAATGAAGTTACTGTGAAATTCCCCAGCAGAGGATACATCCACTACAGGATTGGGAGCAATACTTTTTTCGGGTAAAAAGAGATGGGAAACACAAACCAGTCTATTACGCATCACGTTTATTAACAAATGCAGAGAAGGGATATGTAGTAATTGAAAAGGATGCATTAGCAGCCATGTGGGCATGCAAGAAATTTGCTGACTGTGTCTTAGGTCTTTGCATTTCAATAGAATCAGACCATAAACCTTCAGTCACACTATTGAATTCGAAAGAGCTTGCAGCAATGCCGTCAACAGTTCAAAAGTTTAAATTAAGATTTATGGCGTTTGATTCTCATATGGTGTACATTCAAGGGAAACAACAGAGCACAGCATTATCATGCATGAAATAGAGAATCCAGAAAAATGCAACACTGAATTTGTGGAAGAAGTCAAGAAGTTTTTTATACCAAAGTGCATACATTACCGACAAATACGTAAATATGGAATAAAATCAAAAAATAAATGTAAGCAACTCAGAGTATTTTGCATTAAAGAATGGCCAGATATATACCATATAGTCCTGTCTTGAGACTTGGGTATATCGAGCAAACAGCACACCTGATAGCGATTGATAATTTACTGGTACATGATGATAATATACTAATCCCAAGATCATTGAGACTTGAGATCTTACAATGCCTACATAAGGTCATTTAGGTATAACCATGTGCAGAGCTGGAGCATGATATTCAGTTTGATGGCCAAGTCTCTCAAAGGCAATGAAAGGAATGAAATCCAGATGTACAATTCACCGACAGGAATCAAAAGAACCACGAATGTCATCTTATTTTCCTACAAAGCCTTGGGAATGACAAGGAATGGATTTATTTGAGCATAGAGAGATTATTACTCAAGGTGGAATGAAGTAAAACAGATACGTGGTCATACATCAAAGGGTAGTGAATATCATCATTGACAGAAATTTCCACAGACCTTGGAGTTCCTATGTTGTAGTGTCAGATGACGGTCAACAATTCAGGAATATAGAGTTTCAAGAGTTTGCAAAATTATTTGGATTTGCTCGTAGAAGTTTAGGAGGAGGAGGGGAAATGACTCTCTTATTCGCCCATTCCTTGTTTGACTGTAACAAGGCTCACATTTAAAAAGAATTTAGAGAGAATGTACTTTGCTAATCCTGTAAATGTCCCACTCTTTGCATGCCAAGATTGTAGAGAATTACAGGGACAGGTTTTCTTAGGTTAAACAAAGAACAAGGAAGTTTATTGAAGTTATCCTCGGACTGAGAAAAATAAGAAAAATGTGACACCATTCATATGGTCACATACATTCATCTGGTCTCACAAACGTACATGCACACACATGTACAGATGGAGGGAAATTTACAAATTTTGCAGTCCATGAAAAAAAGCATAAAGTAGATGTTTAGCCATTCCTTAATTGGTCTCGCTGCGGCGATTCAATGTTATGACCATTTAGCTTAGATGATGCAGTCAGGTATAACAGATTGCCACATGTTAAAACCTTTCAGATTGCAGCAGTTTTCTTCTCAGGTTGGTTACTTTACAACTGGGTGCCATACTTCAAGAGTGTAAGAGAGAGAGGGAGAAGGCACACAGCTCTAATAGCCTATTTCAACACAGTTTTGTCCTTTTCACTTCTTCCTCCCTTCTGCTTGACAGAGGTCTCTTGAAATGCTTTGCTGGTTGTATATTCCAGAGAGTCTAGATTAGTTCATGTCTGCTGCAGTTATTATTTCAGAACAGATTAGTGATGCGATGTCTCATCTCATAAACATTTTTAAAATCATGGTGTGAATAGTCAGGGAATGGGTATTTCATACACCCAAGGGGGTCGATTGTCTTTATTCCAACCTTGTGGAATGTGAAGTTGTCTGTCTGGAGTGTTCCCTTCTATGCAAACAATTATCTGTATAGCGTTCCAGTTTAAAATTCAGCCAGTGAAAAAATCAGAATCTTCAAGCATGCATCCTCATGATAACTGAGAGGACAGGTTTGAACCAGAAATTTATTGAGATTTGGAGAAATAGAGCAATCATCACACCTGAGGTCTTACACTGCTCAGGTGGAACAGGGCACAGGAAGAAGAAACAGAAGAGCTTTGACTGCCATTGAAAAACTGAGTGAAAATGAGAGAGAAGAGTAATCTGAATCATCAGAAATGGAAGAAGACACTGAAGCAGGTGTTCTTGAATCCTCTACCAGTTTGAAATCAGTTCAACAGTGTCTAGAGGATGATTAGCAGAATGAAAATACCTCCTTCCCTACCAATGAGAGGAGTACAATGTATAGTTGACTAACGAGGGCATCACAATGTTAGTCAGTGTAAGGGAAGGTGAAAGAATGGAGGAAGCAGAAAGAAGAAAGAGCAAGATTAGAATATTGAGAAAGATGAATGATATTAATAAAACAAAGCAAAAGAGGCTACATTTTCTGCAAGATTTCAAAACACTAAAATATTCACAATGACCTGGAGAATGAAGCATTGTGAAATAACTCCTCAGTGTCCCTTCACCAGATTCCTTTTATTTACAAACTCAATTTCATTCCTAAGAGTGCTTCAGGTACAGAATCTGAAGCATCAGTAGTCCTGACACTCCTCTATATATATACAGGTGAAACTCCCTGATTGGGAAGGCATTCATTACCTCAATCAGGGAGCTCATACTCCAAGAGGCCAACCTCATGGGCCTTGTTGAGGTCATTACACACTGGCTTTCCAGGAAAGACAGAGAATGTTGAAATCTAAACAGAGATGTAGTATAATGAAGCATTTTAGACTAAATGCCATGAAAGGTTAATTGTAATAGTCTGATGTCATAGAAAGAAGTTACATATACTCATGATCTGGCAATCTCAGAGAAAGCAGCATGGAAGGAAACTAGTGGAATGCAGTGTTCTCATAACTATAAATAAGTTACAATAAAGTTAGGGTGTTTTCAGCTGGCAATATTCGAGAATTATTGAAACTGCTCCAACCCAGCAACACAACAATATAATTAACCATCCCAGATAGAGTAAAAAGAGAGAAACTGTTCCCATTAGTGGGAGGATAGAGAGCCAATTAAAGGTGATTGGCAAAAGATCCAACAGTGACAAGAGGAAAAGTTTTTTTAAGGAGCAAGTATTTAGGGTTTGGACTTCATTGCCTGGTGGAGGCAGATTCAAATGGGCTCTCACAAGTGTTTATGAATAATTATCTGAGGAGAAAGGATTTTCAGGGTCATGAGGAAAGAACAAGAAAGTGGGGCGTGCTGAGTTGCCTTTGCAGGGAGCTAGCAAGAACATGACAGGACGAATGGCCTCCTTACGTGTTGTAGCCATTCTGTGAATAATCCCCACCTGAAATGTTGACTGTTTTTTTTCTGTATGATGAGTGAATTGCTGTATTTTTCCAGCTGTTTTGCTTTTTGTTCTTCCTACACATTGTCTGTGATCCAGAAATCAAATATAGTTTACTAATTATACATGTTTACCAGGAGAAGAATCAAGAGAGCTGCTGTGGTACATGTAAAGAGCTTTAGGGTCACCATCTGCTCCTATTTGGCTGCTTGCACTCGAACATCACAGAAGAGTGGCTCTGAATCAGAGATTCTGATTCTGTGAAAACAGAACTAAGTGATGCCACCTGGTTGATGCAAAGCACAATCTTTTGCCGATGACTTCATTAAATCATTTGCTTTTCCTGTGTCTTCTTTCTGTCTGGGTGTCAGCTGTGGCTTAGTGGTAGCTCCTTTGCCTCTGAATCAAAGGATTGTGGATTAGAGACACACTCCATGGACTTGAGAACAAATTCTTGGTTGACGCTCCAGGGAATGCTCCACCGTCAGAAGTGCTGTCTTTTGAGTGAGATGTCAAACCAAGGTCCCATCTACCCTCTTCCATGGAACAAATTTGAAGAAAAGCAGGGGAGCATTCAATAGTTAGCCCTCAACTAACATCCACATTGGATTATTTGGCATTATCAAATGCTGTCTGTGGGATCTTGCCGTGTGCAACTGACTGCTCCATTTCTGACATTGAAATGGTGATTACACTTCAAAAGTATCTCCTTTTATCTGAAGTACTTTGGGACATCTTGAGATTACAGGATGCATAACATAACTGCAAGTCTTCCCTGCTTTCATTCCTGCTACCACTGAAGACCAAGGGCCTGATTTTACCATTGCGTCGCGCCTGTCTTCGGGCGTGAAAACTTGGTAAAGTCGGGCGTGAAGCGATTAGCGCGATCCACACCCACGTCCGCATAGATGCCCACTTTACCAAGGCCCGAAAATGGCATGCATTTAATTTGAATTAATGGGCTGCCCATCCAACTTTACCAGCATTTCCCCCTTTACCATTGCGGTTGCGCGTCCAGATTCGGCACGAAACAGACATGCTCGGCAAAGGTCTGTTTTGGGCACTCCAGCTTCTGAAGAGGTAAGTTCAGAGCTTCCAGCGGCTCTCTGACTCAGATCAGTGGTTGAGGGGGGGATAGAGGGAGGCGGGCCAGATCATTCTCTGGTGAGGTGGGGAGGAGAAGGAAGGCCAAATCATTCTCTGGCAGGAGGAGGGAGGAGGGATGCCAGATCGTTCACTGGTGGGGGGAGGGAGGAGGGAGGCAGGCCAGATTATTCTCTGGCGGGGGCCAGGGAGGAGGGAGGCCAGATCATTCTTTGGTGGGGGGAGGGGGGCGGGTGGCAAGGGGAGGGCAGATCGTTCTCTGGTGGGGGAGGGTGGGAGGCCAGATCATTCTCTGGTGGGGGGGGGGGGGGGGCGGAGGGAGACCAGATCATTCTCTGGTGGGGAGGGGGAGGGAGGTGGTTCAGATGCATCTCTGGTGTTGGGGGTGGTGGGTAGGAGGAGGGAGGCCAGATCATTCTCTGATGGGGGGACAGGGAGGCCAGATGGATCTCTAGTGGGGGGGGGGGTGCAGGGACAAGGGGTCCGCTGCCTCTCTGTGGGCGATCGGTGGGGGGAAAGGGGGGCAGGGGTCGCAATCGGTCTCGGTAGCAGTGGGGGTGGGTGGATAAGGGGGACAGTTATGTTGTGGGGGTGGGGTGATGTCTGTGGGGGCCATCGCTCCCGCTTTTCGATCCCGGGCTAGATCCGCTTCTTACGGCCCAGGAGCGATGTGACAGGGGTGTGTTTTTCAAATTTGTTTTGCGCATGTGCAGTTCAAAGCTCTGATCGGAACTCCAGCGTTTTGGATGCGATAAGCCCCGCCCACGGCGCAATTCAGACCTGCGATTTTTTTTTTCAGGCTAAGTGCATATGGGGGGGCCTGAGAGCAGGTTTCCAAATCAGACCTGAATTGCATCCGGATTCAGCACTTAGAATCAAAATGGTAAAATCGGGCCCCAAGAGTGAAATATTCATTCTCATAACGTCACTTTATCCAGCACGACACAAACGACCTGTTTCATGCCCTTTGATGATGTCAATGGAGAAATTCACATTGGCCCTGCAGGTCGCAGCTCGTGGAACTCTCTGCCCCAGGAAATCAACATTAGTCTGTGTAGCAATACCTGAGACAGTGATATGCAAATAACTTCTTCACCTCTAGTTTTATTTCTTTATTATTACTTTATATAGTTGTAATTGTGAAGCATCCAGACCCACCAACTGTACTTATAATACTATGTCTAACAATTACTTTAGGTCATCACAAAGATCCCTATAATTTTTGTGGATTAGTTCCTGTCAGATAAAGATTCAGTTTCTCTTAAATCTGGTCAGCAATATTCATGGTGTCCTTCTCCAATGTCAGAAAAAAGTCTGAAACACAGTGACCTTGGGGGTGATTCTCCCTAAAAAATTCTAAGTGTCAAATTCACGTAAAAACTGGAGTAAATCCTGCTGTTTTTTTCAGCGGGAGCATCTCCCACACTGTGCACTGCAGAGTGCACTAACGTAAATTACTCCAAAAATCTGTGGGCAGGGCCAATCCCCATTGGAGAGGCCGGCAGGATAGCGCCTGAGCGGGCCACTGTGCATGCGCTGAAATGTCAGCGCTGAGATCGGCACATGTGTAGTAGCCCACACTGCTGACCTCCCAATCACTGGCTGGCCCCGCGAACATGTACGGGCCAACCTTGATCACACCCCCCCCCCCCCCCCCTACCCCCAACCCCGCCCCTGGCAGCCCTGATCTCCCGACCCTCCGCCCCCAATGGCAGCCCTGCCCTCCCTTCCCACACCAGCAGCCCCAATTGTCCCCCCGCAACTCCAACCCCTCTGGCAGGCCAAACACCCCCCACCACACCCCCTCCCACCCCAGCCAACCACAATGCCCAGCCCCGGTCACTGGCCTCCCTCCCTCTGTCGCTCAGCCTGAGTGGCAGCAGGACCCCCACCTCCACTGACGTCCTCCCAGAGGTCCTGCCCCTATAGGCCTAGTCCCCAGTGCGCAGTGCCAGGGTGCCCCCTGGGTGTTGCCAAGGGCCAGGCTGGCACTGCTAAAGTGGCAATCCAGGAGGCCCCCCTTACTCTGATCCCCCAGGGGGGGCTTCAAACCAGTAGACGTTGTGTATCTGAACTTCCAAAAGGTTCTTGACAAGGTCCTACACAAGAAATTAGTGAACAAGATTAAAGCTCATGGTATTGGGGGTAATATATTGACATGGATAGAGAACTTGTTGGTAGACAGGAAGCAGAGAGTGGGAATACATGGGTCCTTTTCAGAGTGGCAGGCAGTGACTAATGGGGTACCACAGGGTTCAGTGCTGGGATCCCAGCTGGTCACAATACACATTAATGATTTGGACAAGGGAATTGAATGCAATATCTCCAACTTTGCAGACAACACTAAGCTGGGTGGCAGTGTGTGCTGTGAGGAGGATGCTAAGAGGCTGCAGGGTGACTTAGACAGGCTGGATGAGTGGACAAATGGGGATAAATGTGAGGTTATTCACTTTGGTGGCAAAAACAGGAAGGAAAATTATTATCTGAATAGTGGCAGTTTAGGAAAAGTGGAAGTGCAACATGACCTGGGTGTCATAGTGGAACAGTTGCTGAAAATTGGCTTGCAGTTACAGTAGATGGTTAGGAAAGCTAATGGCATGCTGGCCTTCATAGCAAAGAGGATTTGAGTATATGAGTAAGAATGTCTTGCTCCAGCCATACAAGGCCTTGGTGAGGTCACATCTTGAGTATTGTGTGCAGTTTTGATTTCCTAGTCTGAGGAAGGACATTCTTGCTATTGAGGGAGTCCAGCAAAGGTTCACCAGACTGATTCCTGGAATGGCAGGACTGACATATGAAGAAAGACTGGATCGACTGGGTCTGTACCCACTGGAATTTAGAAGAATGAGAGGGGATCTTATCGAAACATCTAAAATCCTGATGGGACTGGACAGGCTAGATGTGGGAAGAGTGTTCCTGATGTTGGGGAAATGCAGAACTAAGAGTCACAGTCTAAGAATAAGGGGTAAGCCATTCAGGACTGAGATGAGGAAGAACTTCTTCACTCAGAGAGTTGTGAATCTGTGGAATTCTCTACCACAGAAAGCTGTTGGGGCCAATTTGTTAGATATGTTCAAGAGGGAGCTGGACGTGGCCCTTGTGGCTAAAGGGATCAAGGGGTATGGAGAGAAAGTGAGTGGGATACTGAAAGTGCACGATCAGCCATGATCATATTGAATGGTGGTGCAGGCTCAAAGGGCCAAATGGCCTACTCCTGCACCTATTTTCTATGTTTCTAAGATTGCCCCCTTCACTCCAGTGGGATTGAGCCGCTAGCTCTCCGCAAGTGCGGAGATATAGTAAACCCCGCTGGAGTGAACCACTCCTGGCGGGGGGAGTAGAGGCTCGCGACCTGGAGATTCAGTCTCCAAAAGCAGCACAGCAGGCTGGGAGAATCCAACCCCTCCCGTCTTTAACAGTGTTGACTGCAAACAGCAGTCATAACAATGATGCATTTCAGAAGTCATGAACAGACAGCATACTTTGTTGATAACGCAAAGAAACACATATTTTTGCACATTTTGATATTTTTGTTATTAAGAATTATACTCTATCTGCTCTCACTATCCGTGTCTATTTGAGTTTGATATAAACATAGTAGATATGTTCTTTATTTTCCTCTTTCCAGAATGCAAACAATTTTATTATAATACTTCCTGGAAAATAACATGTTCACAAGATGCAATAAAATTTTGGTAATTTATTCCTAACAAGTGGATCTCTTGTCCCATTGCTCATTGATATTCAGGGATCTGTGACAGTCATGATGTTCAACTGCTGAGAGAGAGAGTTAGATTTACTCTGGTTTTTACAAAATGCAAAGTGATTTGTTCTCCCCGATGCTGCCAAGGTATTGACATGAGAATTTCCTGGGTCAGCATGAGCGTTATATTTGACACAAGCCCATGCAAAATGGATGTGATCTCTTGAAGTGCATGGAAATGTGAATGCAGTCTTTAGGGGAAAGTGCTGCTTGAAGACTAGCAGTAATCTGAGAGAGCAGAAGGCAAGTGTGAAATTGTGTCTTGCTCATCCAGTTAACTGCATGTCTCTTGAATCTCTTTATGCCATTTTTCAAGTTTGTCTACCAGATGACCACTGTCAGGGAATGTAGATGTGCCTTGCTATGGGACTTCACTGCTGCCCTTCAGACCATAGTTCAGACCATGGGGTGGCACGGTGGCACCGTGGTTAGCACTGCTGCCTCACAGTGCCAGAGACCCGGGTTCGATTCCCGGCTTGGGTCATTGTCTGTGCAGAATCTGCACATTCTCCCCATGTCTGTGTGAGTTTCCTCCGGGTGTTCCAGTTTCTTCCTACAGTCCAAAGATGTGCAGGTTAGGCGAATTGGCCATGCTAAATTCTCCCTCAGTGTATCTGAACAGGCACCGGAGTGTTGTGACTGGGGGATTTTCACAGTAACTTCATTGCAGTGTGAATGTGAGCCTATTTGTGACTAATAAATAAACTTTCATAGTTTATGGGGCATTAACACTTGGAGTGCAGGTTCCAATGTCACATACAGCTATCCATCAACATCCAGTTTTTTCCCTTAATATGTCTTGGAAAGGGAGAGGGGGGCAGATTTTCTTTTTGATTCATTCTAGGAATGTGAGCACAGCTGGCAAGGCCAGCATTCTTAACCATCCCCAATTGCCCCTGAGAATGCCAGCAAGCCAACATCTTGAGCCACTACAGTCAGGTGGTATAAGTACACCAAAAGTGCCATTAAGGAGGGAGATCCATGATTTTGATTCAACAACGGTGAAGGAACAGTGATATACGCCGGAATTCTACCATCCCTCCCACCACAGAATTGGAGCGGGCAAAGGGCGGACAATGGAAATGTCTATTGACCTCAGGTGGGAATTTCTGGCCTCACTCAAGCGAGGACATAATATCCCGTTCATAGGCAAGATTCTCCAGTCTCCCAGCAGCCTGTTACCCACCAGCGGGAGGTGGCGTGTTGTTTGCTAGCCATGGGATTCTCTGGTCCCGCCGCTGACAATGGGAATTCCCATTGATATCACCCCACGCTGGTGAGAAACCCACGGACAGGAGTGCACTGCCGGCGGGACCAGAAAATCCCGCTGGCGTGAACGGCTGGAGCATTCAGGCCATAGTTTCAAGTCAGAATGGTGAATGGCTTGGAAGAGAATTTACAAGTGGTGGTGTTCCTATGTATCTGCTGCCCTTGTTCTTCCAGGTGAGAGAAGTCGCAGGTTTGGAAGGTGCTGTCCAGGGAGTCTTGAAGTCCTTGCATCGCAGCTTGTAGATAATACACACGGCTACCGCTGTGCTCCAATTGTAGAGGGGGTGAATGTGGTGCTGCTCAAGTGGGCTGCTATGCACTGGATGGACAGCACCTTCGACTGCACCTTCCACACCTGTGACATCTACCATCCAGAAGAACAGGAGCAGCAGATGCATGGGGACACCATCATCCCCAAATTCCCCTCCAAACCACATACCATCCAGACTTGGAAAAATATCACCATTCTTTCACTGCGACTGGGTCAAACTCCTGGAATTCATTTCCTAACAGCACAATGGATATACCTACACCACATGGACTGTAGCGGTTCAAGAAGGCAGCACACCACCTTCTCAAGGGCAACTAGGATGGGTAATAAAAAAATGCTGGCCTAGTCAGCGATGCCTACATCCCATGAAAGGATTAAAAAAGATTAGCATCGAGATTCTTGAGTGTTGTTGGGGCTGCACTCATATAGGCAAGAGGAAAACATTTAATCACACTCTTGACTTATGACTTGTAAATAGTGGACAGATTTTGGGATGCCTGGGAATGACATATTTCCTGTAGAATTCCCAGCATCTGACTTGTTTTTGTAGCCACAGTATTTATAGGGCTGGTTCAGTTCAATTTGTGGTCAACCGTAACCCCCAAGATGTTGATGGTGTGGAACTCAAAGATGATATTACTACTGAATGCCTTGGGGAGATGGTTAGATTATTTCTTGTTGGAGATAGTCATTGCCCAGCACTTGTGTGGTGTGAAAATTCCTGCACTTGCCACTTATCAGCCAAACAGTGAATGTTGTCTAAGCTATCTAGCATACAGGAAGAGACTGTTTTAGCGACTAAAGAGTTGCAAATGGTACTGAACGTGATGCATTCATCAACAAGCATCCCCACTTATGATCTTATGTTGAAGGGAAGATTATTGACAAAGCAATTGAAGACAGTTGGGAATATTTCAGCCTTAGATTTTGCACTGACATATTGGGCTCTGCCAACATCAAAGATGGGGATGTTTCTGGATCCCCCAGGAGCTTCCGGCGGCCATGAAGCTGCATTAAAGAAAGGGCCCCCCTCTCCCCCCACCACCACCCAATCCCTCCCTGAAAAAATCCTCAGGAAGGTAGCCTCCTCATGCAACAACAGCTCATTGGGTACATATTGCCTCATCTGGCCACCCTTGGAACAGCCATTTACTGAGGTTCCCACCGCTGCTAATATGCAATCATGGCAGAAAGACATTGGGTTCCTGGTGCCTTCCCCACCAGATTTCCAGCCCCATCTTACAGCCTGAATCCAAGGGGCTGGGAAAATCTAGCCCCCAAAGACTCTTCAAGCTTAGTAACTCCACAGACCTGCCTGCTTCCACTGATCCTGTCAAATATTCAATTTTATAAATTACATCAAGTGCTTTGAGAGTGAAAAATCAGGAAATGTGGAATTGCAGCCAGACTGTGCCTCATTATTTAAATGAGCTTATTCATGAATTGGTGAACATATTGCAAGAAGACACAGAAAGCACAAGGGAATTGTGTGATTAAAAATGTCAGATCCTGATTCTGCTAACCCCACCATGTACCCTGCTGGGAGGGAAATCTAGAAGAAAAGGGAAAAAAAGTCATAATATTAGAATTTGGTCATTCAGTCGTGAAGTCAGGAAGCATAAGGAATATTGGAAACCTGGAACTTGCTCCCCCAAAAGACTGGATTAATGGTGCATTAATTGTAATTTTGTTAAGGAAATTTAAGCAATCAGTAAGAAGCAGGTGGCAAAGAGAGCTTTCAAAATTCAAATTGATTAAATTTTCACTTGCAAAAAAAAATTTGAGGAAGTACTCAATGGGAGTAATTTTAACTTTCAACATGAACCATTGGAATGAATCACCTTCCTGTTATAGAACTTATCAAAGCAGAAGCTTGTGAGAAGAAGGGGATGGGAGAGGAGTAACTGAGAATGTGAGAAACAAGGGGGAGGGAAAAGGAGAAGAGTGAGGAAGAGGTGTGAAGAAAGGGAAAATTGGAAGTGGAAAGGGGAGGAGGGATGCCCTAGGCAATATTAATCTTGCTGTGCTAGATCTTGCTGCTGGAGATGACACAACACCCTGGCAGTCACCATAAAAAAGGGAAGCTTCTTTACGCACTCTCTCAAAGAACTGCAGGTATGTTACCCTGAGCCTATATTATAGGCTTAGGGTAACACCTGCTGGGAGAGTGAAGGTTTATACAAACATGCTTCCTCTCATCTCAATATCTAGCTTCCTCCTTTTTCTCCTTCCTTTTCCTCTTCCCTTGCATCCCATCTACATTCCCATTTTCCTATCTCTCCACCCTTTACTATCCATGGCTCCATTCTTGACCTCCCCCTCAGTGGAGAGTCAAGATGAATGGTGGAAATCCTGATGTTGGGGAAATATTGTTTACTGGAGGATGGGGGAGATTGTAGCGATGGTAAGCAGTGAATGTACCACTGGGAAAATGTTGCTTGTTGAGGGAACAGGATTGTAGAATTGATTACTTTTTACTTGAGGGGTTAGGATGGAATCTGCAAACTCTTATACAATTGGGGGATTGTGGAAATAAAATTAAGAGTCCAAAGCTGAAAATTGTGCTTCGTGGACGGAAGAAGGATGAGAGAGTGGAAGGGCAGGGGAGAAAAACAAAGGTGCTAATGATCAATAGGGAGGGGTTGGATCTCCCATATCATGAACCAAGTCATGTCCGCAGAGGTGATACAGGTCACACCTAAGAGATTTTAGCAGAATCCTGGTCTTAATATGTGACATAGACCAAATAAGTCAATGGCAGTGAACAGACTTCACCATGACCCAGGTCACAGGAGGTACAAGTGCAGCAAGCAATTTTACATATCTCTTCAAAATGAACAATCATGTCACATCCTGTTTTCTACTTTGGATATGAACTGCAAGGTTTAAGTTAACAGATTCAAATTCCAGTGTTGTCCCTAATATTTATTAAACTTTTCAGTTTTCATTATTGAATTAAAACTTTTTTTTTACGGTGAGTTTGAATGAAATACCTCCAAAGTTCTATGCAGGAAATCATTTCTGCATTAATTTAACAATAGTCAAAACAAATTCCAGTAGTTGTAGTCACCCCCTAATCTACCACAGGTTACCCTCTAATTAATGAAGGATATTTGGACGTTATGAAGACTACCAAACCATTAGTTTCCATTTGATCACTCGTAATAAACTGTACACTGCTGTTGGTGAAGATCATTAAGGAAGGAACTGACAAAATGAGGTATTATCCTCCTGAAGTAGCATTATTTATCATAGTCGTTGATAACTGTAAATGTCAGTATCAATAAGTGAAAGAATCATTGACTGCAGCTTTACTTACTGAAGCGTGGAGTCAATATAAAATGCCTAATTAGGTGTATTAGATTAACTTGCCTTCTTCTATAAATGTTTTCGTTTTCTTTGGTTGGCTGGTAGTAATCTCTTCCTCCCACAGCTTTTACATCTGGAGCCTATAATGCACTCAACTTCTGAACACATGAATTATTTACTTGCATTTCCAGTACTTAGAACCATGAAATTATATTAAAGTAAAGAAGGCTATTTAATTACTGAATAACAAAGTGACTTAACATATTACATTTCATCACAGTAGCCTCTTAAGCAGATGACTTCTCCGTAAAACAAATTATTTTTCTGTTATTAGATGGAACATAGCAAATGAAAAGAATCTCAGGAACTATTTTTAGAAGGTGTATTCAAAATAGCTGTGCTATAATGAATCAATCAAAACATACAACATTTCACAATTTAAGGCAACATTCTTGTAAATGATGTTTGGCAAATACCCACTAGTCTCACAGCTCTAATAATGAAGATTTATTTAACATTGAAAAATGGGAACATTACTTGTAGGGCGGTGATATATGTGGCTACTTCTGAAGGTAACATCTTCAGTATTCATTCTTGTGCAAGGAGCATTTATTACTTTGAGGTGGATCTTCTGTTGTGTTGAGATTGATTTACATGTGTGCAACTATTGGGCGGGCATTATGTGGGACAATTACTATGTCCATCTGATGATGTTGGCAGCAAGTCAATGGATTTTCATGGTCAGGCCTCATTTGTATTTGAGTAGCGAGTAACCAACAGTAATGCTGATAATAGTTTGCCATTTGGATGGGTGGAAAGTCCAATGGGCCTGTTGCTTGCTAAAGCCAGACTGCACTGCTTTAAAGGAACAGTGGTGTTCTTAGTGGAGGTTTGAGGAAGTTACACTGCTGCAGTGGAGCAAAGGACACATTATTGATGTCAGTGCACTAAACCGGACTCTTCTGTAATAACTCAGGGAGGCCAATCGAAAAGGAATGGTCTTTATTGTTAAACATAAAATAAAGCCACTATTCTATGGTGTACATGCACAAGGCCCAATAGGAACAACAGTTCTGCAGACCCTTCCTGGTGTCTGCTTTATAAAGGGCTCAGGTGATGGGCAGGCATTGCCTGTTACCAAGGGAACTTGTATTCAACAAGCCCCACAGGGAGAAATGTTAGAGATTCTCCATGGAACTTATGGGGGTTACCACATTCTCACGCCTCCAATTTTAAATAGTGTCTTGGAGTTGCTTATTAAGCTAAGAAGGGGATTATGTTTCTCTAAGATAGTCCAATACCAATTAAGTCAGCAGGCATCACAAAACATGATGAAGCAGATCAGTGCCAGTCCTGAAACTACACATGCTTCAACCATAGAATTACGATTCCTCCCTTCCCTTCCCAGTACAAACTGTTCCTCTAATCACAACTTCACTACATCTCCACTGCTCTTAATTGCACACCCTGTCACTACCCTCACTACTGGTCATTGTGTTATTATTTTGTTTGGGCTTGGAAGGATTCAATTCAGTTGATGGTGCTGGTATCTCCAGTTGCAATCTGAAGGGAGCGGAAGACAAAGATGTTCGAGGTTGTAATGGTCTGGACTGCATCTAGGCAATATTGCACATTATAGCAGTCACTTGCAAGTCTTCAGCACAAAAGCAACATTATGTAGATGTTTAAAATCTGAAAAAAAATTAAAAATGCTGGAAAGACTCAGCAGGCCAGGCAGCATCTATGGAGAGAAACAGATTCAGTTAAACATTACAGTGGTTTAAAGTAAAATACGTAGCTCGCTCCTTGAGTCTCACTGCCACTGGTCATTTCACATCCTGCATTGCCCAGGATTTGTGGACATGCTCAGAAAGCAGCATTGAATCTGAAGAAACTGTCATCCATTTCTGGACATGTCACAGTATCCTCATTTAAATAGACTGCTTAGATTCTTGACTGAGTGTGATGGCCCCCTCTCGAAAATCACAACAGGCAGGACTTAGGCATGAATTTCCGATTTTAATTTTTTTAGCAACTGATAATTCATGGAAAAATGTGACTTTGAGGTTTGTGCTGCATTTGCTGTAGAAATGGGATAAAAGCTCAAATTATTACTCTAATCAACAGTGGTTTTGTACCAGCTAAACACAACTGAAGCACATATTCTTTGCAAATAAGCAATGGAGAATACACAAGGGGAATTTGTTTGGAAAGTTTCTTTTCTTACCTGAACCAGATTTGGGACTGCACTTTGAGATGTTTACAATGCAGCAGGAAGTCATTTGGACCCATAGGCCAGGATCTTGAGCCCATTCTCACCACGAGGATGCCATTGGGGGCTCAAGATGCATTGAAACTCGGAAGTCATGGATCTTGCTGGTGAGATCACGACTTCCCATTTTTGCCGCATTCGCCATCAACGTAATTAGGTTCATACCCGCAACAGGCGTGAATCTGATTCAAATACATTTCCACGGATTTACATTTCATTACCTGCCCCTCGCCATATATTAACCCTCCCACAGCATATTCACAACATGTTAACCTGACATTGGCTCACCTAGACATGAACCTGTCCCGGGGATCCCTCCAGGGATTAATTTGTTTGTATACGGTAATGTCTGGGAGAGGATATGGGACCTAGAGATGTGGCGATAGCTGTTTGAGGGGTTGGGAGGTTGGTGGGTGCCAGCATGGCTATATGGGTGAGGGGTTGGTGGAGGGCAAGGAGTCCGATGTTCGGGAGGAAGGGAGGAGTGCCAGCACTGACTGTTGGGGAGGTGAAATGCTGACTCCAATCAGGGGGTTGGGGAAGTGAATGCTGACTCAGATCAGGGAGGCAGGGGAAGAGGTGCCAACTCCGATTAGAGGGGTGGGTGGTGGTGAATGCCAACTGTGACCAGAGTGGCGTGTAGGAGGGAAGCCCCTGAGACCTCCATGGGCTGGAGTGGGAGAATGATTCATGTTCTGATCGGGGCATCCTTTAAACATGGCAGTTCGATCTCAGTGCAACCGAGCTTTTCTGGCATGTTTAGGCCACAGCTCCTGCATGACGGCATAAAACACAGTGTATGGTAAGGTCTGGAGAGAAAACCAACATGCCGTTTTTTGCACCGGAACCAACACTTCCTTAAAGTTTAGTAAGATAGTCCCCACAATTTCTCTGCCAGTTGTTCAAAAGAGCAATCCAAAATTAATCCTGTCTCTTCATTCTCTTAGTGACAATTTCAAATGGAAGAGAATTTATCCTTGCCCATGAGCATCTAGCCAAGCTTTCCTCAAATATCTTCCCTGCTGTAGCCCTGTTGCACTGAGTAAGATTAACACAAGTTCAACAGCTGGGAGCAGAGAGGGCAATATACTAAAATGCACAGATCTTGCAACACACTACACTCCCTCCCCACATAAAATTACATTAAAATATAAAGTGGCGCATGTACATAATTTCCAGAATACAAAATGGCTAAACTAACATCAACAATACCTGAAATGTAATAGATTTTTTCTTTTTCACGTTAATCTGAACCAAAATATATATAAGTACATAACACATTACCAGAGTAATTTACATGTAGAAAAATGTTTTTCCTTAACACCAGTATTGTGTTAAGTAAAATATCATGATATGACAAGAAATAATGAAAACAACAACTTATTTCTTCTTCTTTCTTGTAAACTTTCAATTAACCTATTTGTGGCATCTTTCTATTTCTGTCTTATTATCTCCTTCAATTCCCACTAGCTTGACTCTGCTGCTCAACATCCTGACTGTGTCAAATCTGAACTTCGACTTTGACTACCAATGGTTGGGGCTATGACATTGATTGGTTTGTCTTAATCAAAGACCTTGGCTCACTTTGTTCACCAAGTGGATTCTGTCACACCATTAAATGTTCACTTTCCACGTGAATTCACGTTCTTTCTGACTTTCACTTTGGGCTGGAGAAGCCATTTGGGAGGTTTACCATGCTCACCTTTTGTCATATTTCTGCTGCCAGGCAAATCATTTACATGACACTGATGAGGACTTTTTACAATCTTTGCTAGATATGTGATTGCACTTAGTCTTTTTACAACAACTCCGACCACATACTTTTTGTTATTACATTAGTGGTATTAGACCATAACGTTTTGACCAGCACTGATCTAACTATCATGCCTCATGTATCATGACTCGTCTTCACTTGGTCTTGCTTTTCTCTTACTTTGTTCTTGAAGTCAGGCTTAGGCAAACTAAATAAAAGCCAAATTACTGCGGATGCTGGAATCTGAAACCAAAAGAGAAAATGCTGGAAAATCTCAGCAGGTCTGGCAGCATCTGTAAGGAGAGAAAAGAGCTGATGTTTTGAGTCCAGATGACCTTTTGTCAAAGCTCCACCTCAAAGTAGTGAGCAGTCTCTGGTCATCTGGGACTACGGCGACTTTTTACAGAGAGCAAGATCATGTGACATTGTGTCACTTCCGTGATAAAATATGCTGGATCTCATTAGCACATCACCCCATAGAATTAACCCATTATACTACATGATTCTTTAACATAACCTCTCCTCTCCTCTTGACTTTACTTAATAAAATGAATCTTGTGTATGACAATAACAATACACAAATATAAAGATGACAGTATAATTTATTATCAAGTAAAATCATTAGCACAAATGCCTTACCGCTTGAGGTTAATTTTGCATCTGACTGACTTGATTAAAAGTCATGTTTCTTTCAGTGAGATAGGAAGACAATGATATCCATTGTTAAATGGCAACATTTCTTTCAATCTAAATTGGTGCTAAAAGCATTTTGGATAAGATAGAGGCAACAGTAGATGTTCAAGGTTCAGAATTCATACACAAAATTTTTCAGACGCCTTTTCTATTTCATTACGTTTTTACAAATTATGGCACAACTTAACATTTTTTTTAAATGACAATGCTCTTCAGCACGGAATTAAGATAGTCAGATAATCTATGAACAATTAAATAAAAGTAATATGATGATTTGTACAGAAGCTCAATCTACTCAATATTTCTTTGCATCTCAGTAAAGAAAAGATGCTATCCTCCAAAGCCAGAATTAAATTCCACAATCTGATGATATCCTCTGCAATACATAATGGTCCACTAGATTTGGTCTCTCCTAAATAAGCAAAAATCATCAGTGACAGTTTGAACAAACTACTGAGCCTCATTCAGTCAAATGATTTCTGCTTTGCATTCGGACTAACTAACAAAGAATGTTTCTTCGTTCTATAATGTATAATTGGTTTTCAATACATTCTGCAGAACGTGAATGATGATTAAATCTTCCTCTGTTGAAATGTCGGCTCTCCTGTCATCTCCAGTGGATAGGCATTTGCTCAATTCATTGTTAAATTGGTTTAGAAATTGATATTAAATTGCTTCAAATATTAACTTTCCTAGTATTGTTGAATGAAAATTGGCTAGCTTTTATCTTTTTTTTCTTCACAAGATGTCCTTGCTGCAGACTAATTGTCCTTGGCTAAGATGGATTTCTCCTGCCTGCATATGGTTCATGGACTAAATACTACCAAAATGCTCTGAAAAATAAAATTGTTTGGATCTTATTTTTAAAGACCTATTAAAGTATGAACCTTATTTCGAGAATTTAAGCAGTGATCTGTAAGACTTAGAAAAATAAACTTTTAAAATGCAGTAAGTTGGAGGTGTTCTACTGGTAATTTATCAGTGAAAAATAAATACATTTTACTCATCAGTGACTGCAAAGGTGAGACCAAAATACTATGCTCAGTGAATCACCCACACACTAATTAAAATTATACAATTCCTCTCAGTTGCGGCATAGGAGTGAAAATCAATTCATAGTGTGTGGGATGGAGGGAGTTGTGACCGAGAAGAACAGACCACAGTTTGCATCCTAAGACATCTGCATAGGCTGACCTTCACATTCTCTCCCTCATCATGCTCCTTTATATAATCATCCTCAGTGTCCACAAGGCTGATCTCCCTTCTCTCCAGCTTTACCTCCTCTTCATTATTGTTGACTTCCTCATTTATTCTGCTGTCGGCCCTCTGTTGCTGTGATGGAACAGCAGAAAGTAAGTATTGAAGCTAAGAATGGGTAAACATTACCACAGTAACTGTGCAGGTATACTATTATCCTGGTGCTCATACTGGTGTCCTGACCTCAGCGCTACCCATTGGATGAGTGTAGGGTCTCCCTAACAAGTCAAAGGCTCTTTCACCAAAGAATGTGAACTCCTCATTGTGACCTATTTTGCCTTCAAATCTCTGCCTCTTGCAAACATTGAGTGCAAGTTTCTTCTGTAACAGGTTTGAGTGAATTAGGTGAAGAGTGGCAATTGAGGACTGTAATACCCCTCTGGATTATTACCCAAAACACATGCAAACTGCCATATGAACCAACAGACCAGGAGAACTAACACATGGCTAAAGGGCTGGTCTGTGAAAGAGGGATTCCTTTTCATGGGAGACTGGCACCAGTTCTGATCAAGAAGGGCTGTACTGATGGCACGGGTTCTGCTGTGTCCTGGCAGAAAGGGTAAATAGGGAGATGGCAAAGGCTTGAAACTAGTAAGATTAGGGAGAAATTTACAAGAAATCTAAGCTACCTAAATTTAAAGGAAACAGGATAGAAGAGCAGAGGAAGTAACACAATAAGGGGAGACATTGATGACAAGGGGAAAATTACAGAACTGATGTCTAAAAAGATAGTTAAACATAAAGTATTAAATTATACAGGACAGGTGAGGGCATGAATTAGCTGTTCAGAGTGTACCCACCTCCTACCCATTTTCTTATATTCCCACCATTATTTTATGAGTTGTGAGGGAGTTATCAGGTGCATCATCTGTCTGTAGTCCAACTGAGGTCCTTAAATTGGTAATTAATCCCAGATTACATTCTCAAACTAAAGAAGCTCTCTCATCACCTGGAGTACGATGCAAACTTAGAAATAAACCTTGGACTCATGTTTGTAGGAGGCCTAAAGACCAATAAAATCCAGGAAAAGTTTATGAGCGTCATTTAAGGAGACCTTCAGTGAGGCCACAGCCAAAGAAATGGCATAAAGAAATTGTTGCAATTTGCAAGGGAGCTACTTTCTTGAACCTGGAGGAGATGTCAACTGGATTTCAGTGCGATCTATGTCATAGTAGTCAAGGTCACAGTCCCAGAGTAATAAATTTAGATGCTCCCATTGCCATAGTAGCTGCCAATCATTTAAATACCACTGCCCATCAAAGTGTTATGCCTGTAAGAAAGTCTGCCATATTCAAATGTTATGTAGGAGTAGAGGAATCAGTAATAATGCTCTTGATTGTGTTAAAGCTCCAGGTCATAGCCTTGTATCAGGTTGAGGTTGTGTTAGATCTGAAGTTAGTTCAAACATCTGGAAATCCTTGAATGCACCTAGGATATATATAAAAACAGAACTTGATGTTATTGAGCTGGAAGGTCAAGATTTGTATTTAGTCAGTGAGCAAGAAAAGCAACTGATGGAAAATAAGAGTAATAGAATTCAAGGTAAAATTCCAGTGCCCATAGTACGAATGAAAGTTGGAGAGTGACATTCATCATTGATAAAGCAGCCCAGTATCTCTGAAGGAGAACATAAGAAGTCCTTAAGTCACATTCCCTTAGGCATAAATGGCATGATACTGACTAGTTATTCCAATAACAGGATTCAGTTTTAAGTGAAGTTAGTGTGGAATATGATGATGCATCTTATTACTCACAATCCATAGTAGTAGGAGAGAACAAAATCTCCCTAATGAATGGCTGGAGAAAATATGGTTCACTCAGACTGAGTTATTTACATCAGCGTTATAACAGTATGAATGAAATTGAAGAAGTACTAGGAGAGTGTAGGGAGCGCCAAATGATAAAATTAGCCATCTCTACAATATTAAATACCATTTGTCAGTAGATCATGCAAATACAGAAGGTCTTTTGAGATTTCATGTAAAGACTATATGCCAGCATCTGCCAAAGAAATTGGTGAAAAAACTAATAAGGATGTGTGCTCAGTAAAGTACTCAATAATGTCACGATGTCTGGCCTGAAGAGTATGATGATGAGAACTTGCAGAAAGCAAAGACATTCCAGGGTTAAAAAAGACCTTATGGAACAAAAGCTCAAGATATTAGTAAACCATGTCAGTGCTGTGACACCAGAAAGCCCCACGAGCACAAAGAGTGTCCTGCAAGCACTGCAGAATGCTTTCATTGTCAAAGATTTGGACCCTTTGGAAAGATATGGCGAACTGAAACTGTAGATACATAGAGGCTCACAAGAGAATCTTTGCACACAAGACAATGAAATACAGAAGTCTCACAAAAAGAGAAACAACAATGCTTCCTAGGTGGGATCACAGATAAAGGTATGTGCTCTGAAATGTGGACATTTGAGTCCATGAACACATCACTAATTTCAAATTGGATGCAGGAACAAACGTAACAATCCTATCTGATCAAGAACTATCTAGGTTATAACCATCATATAACCGTCATAACCCGGAAACCCGCAGCAGGGATGCACCATCGTCAGGACTGGAAGATACCGCTGGCGTGAATACCTGGAAGCTCTCGCCCAATATGTTATTTACAATCAGTAGTTTCATCTTCTGAACTGAATGGAAGGTGGTGGGAAGGTTGGAGGTCACTGGGCATTCAGGGAGGTTGGGGGCTCGGGAATTAAGAAGGAGATTTGAGATGCACTCCACCCACCTCTCCACCCCAGATCTAACTTTGGTTAATTTCAAACTTCCCCCACAGAGCTTCAATTGGTCTGTCAACCTAAAAATTGAGGCTAGATGGAAAATGCCCCTGAAGTGACCATTAAATGGGCTTTAACTGGGGCATGTGTGGGCTTCCCGTCTAAGGCTCTGCCCACCCCAGCGTAAAATCACTGCAACGGCAGGGTGGGTGGGAACCCAGAGGGAATTCCGTCACTGCAATTTCATTCCCCCTAAAAACACACCGGGTGGGAGGGGGAGTGTAAAATGTCTCTGCAACTGTTCCTTAGCCAGTCACAGCCACAACCAACATACAACAGGCAATGCAAAATGTTGAGCCAGAGCAAGATATTCTGTCTGGTGGCCAGGTCTCTCAAAGTCGCTTGAAAGGATGACATCAAATACTATTACTTGTGGCATACAGTGTCAGGAGACAAGAGAACCAATGATGTCATCTTCCTTTCCATTGAGACCATGGGAATGTTTTGGGTTTGTCTCCTCTGAACAGAGATAAGATATTCTTGATCATAGTAGACTATCATTTCAGAAATCAAGGAACACCAGGGTCAGGAAAGCATGTGATAAGTTGCTGCACAGTAGGTAAGATTACATGGGGTTAGGAGTAATATATTAGCTTGGATAGAAGACTGGCTAACTGATGAAGGCAGAGTCGGGATAAACGGATCTTTTTCTGGTTGGCAGGATGTAACAAGTGGGGTGCCACAGGGTTCGGTCCTCGGGCCCCAACTATTTACAATCCATATAATGACTTGGATACAGGGATAGAAGGTACTATGGCCAAATTGGCAAATGACACTAAAATAGGTGGGATAGTACAAAAACAAAAAATGCTGGAAAATCTCAGCAGGTATGACAGTATCTGTGAGGAGAGAACAGAGCCAGTGTTTCGAGTCTAGATGACCTTTCGTCAGAGGTGGGATAGTAAGTTGCAATGAGGAAATAACAAAAGGATGTAAATAGGATAGATGGGCGAAAATGTGGCAGTTGGAGTTTAACGTGGATAAGCATGAGGTTATCCACTTTGGTCAGAAAAATGGAAAGGCAACTTATTATTTAAAAGGAGAGACTCTCCAGGGTGTTTCAGTGCAGAGGGATCTGGGTGTCCTCGTACATGAGTCACAGAAAACCATATGCAGGTACAGCAGTTAATAAGGAAAACAAATGGAATTTTGGCAGTTATAGTTAAAGGTGTAGAGTATAAAAGTAAGGAAGTGTTGCTGCAACTATACAAGGCATTAATTAGTGAGACTACACTTTGGGCTCGATTTTACCATTTTCATTCTAAGTGCTGAGTCTGGGCGCAATTCAGATCCAACTTGGAAATCTGCTCCCAGGTGCCTCTATAGTCACTTATGCTGGAAAAAAATTGTGAGTCTGAATTGCGCTGTGGGCGGGGCTTATCATGCCCGAAACGCTGCAGCTCCGATTGGAGTTTTGAACTGTGCATGCGCAGTGAGAAAAAAAATTTGAAAAACACGCCCCTGTCACATCGTTCCCGGGCCGCAAAAAGTGGATAAAGTGGCCTGGGAGCGAAAAGTGGGAGCAATAGCCCCCACAGATATCATCCCACCCCCACAATATAACTGTCCCCCTTATCCACCCACCTCCCTGCTACCCAGACCGATCATGACCCCCTGCCCCTTCCCCCCCACCTATCACCCGCAGAGTAGCAGCAGACCCCCCTGACCCCCCCCCCCAGCCACCAGAAATCCATCTGGCCTCCTTCCCAGTATATTTCACATACTCACAGCCGAGTACTTTGACAGTTTCACTCATTAAGTGCATGTGCACTATTATAGCTGTGGAATCCTTTCTCTCTGCTGCCTGTACTTGCAAAATCCACTGAGGTGCATATCCAGGCCTTTATTGAAGTTGTGTAATGAAACATTTGTGTACAAATAACCATTGCTTGATTCAACAACCTTTGGAATTGTGTTTAGCAACAGCCAACTTACGGTAAATTCTAAGAGCTGCATTTCCAAGTTTAGAAGATAATTTGGGAAATGGTAATAAGGCAATTTCTACTTCTTCTGAACTTGCTGGTGTAGGGGGAAAAAAACAACATTCATGGTAAGTGAAATACAATCTAAGTAGCATTTATAACAGGAAGAATCAGAATTAGAAATGTGAGGCAATAGAATTAACTCCTCCCCCCCCACAGTGAATGATTGGGCCTCCCCCCCCCTCAGAGAATGATTCCCCCCACCCGTCGCCCCCCCCCCCACCCCCTGAGAATGATCGGGCCTCCCCCCACCAGACAACAATCTGGCCTCCCCCACCCCCCCCCTCCCCCCCACCAGAGATACATCTGACCCACCTCCTCCTCCCACCCCCCCCCCCCCCCCCACCTCACCAGAGAATGATCTGGCCCGCCTCCCCCCCCCCCCCCCCACCCCCCCCGCCCTGCACCACCACCACCACCACTAATCTGAGTCAGAGAGCCTTTGGAAGCTCTGAACCTACCTCTTCAGAAGCTGGAACTCCCAAAACAGACCTTTGCCGAGCAGGTCTGTTTCGTGCCGAATCTGGACGCACGAACATGATGGCAAAGGGGGAAATGCTGGTAAAGTTGGGCCAGCTGCTCATTGGTTCAATTTAAATGCATGCAAATGCATTTCAATCGCCGTTGCGCCCGTTTCAGGCGCGATTTGGATTGCGGCCATTTTCGGGCCTTTGTAAAGTAGGCATCTGCGCGGACGTGAGCGCGGATTGTGTTAATGGCCTCACGCCCGACTTTACTAAGTTTTCACGCCTGAAAACAGGCGCGACGCAATGGTAAAATCAGGCCCTTTGAGTACTGTGTACAGTTTTGGATCCCTCATTTGAGGAAGAATGTAGTGACATTAGAAGCAGTTCAGAGGAGATTGATTCGAGAGATGAGGGGTCTGTTTTATGAAGAGACATTGAGCAGTTTAGGCCTATATTCTCTAGCATTTAGGAGAAAGAGAGGAGACCTAATTGAGGTATATAAGAGGATAAAAGGTATTGAGAAAATGGATGCTTCTTCTTGTGGGACAACCTAGAGCAAAAGAGGTCATAGTTTTAGGATAAGGAGTAACAGACTTAAAACAGAGATGAGAAGAAACTACTTCTCTCAAAGGGTCATGAATCTGTGGAATTCACTACCCCAGAATGTAGACATTGAATCAATTTACGGAGGAGATAGACAAATTTTTAATTAACAATGGGTTGAAGGGTTATTGAAAACGGGCAGGAATGTGGACTTGAGGCTAAGATGAGATCAGCCATGATCATACCGAATGGCAGAGTGGGTTCAAGGGGCTGATTTGCCTACTCCTGCTCCTAGTTCTTATGTTTTTATGTCACACTTCTGAAGGAATTATGACATTGCTGAAGGAGATATTTGCAACACATGGAATACCTGATCTTGTAATCTCAGGCAATGGACCACAGTTCACCAATGAATACTTTAAGGAATTCGCAACATCATACAGATTTATCCAAACTATTAGCTTACCAAAGATACCCTCAAGCCAACAATGAATCTGAAAGAGGAATACATACTGTGAAAGCATTGCTGAAGAACGATGACAAAATGGTGTAATACTATTTGAACTTCTAATAGATAGAAGATTGAGAACACAACTCCTGCTCTCCCACACACCCATATGTCACGTATACGAGCTAATGATTTGGACAAGGCGAAAGAGAAAGAGCATGAATATCGTACCAGGCAGATATCGATCTATGCCAAATGTTACAAAGCACTCAATCCAAACCTCCAACCAGGTAGGCGGTTTGGATCCAAGACACAATGCTTGCTATGGACAAGTGGTGGAACAAACATCACATGCAAGGTCTTACTTCATCCAAACAGATAATGGTGCGATGAGATGGAACAGATACACACTAGTCGCCATACATACATTACCTTCTACTTAGTTGAAGCAGTCACCTACCAAATGGAACAGATCAAAGATGCTGCATTCATCTAACAATCCATATGGCTATCAGTCAACCTGAATCATCATCAATTCTCCTTCTGCTCGGCAGAGTTGGAGAGACCACATGCAAGACTTAAATCTCCAATCTACTCCAAAGAAGCTGAGGGCATGGTTGGGTAGACTAGAGAAACCACCAAAGAGGTTGTCAATGGTTGCTTGTGGAGGGCAATGCAAATCTAATATGTCATTCCACTCACCACTGGAACATTGTGCCCTACTTGAGGCTCAGTAGCAGGAGTTCTTAATTTAGCAATCTTGGTTCCTCTGCCCATTATTTTCCTTGTAATGGACAGAATATCTCTCCTTTAAAAGACTGGAACTGACAGAAATGTGGTGTTCTTTGTTTCTTTAACAGTTTCAATGCTGCTCTTCCAACATCATGCAAGCTTTTCTATGGCAAAGAAAATTGCATTGTACTACTGGCAAAGAATCATTTCAGGCCATATTTATCATGGTTGAAGACGATCAATTTAAATCAAGCATGCAATGAAATCTGAGTTAGCCAAGCCACATTAGACACATCTCCCTCTAATCATGTCAATAGGCCTCAACACACATGTGATTAGCATGTGATTGTTTATTTCTGCAAACATTCATTTATTTGTCCCAATACTTAGATATTATTAAAGAAAATACAAAGCAAAGTGTTTAACGAAAAACAAAATCTTCAGAAAAAAACATTCCACAAATAGCACATTGAATGAAATTCCTTAACCTGCCAGTTTAACAGAGGCACTAACCCATTAAAAGTAATTGGCAACTGCTCCATTATGATTGAAAGAGCACAGTCAGTCTATCAATTCCAGATGAGCTAACTCAGTGCTTACTGGGCTTGTCAACTGAGAGGGAAGGTCCTCTGTGACAAGCAGGCTCGTCCAACTTTTGCTATTGGTTGAAAACAGTTTCATTTCTCACTACTGCGGTGAAGGGGAGTCCTCCCTATTTGTGACTAAAATACTCATATTCAACTTGAGTAATCTTTGATCTTCACCTGGAACTGAAGAAACATCCAGCTGTTTGATATTCGTCTTGGAGATTCATGCAGCACCCCCTGGTGATGTGACTTGGGCTCCATCATTGTAAGGGATTCTGTGATATTTTGCTGATACCATCGCTCTCAGTTGAGGGATGGATGTTGCTTGGGCCCTTGGGACACTGCTGTCTGACAACCCCTGTAGTTCCTGAGCTCCTTTCTGTGCATTCACTGATCATAGAGCTATCTCAATGGCTTTCTTTGGATCTAAATTGGGTTTTGTCAATAACTTTTTTTGGACGATCACGTTGTTATCTCCATAGACCAGTTTATCTTACAGCATGTCATTCAGGGTGGCCTGAATTCACAGTGCTCTGCCAAGTTTCATAGCTTGGTCAGACATTTGGTGACAGATTTCTCAAGTGTTCACCCTGCCATGTTAAAGCGGTATTATTGGAGTATTATGGAGGGATTTAAGCTCATAATAACCTTTAACCAAATCCACCAATTCAGTAAAGGTTTTGTAGGTCAGGCTTTTTATTACATGACGGTCCCAACTCCACACGTCGTAAACAGAACTACTTTCTACTTCTCATTGCCCTCAATATTATTGGTCTGAAAAAACAATGCATGCACTCTGTGTATTGGGCCCGGTCTTCTATGCTTGCATAGGCTTCAAGTTTACCAAAAATAAACATTTTTCTTACCGGAGGATTGCTTGTCTCAAAAGTGAAGTTTGTCTGGAGGGAAGAAAAAGATTTGTTTTACTCCTCATTGCCAATGTAATCTTGCTAGGATCAGTATTCCGTCACCAACACTCTTTATTTACAAAGTGCATAAGGTACTGCTTCTGCGGCTAGAGTGTACAGGAGTTCTTTGACTGCCGGCCTGAGTGAAGCCAGTGGTTTTATACTCCTCCACTGCTCTTTCCCTATTGGGTGAGCCTCCACTTGCTTAATAGGGGAACTCGTACTCTACGAGGCCTATGGGGAGATCTATTGACGATCCCCTGCAGCCATCATTACAAAAAGGTTCTAATATTTTTCCTATGGCAGATGCTAGGCTAACTGACCTGTAGTTTCCCACTTTCCGTCTCCCTCCTTTTTAGAATGATGGAGTTACATTTGCTACTTTCCAATCTAATGAGACTTACGATGCATCTGGGGAGTTCTGAAAATTAAAATCAATGCATCAACTATCTCAGTAAACATTTCCTTTAAGATCCTAGGATGAAGTCCATCAGTACTCAGGCTCTTATCAGCCTGCAGCTCCGACAATTTACTCAGTACAACTTCTTCAGTGATTAATTTTCCTGAGTTCCTCCTTCCCTCCATTTCCTAGGTTATAGCTGCTTCTGGGATGTCACGTGCTCCCTCTATCATGAAGACTGATCCAAAATATTTGTTCAGTTCATTTGCCATCTTCTGGTTTTCCATTGTCAATTCTCCAGACTCACTTTCTATATGACCAATGTACACTTTGTTAACTCTTCTTTTTAAAATATTTATAAAACTCTTTATATTTCTGGTTAGGTTCTTCTCACACTGTAATTTTTCCTCCTTATTAATCTTTTAGTCATCCTTTCCTGTTCCTTATATCTTGTCCAATCTCCTGACCTTTCACCTGTCTTTGTACAATTATATGCTTTTTCTTTAAGTTTGACACCAACTTTAACCTTCCTAGCTAACCACGGATGGTGTGTCCATCCTTGGACCTTTTCATATTCGTTGGAACATACCTATTCTGTGCACTCTGAAATATCCCCTTAAATGTTTGCTACTGCATCTTTATTGACCTACCCCTTAACCTAATTTGCCAGTACACTTTAGCCAACTCAGCTTTTGTGCCCTCATAATCGCCCTTACTTAGGTTTAAGAGCATAGGGCAGGATTTTCCATCCGCTGCAGACTGCGGGATCTTCTGGTCCTGCGGGACCCTGGCAGTGGAGGGCGGAAACTCTATGGCCAGCAGTGGAATCGGATGATCCTGCCACCAGCAAATGATGGGCTACCTCTGCAAACACACCACAGAGAGGGGAATTCCACCTTATGACCTTTGATATTCTGCTTCTCAATTTGGTGCCTCGATCCTCATACTGACTATGCAGAACCTCCTTCTTTGTCCTTCCTATGTCAATGGTACCTACATCAATGACAACGAGTGGGTCCCTCCCCTCCCACTGCAAGTTTCTCTTCAGCCCAGAGCAAATATTCCAAACCCTGGCACCAGGCAGGAAACACAGCCTTCTGGACTCACGCTCTTTGCTGCAACAAATGTTGTCAATCCCTCTGACAATGCTATCCCCAACTACCAATATATTCCTTTTTGCTCCCCTCACTTGGTACTATGGTCAGTTAGCTCATCGGCCCTGTAGCCCCCACTCTTGTCCAAACAAGATAAAAAACTCTCAAACCTGTTGTAAAGGCTGAGACTTCTGTGCTCCAGCCCTCTGGGTCCCCTTACCAGCCTCACTCGCAGTCACACTCTCCTGTTCCTGACCACGGATTGATCAGAAAACCCTGTAAACATATCTGTGCTGATGGGAGATGCAGGGAATGATGTGCATCCTCTGAGGGATCAGCATACAGCTCCTCAGTGGTGGACTGCAGAGTCCCTGTTGAAGCCATGGCTTTCCCCTCTTCAGTATGAAAACCTGCATTGAAGATTAGAGCAATTATGACTAAGGCCTTCACATACTCTCTTCCCATTCATGATTGACATGCATTTCCTTTCTGTCCAGCAGTGAACACCAAGCTTGAGGCAACCTCTCTCTCTTCAAACTGTATTCTGACCTCACCACTGTTAGGTTCTAATGACATGGAAAGAAACCTACCATCATATATTTCTTTTTAAAACATCCTTATTGTTATTTATTTTTAAAGGTGTTTTTTTTGCTGAACAAAGAAAAGTAAGATAGCTGCAACAAGTCACCGATAATAAGGGTGATCCTCTGACTAGGATCTACTCCCAGGAGTTTTACGCACAAAATAATTATTTTTTCAGTTTCGGGAATTACATGTCTCAGTCTGCTTAGAAAGCTACTGATGGACTCACATCAAATCTGGGACTGTTCAGGCTAATTTTAAGAAGGACAACGAGAATGGCATTTGCATTTGATAACCAACATTGCCAGTAGAGTTGGTGGGTCTGCTGAAACAATGGCTTTCTAAATGCCAGACCCTCAATGTAGATTATATCCTTTCAACCATTAACAACTGAGACATTATCAGTCCTGAAACCAAAGCCTATTTCAGACATTAGATAAACATCCCTTCTGAAGTTTTTGTGGAGAAGCAAGGTCACATGACCCAGGCCACCTACCTTTTGGCCAGTTCAATATTGCATCTTTGTCAGACTGCTGTTTTAACATCAACTGGGCGGAACTCCAGCACCTGGGCAGGGTAAGCAGTCTCAAATCTGCCAAGCCTGCTTGATTTCTAAAAGTCCCCCACCAATGCTTGCCAAGTAGCTTAAACACAGAAAAGCCCCTCATGCAGCAGCATTATTTGTTTCAAAGATTTTTGTATTGTTTAATCAGTCAGAAACAAACCAGAACTGAACCCCACCATGAAGGAAGCACTCACTGGACTCCAACTTTGCATTCTAGAATTCATGTGATCTAATATTCATTTGTTTGCCGTCTTCATGTGACAAAACTCCTTTTCTCTATTTCACCCCCTCCCCCCTCCCCCCTTAACCATCCCCACCAATTTTATTGTGCAGAGTGAGAAGTGATGAACTTTCCTTTTTTCCGGGTTTAAATGTGTGAAATAAACTAACTTCCCGAGTTACTCCTAACTGGAGCTTGCTGCGGATGGTCAATAAAATTGGATCACACAAACCAAGGGTTTGGGAAAACATGTCATTGCCTATTCGCTTAAAAACTAATTCAAAACACCTTCTGCTTACTGTCTGGCGGTAAGGGGAAATCAGTGCAATTTGAACAATCCGTCTTCTGTCCTTAACACCATCTGCAATAGCCCAGCCTTCTTGCTCCTCAGCCAGGTCAAGAGCCTCCTCCTTTGGAAGCCTGGCACACCTCCACTCATTGTTGCCCTTTCCTTGTTGTTGAGGGCCTCAGAAGGGGAAAATGAATCTCCATATAATGATTACTGATTCCCTAATCAGCTGCTATCCCTCTGACCTAATGGGGGCTCCCAGATGTCTCACCCACATGTCCACACTCATGGGACTTGAAGGATGTTGGCACCGAAAGGTAGATGCCTGTCACCCATATGCAACCATTCCTCATGAGTTTCTTGTTGCTGCAGTGTATCTTGTATATCATACACACAGGTGCCACTGTTTGGCGGTGGTGGAGGGAATGAATGGTTAAGGTGGAGGATAGTGTGTCAATCAACAGGGTTGTCAGTTGGGAGCCTGATTTAAATTGAAAGCTGACTCGCAGTGTTTGCCAGAGCTTGGAAAGCCAGCAGATAAGTTGAGGCAAGAGACATTGTAAAGCAGTGCTTGAGAGGAACAACAGTGTTTCTCCTGGCCCCTTGAACAAACTTTCCCACAATCCGCCTCAAAACCTATGATCCTTCGCCTTCCTCCTCAAAATCTCTTCTTCCCTCTCTCATTTCTAATTGTCAGTCATAGAGTCATAGAGGTTTTACAGCATGGAAACAGGCCCTTTGGCCCAACTTGTCCATGCAGCTCAGTTTTTACCATTAAGCTAGTCCCAATTGCCCGCATTTGGCCCATATCCCTCTATACCCATCTTACCCATGTAACTGTCTAAATGCTTTTTAAAAGATAAAATTTTACCCGCCTCTACTACTTCCTCTGGCAGGTTGTTCCAGTCTGACCCCACATTTCTATCCTGCAATTTTTGCAGCCTGTTTTTGCTCCTCCCACCCAACATGTTGTGATCTCTATCTCTCTATCCCCCTCCTTGCTGTCAGGCTGTAAACTCCCCCCCCCACGTGGGATGTCATCTCCCACTCCACCTGGTGAAGGAGCAGCACGCTCCGAAAGCTAGTGGCATTTGCTACCAAATAAACCTGTTGGACTTTAACCTGGTGTTGTAAGACTTCTTACTGTAATCTTCCTCTGCCATGGATTCCCCGTTTGACAACCTGCAATCTGGCCAGCTGCCAGGCGGGAACTGGATTTAAAAACATTAAATTTGCCAGGACATCCACATTCTCAAAGTTTCAGGGTCTTCACCAGCAACGATCTCTTGCACTTTTCACACCTCCCTGTTCTCTGTAAGAGAAACATACATTTAACAATAAAATTCCTTCTTCTCAAGATTAGTTAAGTTAAATAAAAAGGTAGGTCCTGAATGGAATTAG
The DNA here is from genome assembly GCF_964213995.1 of Mustelus asterias. Taxonomy (NCBI): domain Eukaryota; kingdom Metazoa; phylum Chordata; class Chondrichthyes; order Carcharhiniformes; family Triakidae; genus Mustelus; species Mustelus asterias. Next base: position 63,417,015 of record NC_135810.1, on the reverse strand, counting down.
TATTTTGCATGTCCATTCTCTCAGTCACCAATGATCATACAGTGTTCAATTAGTCAGTGTTAGTTCAAAAACAAATAACAAATGACTAAATATGTATCTACTGCTTTCATCAATTTTAACAGCTATATCTTACCCTCATATCTCCAGCTGTGTCTGATGTGAGAAGCTCCTTAATGTTTTCCTTAACACACTAATGACAGTAAGATTAGCTTGTAGCTACTTTTATCCTTGCTATGGCAACACAAAACTAAAATTAAGGCTCAGTGTTTGTTTCTTTACCTCGCCCTTATTTATAATATCTTCTCTTCCTCCAGCCCTGTCAGTAATGTTTGTGAGGAGCTTTTCAACTTCCAATTCTGCAAATTGTGATTCATCAAAATGCAGGTGCCAGCATGACTCAAATTGAATCTTCATCCCTCATTGGCATCCTACACATGCTGTTTGAACTTAATTTTTCAAATTTGTTAGATTAGGGAAGCCATTCTCATAACACGGGCATCTTATAAAACCAAATAGGCCTTACAAATCTTCTTACTCATTCGTCTGCAGAAGTATTGATTGAGAATTAAACATTTTCCTACTTTCCATTCTGGTTCCCTGTCAACTGCAGCAAGATGTGTCTAAAATACTGGGTTTCCTTTTACTTCTGGTTATGTTTGACCTCCTAGACCTTTCTATGTCTCTAATTCCAGGGAGACTTAGATCATAGAGTGGAAGCCTGTTGCACGCATATTATGGCAGCCTCAGGGAAGGTGACTCCTTCTGAGCTAAAGCAAGTTGCATGAGGGGAATTTTAACTTGGAACGGTTCGTAGGTTGAGGCACAGGTAGGGAATTAAAGTCGATAGAAATGTCAGTATGTCCAGAAGTCAGCTCAAATTCAACTTGGGCACATTCGGTTATGTGCATATAACCCTTTATGAAACACTGGTTAGCAGATTGAATATTAAAAACATTGATTTACAGCGACATTTAAACCAACATTTATATTTAGTGCCACATGCACAGGTTTCCTGGGGTTTCGGAAATTTGCCATTGATACCAAGCTGAGCCAGCAATTTATGGGTCTCATTTAAAGTCAGTTAAATGCAGCGATAAATACTTAGTGCTCACAGCTGCCTTCTTACCCACCACTGGGAAAGGAATTGATCAGAGTATTTTGAACATATGAACGACCATACGAATCAGGAACAGAAGTAGGCCACTCGACCATTCGAGCCTGCTCTGCCATTCAACAGCTGATCTGATTTTAACCTCAACCCTGCATTCCTGCCTACCCCAATAACCTTTCAACCCCGCCCCTCCCCTTAATCAAGAATCTATCTAGCTCTGCTTTAAAAGTATCCAAAAACTCTGCTTCCACTGCCTTTTGAGGAAGACAGTTTCAGAGACTCAGGACTATTCTGAGAGAAAAAAAATTCTCCTCATCTCTGATCTGACCCCTTATTTTTAAATACCCCTGGTTGTAGATTCTCTGACAAGAAGAAACATCCTTTCCACACCGGCCCTGTCAATATCCCTCAGGATCTTAAATTTTGATCAAGTTACCTCTTAGTCTTCGAAACATAGCCTCTCCAACCTTTCCTCATAAGGCAACCCACCCATTCCTGGTTTTAGTTCAGTGGACCTTCTCTGAACAGTTTCTAATACATTTAATAAAAGCAAATTACTGCGGATGCCGGAATTGAAACCAAAAGAGAAAATGCTGGAAAATCTCAGCAGGTCTGGCAGCATCTGTAAGGAGAGAAAAGAGCTGACGTTTCGAGTCCAGACGACCCTTTGTCAAAGCTTTGATAAAGGGTCGTCTGGACTCGAAACGTCAGCTCTTTTCTCTCCTTACAGATGCTGCCAGACCTGCTGAGATTTTCCAGCATTTTTTCTTTTGGTTTCTAATACATTTACATCTTTCCTTAAATAAGGAGACCAATACTGTACACAATATACCAGATGTGATCTCACCAATGCCCAATACAACTGAAGCATAATCTCCCTATGTTTGTAAACAAATCCCCTCACAATAAATGATAATATTTTAGTACTCCGTTTGTCTGATTTTTGCCCACTCATTTATTCTACCTATGTCCCTTTGTAGCCTCCTTACATCCTCTTCACAATTTACTTTCCTACCTATCTTTGTGTCGTCAGCAAATTTAGCAAACTTACCTTCAGCCCCTTTATCCAAGTCAACTATAAAAATTGTAAAAAGTTGAGGTCCCAGCACTGATTGCACAATGGCACACCACGTGTCACAACCTGCCAACCCAGAAAAAGACCCATTTATTCCAACTGTCTGCTTCTGTTAGCTAGCCAAACCTCAACCCAAGCCAATATGTCCCCCCCTACATCCCTATTATATTACATAATAGTCTTTGATGTTGCATCTTATCAAATGCCTTCTGGAAATCTAAGTACAGAACATCCCCTTAACCAATGACACATGTGAATGCTTCAAAGTATTTGTGCTGAGAGGTTTGAGGTGTTCCAACTCGATCAGGATGGGTGGTACTTAAGGTTGCCTTAGATTGGATCTCAGATGAGGAGCAAGATGAACATAAGCAACAGCAACAATTTTATGTAGTTTGGGTGTCCTTATCTGAGGAAAAATGTCCTTGCTATAGAGGGAGTACAGCGAAGGTTTACCAGACTGATTTTTGGAATGGCAGGTCTGTCACACAAGGAGAGACTAAGTCGATTATGATTATATTCATTGGAGTTTAGAAGAGTAAGAGGGGATCTCGTAGAAACTTATAAAAGCTTAACAAGATTAGACATGTAGATTCAGAAAGAATGTTACCTCTAGTGAAGGAGTCCAGAACTAAGGGTTATAGTTTGAGGATAAGGGGCAAACCTTTTAGAATTGAGGAGGTGAGGAGAAATTTCTTCACCCAGAGAGTGGTGAATCTGTCGAATTCATTACCACAGAAAGTAGTTGAGGCCAAAATATTGTGTGATTTCAAGAAGAAATTAGATATAGCTCTTGGGGCTAAAGGGATCAAGGGATATGGGGGAAGGTAGGATCAGGATATGTAATTTGATGATCAGCCATGATTAAAATGAATGGTGGAGCAGGCTCGAGGGGCCAAATGGCCTACTCCTGCTTCTATTTTCTATGTTTCTAGGGACAACTGTTGAGGAGATACCTGCAGGAAGTGAGCAGAGAGAGGTCAAGCTTGCAGGAGACACAGACAAGAATTTTCTGACCATTCGCGCCTCACCGCCACTGCAAGCAAGAATGCAGAATTTGGCACTCAACCAAATCTCAGCTCACTGCAGCGGGACCAGAGAATCCAGCTGGTGTGAACGGCCAGAGAATTCTGACAACTATGTTGGAGGATGCAAAGCAGAGGCTCAGAAGTTCAGTGCTCCCAGAGGCTCAGGCTTTCAGACATCTGTAGCTTTCTAAAAGAAGACCTACAGTACCTAATGACCGTACGTTGCCATTGACTGTGAAAATGATCCCTGCTATCAACATTTTTGTCTCTGGATCCTTCCAGGGATCAGCTGGAGACCTATTCAGGGCCTCTCAGTCGACTGCACATAAATACACAAGGCAGGCCTTTGTAAGTTGTTGATCAGGGTGGGCATTTATGATGACTTTGTGATGAATCCAGTCACAATGAATGTTTTTTGTGCTATGTACTCCACTCAGGACAAAAGAAGGTGGAATTGTAGCACATGGGGTTGGATGCAGATTTCAGATTTCTAGCATCCACAGTATTTTGCTTGGATTTCTCTATGGCTATCCATTAACTTCAAGTAAAAAATGAGAGTGCAAATATGGCATTGCTTACTGTAACTCCTTCCCTCTCACGGGAATGAAGCAGGCGCACAACAGTTGAGTACTTACTGCTACGCTACCATTTTCATAGTACGTTTTTCAGAGGTGACCATGTATGCACCAGCTCTGTACATTCAAAGATCTCATTATTATATTAAAATTAGAACCCTAACACCAGTCACTAAACATATCACCTAGTACCAGTCTTTCCAGTAAAACCTGACAGATTAGTGTCTCAGAAGCAGTATTAAACGTGCAGTGAATTCAATCACGGGATCTTTTGTGCCATTTGGATTGCCAGGAGAGTTTATTTCAGATTGCTTCTTTCTCACTTTTATCGCCTTACATAACCTTAGCAATATTTTCTGCTGATCGTTCGTGCTATTATCGCCAGTTTGATTTGGATGGAGGAACAGGTGGAGGAAGAAGATCAGTATGAAGAGCTGGCCTGTTCGAAAGGGTGGCAAGGAGGTTACTCCTCGAGAGCTGCATCCAATGCACTAGATTAGTACTTTCCAAACTTTCCCTCAATGTGACCCCATATTAATGTCTCAGATTTGGTGTGAACCAGAGTGAAATATTGAGGGATGTGAGTTGTTGGACTGTGGTTTGGCTGGAGGTGGGAGGGTTTGCAAGAGAGAAATATAGCAAAACAGCAGGAGAGTAACCTTTACTGTTTAATTATTAAAGTACACACTAAATCTAAGTAAATAGAAATCATGTCTTTTTAAATCTAAACAATTTTGTGAAAAGGTTATCTTACTCACTAGGTCTAATGAGACACATAGGCATTCATGTTGCAGTACAGTGTCTCAAAATCTGGCAATGTGATCGATAGTGCAATTCTAATCTCGACATGCAGGCTTGATCAATATCGAGAATTGATGCAGAGCAGTGTGCTAAAAAAACGGGTGTGCTCAAGGCAGACACTGAGGGTCCATGCGCAAAACTTGGAAGTACCTCTCCCTTTCCCACCTCGTGAACTGCAAGCCCCCAAAAAATTAGGTATTCTCATGGCAGACATTGAGGCTGCCTGTGTGAAGCTTGTTCACTCCCTTCCCTCCCTGCAGAAATAGTCCCAGCAGAGCCAGTCCCAGGACCTTCCCAACTGGACCTCCACCATGACCACCACAGCTCAGAGCACCCAATCACAAAACCTCATCCTGCCACCTCACTGGGGGTCACACCAATGGTCTGGGTGGAAGTCGTTGCCGGGGGAGGTAGTGGAAGCAGACATGATGGTGACCTTTAAGGGGCGTCTTGACAAATACATGAATAGGATGTATTTGTCACCACCCCTCTCTGTGTAAAACATCTGCCTCATACATCTCCTTTAAACTTTGCCCCTCGCTCCTTAAACCTGTGCCCCCTAGTAATTGACTCTTCCACCCTGGGAAAAAGCTTCTGACTATCCACTCTGTCCATGCCTCTCATAATCTTGTAGACTTCTATCAGGTCACCCCTCAACCTCCGTCGTTCCAGTGAGATCAAACCAAGTTTCTCCAACCTCTCCTCATAGCTAATGCCCTCCATACCAGGCAACATTCTGGTAAATCTTTTCTGTACCCTCTTTAAAGCCTCCACATCTTTGTGGTAGTGTGGCGACCAGAATTGAACACTATATTCCAAGTGCGGCCTAACTAAGGTTCTATAAAGCTGCAACATACTTGCCAATTTTTAAACTCAGTGCTCCGGCCGATGAAGGCAAGCATGCCGTATGCCTTCTTGACTACCTTCTCCACCTGCATTGCCACTTTCAGTGACCTGTGTATCTGTACACTCAGGTCCCTTTGCCTATCAATATTCTTCAGGGTTCTGCCATTTACTGTATATTTCCTATTTGTATTAGACCTTCCAAAATGCATTATCTCACATTTGTCTGGATTAAACTTCATCTGCTACCTCTCCGCCCAAGTCTCCAACTGATTTATATCCTGCTGTATCCTCTGATGGTCCTCATCACTATCTGCAAATCCACCAACCTTTGTGTCGTCCGCAAACTTACTAATCAAACCAGTTACATTTTCCTCCAGATCATTTATATATATTACAAAGGTCCCAGCACTGATCCCTGAGGAACACCACTTGTCACAGCCCTCCATTCAGAAATGCACCCTTCCACTGCTACCCTCTGTCTTCTTTGACCGAGCCAGTTTTGTATCCACCTTGCCAGCTCACCTCTGATCCCATACAACTTCATCTTCTGCACCAGTCTGCCATGAGGGACCTTGTCAAAGACCTTACTGAAGTCCATGTAGACAACATCCACTGCCCTAACCTCATCAATCATCTTCGTCACTTCCTCGAAAAACTTGATCAAGTTTGTGAGACACAACCGCCCCTTCACAAAACCATGTTGCCTCTCACTAATACGTCCACTTATTTCCAAGTGGGAATAAATCCTGTCTTGAAGAATCCTCTCCAATAATTTCCCTACCACTGATGTAAGGCTCACCGGTCTGTAATTACCTGGATTTTTCTTGCTACCCTTCTTAAACAAAGGAGCAACATTGACTATTCTCCAATCCTCTGGGACCTCCCCTGTAGCCAGTGAGGATACAACGATTTCTCTTAAGGCCCCAGCAATTTCCTCCCTTGCCTCTCTCAGTATTTTGGGGTATATCCCATCAGGCCCTGGGGACTTGTCTACCTTAATGTTTCTCAAGAACCCCCGTACCTCCTCTTTTTTGATCTCAACATGACTCAAACTATCTACACACCCTTGTTTAACAAAAGGTCATCAATACTACTTCAGAGAGAAGATTAAATTCTTTCCAGATGTGTTGAATAGTATCCCTGGAGAAATGTATAATTATGAGTGAATTACCTGTCTCCCTGGCACACATGTTGGCATCAAACCCAGGGGTGCATTTCCATTGGCTGCCAGGTCTCAAACCTCCTCCAACTTACCCTCCTCAGAGGAGGTGGCAATGTGCTCATTGTGGTCATCTGTCTTCTGTGCAACTCCCCTCAGGAGCTCCAAGTTGTGTAAAGCGGAGCATACTACCACAATATTGTGACCCTTGATAGCCACATATGTGCAGCCAAATATCCCCATTGAACCAGATGAATCCAGTGATGGCCTTGAATCCTATTGTCCTCTGATGGATCTGATCTACGTGGTACCTGATGTACAATGCTGACCTCTGGTATTTGGCATCATCACTTGCTTGATGCAGCAATGGGACGCCGACTGGGGGATCCCATATGTATCTCCAAATGATCCCTGGGATTATCCTGCCATGTAAATGTTGAGCGCCACAGTTTCCTTCACTACCACTGGCAATATGCGATCACTGTATCCATTGGCCTCAACTTCTCCAGCATTCTGCACACCCCTGTTACCACTGGCCTGGACAAATGGTGCCACAGTGGTTAGCACTGCTGCCTCACAGTGCCAAGGACGCGGGTTCGATCCCCGACTTGGAGGTCACTGTCAGTGTGGAGTTGCACGTTCTTCCCGTGTCTGCTTGGGTTTCCTCCGGGTGCTCCGGGTTCCTCCCACAGTCTGAAAGATGTGCTGCTTAGATGCACTGACCTGAACAGGTGCTGGAGTGTGGCGACTAGGGGAATTTCACAGTAACTTCATTGCAATGTTAATGTAAGCCTTACTTGAGACTAATAAAAACAAATACAATTTTCCAAGATCCTGGCACTCTAGCATCTGTATGAAGCTAAGCCTCCAGCTCTAAATCTTTTCAGCTGGGTAACATCCTCTGCAAGCATTAGGCTGCATTGAATTTCCTCTGCACCCTCCTAATCTGCATCCCATCACATCTTCGTGACGCTTTTACTCCTGCAACTGAATTAATTTCACTCTCCCACTTAATGTGACAAACTCACAGTGCATAGCATCCATTGAGATTTGAATCATTCATGATTCAGTGCCTCTAAACTGCCTACTGCTGCCTGCACTCAGTGCAGTGGGTCTGGGAGACTGCCTTCCAATAATATTCCAATCTCTGCAATCCAAATGTTCAAACCTTTGCTTATCTGAACCTCAGCTTACCAAATTGAGAATGCAGCTCAATGGCTATCATTCCAAACCAACACTCTTTTGTCACTAGGCTCTTGTCTGCTGATGCCCTGTGGAATCCTGCTTCCCATGAAGAATTTAAAATCCACTTCAAAATCACTCTTGATTCATTTATTAACAGCCTCAACTGACTGTACACATCCATCCTACACATTCTTGATCCTAATGTCTGAAGGTTCTTGGGAAATTTGTCCAATGGCGGGAAGAAGTCAAGATTCCACTAGGGTGTGGTGCCCGCCATTTTATCAACATTCCCATTTCCAGCCAAATGCCATGGTGGACAGTAAAATTCAGCCCAGAAATATACCGGTCTCAATCATCGCTCTTGACAATATGGTACATGAAGATTTTCCCACATTGTACTGATATACTGCACAAGGCAGGTTATCATAAAAAGAGGCCTTGATATTGAGCAGGCCCAGGCTTCATCAGGCCAGGAAGCCCAAGTGAAAGCAAGGATATAACAGAAGAACATAAGGTGTGAGGGATTAGCTAATTGTTCAGCAATTCTGGTGGACTATTCATTCCCCTCCCCTGAAAACATGCACAAAGCTCCAATGGAAATGATGGTCACTGGTGAAAATCATTTGGACCTCCTGTTGATAATCCCATGGAAGTTTTCCATCGCTCCTGCTCCCTGCTGTTGAACTTGCCTCTTGAGTTAAAATCAGGACCATTATGTTTCTCATATATTGCAGTATATTATTGTCAGAGAAGTAAGTACTAGCTAAAGAACATCATGATCCATCAATCTAATTATGTTCCCCACACTAACAATTGAAGAGTTCAGTTTAGTCTACCACGTTTATTAGTTGGCTTGTGCCCAAGCTGTTGAGATTGATTTCTCCCTTCATTTTTGCCAGATCAATAAAGCTACTCTAGCACAAGCAGTGCACAGCATCTCAAGCAACTGCTTGCTCGCTGTAAATAAATGGTCTGATAAAACAGCAGGTAGAGAGGAGCAAGATAGAGCCCAAATTAGATTCCAATGTTGATGTATTTACTGCAACCAGTAACCATTTCTTTCTCTGTAAATTGAGGATAGATTGTCACAGCAGTAAGGCAAACACCACTTTTAAGATTTAAAATATTGTTGATTTGACATTCCAGAACACCTGCCCTCTTGTCCCTCAGAGGAAGGTTATATGAGACCTAATCAATTTAAAGTCAAGCTCATTTCTATCTATTGTAACTCTACCAGAGTATGAAGTGAAATCCAATTTTCAATTTGCAAGTTTAATGGCAATAATATATAAAATTTAGGTTTGTCCCAATGTTAATTATTCCATCAGCATTGGCACTTGTAGATGAGGTGTTTGGGTGAAATTATTAGAGCAAACCCTTCATCCAGAGTGAAAGTAACATGATGAAATGGTGTTGTGTGATTTCCTGAAATGTGCTCAGAGAATTCACTCTTAAGCCCATTTCGTCTACAGCTATGACCCCACATCTAACTTCTCCACTCTCCAAGTTCCATGAACTTACTGGTGTTTCCCAGATCAATGCTAATCTCTCCCAAAATTCCATTCAATCAGAGTTCAACTTTGCTCACAGCACCAAGACTACCCTCATCAAAGTCACCAATGACATTCTTTGTAAATGTGATTGTGGTGCCTAATCTACCTTTGTCCTTCTCAACTTATTTGTGATTCTTGATATGGTCAAGCACTCCATTCTCCATTTTCTTCTCCTTGATGATCCACCTTTGGAATAATGTTTTCACATTGTTCCAACTTCATCTATTTCAATAGCCAACACATCTCAAGCAGTGACTTCTCCTTTCAGTCCACTAAGTCACCTCCATGCTATCCGCAAGTTGCATCATTGGCACCTTCTTGTCCTTGTTTGTGTCTTTCCACATGGACATCCTCCTCCTGCTTATAGCTATTCCGACCAGGAGATCTGCTGTCATGTTATATCACAATCATCTGTCTTTCAACATCCTCGCACATCTGTTGTGGTTCGTCCACAGCTTCTCTGTGATGTCCATCATCCAACTCTGCCTAGGTTGACCCCTCTTTCTCCTCCACTTTACCCTCTAGAAGAGATCTCTGTGTGTTTCAGCTATTATTAAAAGTCCAAAATACTGATGTCATTTTTTAAAGAATTCTTCTTGTTCTTGCAATTTCAAGCAGCTCTTCAATAGTTTATATATCTGAAGTAAAAGATTTAGCAACTACAGTTCAAAGACCTCTATTTTCATCTACAGATCTTTATGTATTGTCCAGTTTTCTGTAGTGTACCAGCATTGGATAAAGTGTAGAATATTTGGCAGTACAGAACTTGAGTGTTGCTGAAAAAGGAGTCATGTTGGTATTTTTCATGTTACAGTCATCAGGACACCATAAGACCATAAGACATAGGAGCAGAATTAGGCCACTCGGCCCACCAAGTCTGCTCCACTATTCAATCATGGCTGATATTTTTCTCATCCCCATTCTCCTGCCTTTTCCCCATAACCCCTGATCCCCTTATTAATCAAGAAATACCAATATAAGGGGAAAACAACAACAATTTATATAGTATGAGAAGAGAGTGCTGAGTGGTTGGCAAGTTGACACTGATTACTATGGAAAATGCACTAGATATTGGTATCTGCCAAGAACTGTTTGAAATTTAAACCAGGCAGCTTGACCTGAATTGGTCAAGGCATTACCCTGAAGAATTAATCAGCAAATGACTGTCACTTATTTTGTTCAGCTGAAACAAATGCAATGTTGTGCACATGTTCTTTTTGTCTGTAAAGAACAGGGACCTATGTATGAATATATGCAACTTGCGGTACACACAAATATGGCACACTGTGATCCTGACTGACAAACTTAAATTTTTGTCAGTGTAGGTCTTAGTGCACCGAGGATTATTTGGCAAATGTTGTCCAATCACAGAATCACATCTAATGTTCGACACTGCGTTTTGTGTTTTGCAAGCAAGGGCTGGTTGGACACGATCTGTACTTTGCCCATTGCAAACTGCAGAAAAGACATTCTGTTTGACATGATACAGCCAGGCTGTATAGCTTACATACCTAGCATCACATTGGCACTGATCATATGCATGTGATGTCACATTAAAACCTTCAGGGCAAGAATGTGATAATAAATATTTTTTCTGTTTAAATTCAACAAAGCTAGGTGTTAGAAATTATTTAAGAATACATACTCACCTCAAATGATAAAAAAAACTTTGATCACAGTCAATAATTAAAACATTAAACTTTTTTAATGAATATCTCGTCTTTTTGCTTAGGGCGGTACAGTCACACAGTGGTTAGCACTGCTGCCTTACACCACCAGGGACCTGGGTTTGATTCCCGGCTTGGTCACTGTCCGTGTGGAGTTTGCACATTCTCCCCGTGTCTGCTGTGGACCTGTTGCGGCGGTAGGCAAACAGTAGTGGATCCAGGTAATCCGGGAGACTGGAATTGACTTGTGCCATGACTAACATTTCGAAGAACTTCATTATGATGGATGTCAGAGCCACCGGCCGATGGTCATTAAGACACGCTGCTTGGTTTTTCTTAGGTATCGGGATCATGGTCGTCTTCTTCGGTAAGATCAAACATACTACCTTCCAAAGAGACATCAGTGATCTGGATTCCTGATCTATGAGCCACCATTTCAAAAAATGTTGACCTGTTACAAAATGTTGACCTGTTCACTAATGTCCTTTAGGGAAGGAAATCTGCTGTCCTTACCTGGTCTGGCCTACATGTGACTCCAGAGCCACAGCAATGTGGTTGACTCTCAACTGCCCTCAGGCAACGAGGGATGGGCAATAAATGCTGGGCAGCTAGTGACGCCCATGTCCCATGAATGAATTTTTTTAAATGACCAAAAGGAGCTCTGGGCTAGGTACCTTAAGTGTAGTCTAGGGAACCTATCACGCTGTAGTTGAAACATGTTGGATCCTCCGGGTGCATGCATGAGCGGGGACTAGCAATATGTTCACAGGTGCCCTATTTGACCCCACAAACTTTGGTTGGATCAATACTGTGGGCACTGGCTTTCTGGATCTGGCATACCCACTGCAATCATGGCTTGCAGATGTTCAGACTGATTATCCTCAAGCATAGGATCATTTTTCAATTGTATGTTTACAATATCCAGCTCTATCTCTCCAACACCACCCCTTAATTCTATGTCTAGCCCTATTTAAAAAACTGCCTACCTGACATCAAGTCATTGATGAGCTAAAGCTTGTTCTAGTTGAATATTGGCAAGACCAAAGCCATTTTCTTTGGCTCATGGTAAAACAAAATGCATACCTTTGTTCCGAACACCCTCCTATCCCCCACAGCTCAAGTTGTATTCTATTCAACCCTATACACTGTCCATCAAACATTGACATTTAATTTCCTTGGACCAAGCTTGTGAGCCACTTGGATTTGCTTTGTTACACCAGGTTTTCATGCTCTCCTTTTTCAACCTGTCTAACCTGTTTTAACTGTTAAGGACTGGGGAGCGATGACGAGATCTTTCCCTCTTTTCACCCCGAAGGCAGGTATGTTTTAAAAAATTGTTTTCAAACCTTGAGTGCTGGACTGCTAGGAAAAGACAATGATAGTTTTTCTCTTAAGTTTCTTTTTAAAAAGGTAGATGTTAACTACTTAACACCTGAAATATATTTGCAACAGTATCCGTACCCACTTGTACACATGCTAATGTGCAGAGGGACCTGGGGGTCCCTGTGCGTGAATCGCAAAAACTCAGTTTGCAGGTGCAGCAGGTGATCAAGAAGGGAAGCAGGAGTAGGCCATCTAACCCCTGAGCCTGCCCTGCCATTCAATAAGATCATGGCTGATCTGATAGTGGTTTAGTTCCACTTACCCGCCCGCTCCCTATAACCCTTAATTCCTTTAATGATCAGAAATCTATCTTCCTGTGACTTAAATATATTTAACGAGGTAGCCTCCACTGCTTCAATGGGTAGAGAATTCCAGAGATTCACTACTCTCTGAGAGAAAAAGTTCCTCTCAATTCTGTTCTAAACTGACTCCCCTTTATTTTGAGGCTGTGTCCTCTAGTTCTTGTTTCCTTTCTAAGTGGAAAGAATCTCTCTGCCTCTACCCTGCCTAGCCCCTTCATTATCGTATATGTCTCTATAAGATCTCCCCTCAGCCTTCTAAACTCCAACGAGTACAGGCCCAATCTACTCCATCTCTCCTCATAAGCTAACCCCCTCATCTCCGGTATCAACCTGGTGAACCTTCTCTGTACTCCCTCCAAGGCCAATATATCCTTCCGCAAATAAGGGGACCAAAATTGCACACAGTACTCTAGTTGCGGCCTCACCAGTACCTTGTACAATTGCAGCAAGACCTCCCTGCTTTTATACTCCATCCCCTTCGCGATAAAGGCCAACATTCCATTTGCCTTCTTGATCACCTGCTGCACCTGCAAACTGAGTTTTTGCAATTCATGCACAAGGACCCCCAGGTCCCTCTGCACAGTAGCATGTTGTAATTTTTCACCATTTAAATAATAGTCCATTTTACTATTATTCCTTCCAAAGTGGATAACCTCACACTTGTCAACGTTATACTCCATCTGCCAGATCCTCGCCCACTCACTTAGCCTATCCAAATCTCTCTGCAGTCTTTCACCAACAAAAATATTGCAGGAGTGCACAATGACACCAGGATGCATGCCCAACCTCTTCTTGCACAACTTCATGAGATAGCATGCACTTAGGTTTTGAAAGTCCAAACTTATTCTCACACCTACTTCTCTCAAGATGTTTGAAATGTTGCAGAACTTTAATTCCTGTTCACTGAAAAAATGAAGGTTGGAAATTTATGGGGATGGAAGCAAAATGGCTTCCTGCTTGTAATAGAAGATTTCTCTGGCTTCACTCCAGTCAAGGTGCAGTCAAACCTGAGCAGTGAAAACCTGTTTGGTTCTGCAAAAAGAGGGATAAAAAAAGTCATCCTGAATTCTCTCCCTTTCGATGGATCTCAGGCAAGGACCTATTCTTTTTCTCTCTTTCTGCTACAAAAATGTGTCTTATTAAATGTCATCAGAAACCTGGGCCAGAATGTTGCACTGCCCAGGCGGGAGCACAGCTGCCCTGGAAATGCATGAAGTTGTGTGAGAAGAGGTTGGGCATGCATCCTGGTGTCATTGTGCACTCCTGCGATAGTTTTGTTGGTGAGCGCAGGATCAGATGTCCCCCGACAATTAGGGGGTTCACTTAAATGATTAAAAGTGCCATTAACCAGAATATTACGTTGCCTGTGTGATTTTTAGGTCAACACATGGGCAACACAGGTAGAAGGCCAATCTGTTTTTACCATTTTATCATCCAAGTGCAGGATAAAAGGGGCATGAACAAAGGCAAGCTGAGGTGGTAGGGGGTATTGGGAGTTTAGTGAAGGTTTAGTTTAGAGCATTATGAGCATTTTCAGTGCTTTAGTCTGGAGCTTTCAAGACATTTCAGTCTTGTACATCTGAAAATTGAGTGCCTCTGGCACCTTCCATGCATGTGTCAGCCCTCTTTACATCTCTGCAGATGGGTATAGTGTACTCAGCAAGGAGCAGCTCCTCTGAGGAGGAGGACAGGGGACATAGAGAGAGGGGGCCAGGTGGTCGCAGATATCACCTCAGAGCAGAGGTGCAGAAACAGGGTGCTCAGGGCCAGCAGAGAGGGCAAGGAGGACATCCTCACAGAAGACGCCAGTACTCAGCTGCCAGGATGTACAGGCTGTGATCCAAATACCTTGAAATGACTGAGGTCCAGTGCAGCAGGAGGTTATAGCTTGCAAGGGAAGCCATCAAGACAATATGCCAGATGTTTGGGCTGGAGATAACCTCCAATTGTGAGTGGACACCCAATGCCCATTGCACTCAAGGTCACTGTTGCACTTTACTTTTATGCCTCTGGGTCTTTCCAGAGCTCAGGGGGTGATCTTTGCGGAGTTTCCCAGTCAGCTGCACACAGCTGTATCAAGTTGGTGACTGACGCTCTGTTCAGGCAGGTGAGAACATTCATCTATTTCAGGATGGATCAAGTCAGCCAGGCTGAGTGGACCAGAGGCTTCACTGTAATTGCAGGTTTCCCCTACATCCAGAGTGCCATTGATTGTACCCATGTGGCCATCAAGGTGCCTTTGTTAATAGGAAGGGGTTTCTCTCTATGAATGTTTGTGACAACAAGACTCAGATTCTACAGTCCTGTGCAAGGTACCCTGGTAGCTCCCATAATGCCTACATACTGCACCACTCACAGATGCCAAGGCTGTTCATGGCTCCAGTTCACCTCGACATATAGTGTCAAGCGTTATCTTTGAAAAAGTGGCTGATGATGCCTCAGGCACTGAAGGACACAGGCAGAGGAGAGATACAATCGCTGCCACTTCCCCACAAGAGCAGTGGTGAAGAGGACACTTGGCCTGCTGAAAATGAGGTTCCGGTGCCTGGACCACTCCCGGGGTGCCCTGCAATATCCGCCAGAGCGAGTGTCGCTCATCATCATTGTCTGCTGTGCTCTGCATAATTTTGCTCTCTCTCTCAGAGACAACTACCAGACCAGGAGGGCACTGAGGTAGAATCTCATGAAGAGTCAGATTCAGAGCCCCGGCAGGCAAATGATGAGGACTGAAATGAGGAACATTCAGGGACGCAGGAAGGCCTTGATTCACCATTGCTTCAGCTAGGCTGCCAAGGCTAGCCTTCCATCTGAGATCAAGGGCACTGCCTCCTTCCCAAACATCTCGCACAAAACCAGGCCATGAACCCCAATGTCACATCACAGCCTCTGTAATAAAGTTCAATGCTCCAAATGTCTTCCACCAGGTACTAATTAGGCAAATGTTCATTGAATGCACAGGACACTCAGGGCTGGTGAGCAAAGTAGTCACTTCTCTTTATGACATTTAAGTGAAACAAATGAAAAGCATCCATTCTGAATTGATTTAAACACGTGATATTTACAAAAAATATTCAGCCACCAGTCAAACCCAGTGCTGTGTGCAATGAGTCTTTAGCTTACATTTGTGGTGTTATGACCTGGTGCCCTCAGGAATCTCTGCTAGATCTCCACACACATCCCACTGGACATCCAGCATTTACCACTTGATTGGCAACTCCAGAGGCTCATCATTTCCCTCAGACTCAGCATGGTCCTGGTCTCCAGCACTCCTCCAACTGCTGTTTACTCCCTGCCTCCACCATCTGCTCCAGCAAATGTGACATGCCCTCACCACTGTGCATTGCAACTGAGCCAATGTGCTTTTGCCCACCGGTAGCCATGATGAAAACCCTCCTCTGCCTTCTCGGTTTCTTCAGTGGCCACTGGCAGCTTCCTTTAAACTTTGCAACAGGTTGCCATTGGACTCAGGGCCCTCCACGATCCCACATCATTGGCACTGCTGACCCTATCCAGGTGTACTTCATGTTGACCCACTTAGGTGGCCAGCCAGCATAATATCGCAATCAGTAATTGATCTTGTGTGGGATTGGGAAATGTGGCCTTTTCCGGTCCAGCCCATGATGCACACTCATCATGTACAAGTATCTGGATCTGGTTCCTGTCATGTGAGCATGTTCTTCATTATCCTCACAAATAATTTCAGATAATCTGACTATTGACACACAATAGCATTCGAGTCTCACCCATTCACACATCTTTGTGATAGGATAGGGTCTCCTCACACCCATCCTTTGGAATTCTACTCTGAGGTTGAGAAGTCTGCAAGTCCATTATGAACTAGTTTCTGCAATTACTTAGACAAAGGCAGCCATGAATCCACCGTCTGATTCGTTTTAATGACTTGTCCAGAAATGCATCCTAACTTCCAGGATTTTGTACAGTTCCATATGTATTGCCAGAAAAGGAAAGATCACCTGATCTCTCATCGACATTTTGTTTCAAAAGTATTGCCCATTCTTCATTTTATTTGAAAAGTAGCATCCATTTTTCATAAATCCATGAGTCAATATTGTATGTGTGGCACTATTCATACACACTCTTTCTCTCATTATATCCCCTTTTATTTCACATTGCTATAATTTCCATCATGTAATTTCCTCCTGCTCTCCACCCAGCACTTTACAGCTGATTATTTTTATTTTCTTGTACCTGTTATCCCACATTCAATTTCCTTCTTAAAAACTGTTCGCTTGTAATGCCTTCCAAGTCTAATGAATAAGGCGGAAGGTCAGTGAGAATGCATCAAAAAAGAACTTACATAAGTAATTGAGCACGGAGTGGTAATCCACTGTGGATTGTTAATGCGAGGAAATTACGGCCCAGGATCTCAGGAGTGCAACACTGAAATGTTCAAGTCTCCTAAATGGCGCGTGAGCGTACAGCCTTCTGAATACAACCGACTGGCTCAAGATTGACGCAGAATGTGCATTTGTTAAGATTTCAACTTCAAAGCTTCAGAACGCAATGAATTGCACACCTTCATTCAGAGTCCACATCTAATTGAGGCGAACTTTGTTCAGTTCGGCTTTATTTCTTCAACAAGTTCATTTTGTTTCTCATTTGTTATGGTAATAAGTAATTCAAAGTTTGATAGCTTTGATTAATTAATAAAAATATCAAGGCATTAAAATAAACTGCAACCATTAGAGACAAGGGTAATACCTTGGACATTTTTAAATGAATAGTAGCAAGCAAAATTTCCGCTGCTTTTTCTTGTGTTTAGATAAGGTTCCTATGGCACTATTTGAAAAAGAGCAGGAAGGTATCCAGGCTAATGTTATTTCCTTAATCATTTCTTTTTGTGGCACACTCCTAATGCTCATTGGGCGCAGTATTAATCTGCACAACAAGACTTACTTCACTGGAAAATAATAATTGATTGTTTATGGTACTTTGATGTTTTGATTTGATAAAGTTCTACAAAACTACAAAGCAAGTATTTGTTTATAATGTTTTTCTCATGAGGCATTTAAACAATGTAAAGTTGTTTTCACAGTAGTATCAAATACCCAATCCTAATAGTTATGCATGCTCTGTATCTCATCAACAAATGGCATTTATCGAATAATACTTTCAGCCTGAAACCTATTGATTTTGCAGTCAAACCACTTACTGCAATAGGAACAATCATTACTTTTAACTAAACGTATATGTGTAGCAAATCAATAAGTGTTCCTTGGAGATTTGGGTGAAGCTCCATTTCATAACAATATGGGTTAGCTGTATTGAAAAACATTTATTTCTACCAGGTCTGTATTTCCAGGTCATATCTTAATTATTCATAAAACAATCTCCTTAAATTGTATTTTCAAAATGTCTTTCTGATCCTGGAAAAGGCTCACAGATAATTCTAAAAATTATACTATTTCTGACACGTTGGTTGAAATTTCCCCATAATTTGTCAGAGTGTCAGGTTCTGACTGAAAACCAATGTGTAGGGCAGATCGTCTGACACTGAGCAAAAACAAATTGGGGCCGTGGTTTACACCATCAGTCTGGAGGGGCAACCTGATAGAGCCAGCGAGGCCGACTCCACAGAGATCGAGGCACCATCTTAAAAGGCTGTTCTGAACTGAACTAAAAATAAATTTACCACAGCCCCCTGCCATGGATATGGAGAACACCTCCACAAGCATCAGAAAATCTCCTTCGGGCCTCCACTACCGTACAAGCATTGGGGCTCCCCCCTCTCCGCAGCAAACATAATAAGAAACCTCCCCCATTGGGCTCTCCAAAGGTCCACCCCGGTACTTCCCCCAGCACATGTTGGCAATGTCAGGTTGGCGTTGCCATTGTCACTTTATTTTAAGTTTAAATGCTTTGGGGGGCAATTTTCCTCGACAAAGGGAGATGGGTTTGGATGTGTGTGGGGAGTGCAAACATCAAAACTGTAGTTGGCTTGGAATCCCAACATTATCTTGCTCTCTTCCGAAATTCACCAGGGTGGGACTGAAGGTGAGTGGGGAACTCCTTGCGTAGCAGTTGGGTAAAAAATTAAAATATTCAAATAGCTCACTAATGCTAAATCCTGACTTTAACAACCAAGGAACCTGTTTCCCAACACACCAGGATAAACAAGATGACTGCATAGAGGGAGGGACTTCTTTGGTGAAACTGACAGGCTGGGAAGGCTTACATTAATAAAAATGAAGAGCTATAGCCAAAACCAAGACAGAGGTTACTGCTGACAGAACTCTTTCAAAAAAATCCTGGATGCTGTTGATTTTCTTGAATATTATTGGAGTTGTTGTCATCTAGGCAAGTGAAGAGTATTCCATCAGACTCCTGACTTGTGCCTTGTAGGTGGTGGTTAGGCTTTGGGGAGTGTGGAGGTTAGTTAGGCTCCACAGAATTCTAAACTTCTGATGTTCTCTTGTAGCCACAGTATTTATATGGTTGGTTCAGTTCAGTTTCTGGTCAAGGGATCCCCACCACTGAGGGTGGGAATATTTTCTCCTATTAGTTGCTTAAATGTCCACCATAATTCATGACTGGTCCCATGGCTGCAGTGCTTTGATACCATCTGATGGTTGTGAGATGCACGGAACTGCCTCTGTTTGGCATGCAATTAGTCCTTTGTTGTATCTCTATTAGTTCCAATTCAAGTAATATTCCTCTTGCAGACTTAAACTCTTCTTCAAAAACAATTAGCAAACAACATATGCTTACATGTTTTCACTTGTTAACAATCCTAATACCTTTTGCAAACCTCTGGAGAGAGAGAGAGCAAGGCAGAGGGACACCTGTCTTCTGACAGCCCCAAACAGCTCCCTCCCTCCAGAGAGAGACAGAGACAGAAAGACCTCTTGCTTCTTTTAGGATCAGGCCGAAACTGATTGTCCTAAAATAAAATAGAACCGTATTTGTTACCCTGCAAGCTTGGCTCTGCCCATGCACATGACTCTGCATCAACCTAATGAAAGCCCTTCTCTGAAACCTTCGGGGAAAAACCGAAACAAACAAAAATGCATTAACCCGGAATTCAATTCTGATTTATATGGTGCTCACATGCTGGGCATACAGGCTAATGATTGATTTTAGCGGGTGAATAGATTGTTTTTACACAATCTATTCCCTCGCTAAAATCAATCATTAGCCTGTATTCCCAGCATGTGAGCATCATATAAATCAGAACTGAATTTTAAACATATCCCTTACAAAAAAAATGATAAAATACATTTTTTAAAGGAACAGTATTATCACAACTATGGTGTTACAGAGCACACTTTTAGAGCCTTTAATTTTACTATACAACCCTTTGGTTTTCTGTAATTTTCATATAATTTGCTGCTTTATTTAATCTTTTAGAACATTGATATTTTAATTTCATTGTTTAACTATTTTAGTTTTCAATGCCATCTGCTTCTGTATTTAATTAGTTTTAATTAATTAGTTTGAAAGGATCTCAATTTCAAATGGCATTTATCATTTGACCATCCTCATTTCAAAATCGGTTTTCCTAAAATAACTGATGTTCACTTTCTTAATGGCTGCTACTCATAAAAGATACCAAATCCAATTATCGAAGGCCATGTATTCCTTCCTGTAGATTTTCGTCTGTATCAGACAAATAATTGATTATGTATGTCCTCTCCCTTGTCCTGTGTAATGAAGCGATCCTGTTTTAGCTCATTATCTGAAATTTTGGAATAACCTTTTCCCCTTTCATAGAAACATAGAAAATAGAAGCAGGAATGGGTCATTTGGCCCTTTGAGTCTGCTCTTCTATTCATTTTGATCATGGCTGATCAACAAAATCAATGAACTGATCTCGTTTTCCTCCCATATCCCTTGATCTCTTTAACCTCAAGAGCTACATCTAATTTCCTCTTGAAACCACACAATGTTTTTTTTTACTCAACTACTTTCTATGGTAGTGAATTCCACAGATAAACCACTCTCTGGGCCCGATTTTACCATTTTGATTTGAAGTGCTGAATCTGGGCGTGTAAACCCTGTTCTCAGACGCCCCCATGCGCACTCAGCCTGAAAAGAAATTGCGAATCTGAATCGCACGTGGGTGGGGCTCATCGCACCCAAAACGCTGCTGCTCCGATCAGAGCCTTCAATTGCACATGTGCAGTAAAACAAAATTTGAAAAACGCTCCCCTGCTACATCACTCCCAGGCCCTAAAAGCAGATAAAACAATCCGGGAGCAATGGCCCCCACAGTCATCACCCCACCCCCACAACATAATTGCGATCGCGACCCCCAGCCCCACTTCCCCCCCTCCACCGATTGCCCGCAGAGTGGCAGTGGACCCCCCTTTCCCCTCATTGATCACCCACAAAATGGCAGTGGACCCCATCTTCTCCCCCACCAACCACCTGCAGAGTGGCAGCGGAGCCCCCCCCCCGCCCTTTCCCTCCCCTGCCCCCCCACACCAGAAATTCATCTGGCCCTCCTCCTTCCCCTCCACCAGAGAACGATCGAGCCTCCCTCCTCCTCCCCCCCCACCAGAGAATGACCTGACCTCCCTCCTCCCACCCCCCCCACCAAAGAATGATCGGGCCTCCCTCCTCCTCCCCCACCACCAGAGAATGATCGGGCCTCCCTCCACCTCCTCCCACCTCCTCCCCCCCACCAGAGATACATCTGACTCACCTCCTCCCCCCCACCAGAGATACATCTGACCCGCCTCCCTCCTCCCCCCTCCCCCCCCACTAGAAATACATCTGACCCACCTCCCTTCTCCTCCCCCTCCCACCAGAGAATGATCTGGCTCACCTCCCCCCTCCCCCATCACCGTTCTGAGTCAGGGAGCTGCTGGAAGCTCTGAACTTACCTCTTCAGAAGCTGGAGCGCCCGAAACATGCTGAGCATGTCTGTTTCACGCCAAATCTGGAAGGGTGAACGCGATGATAAAGGGGGAAAAGCCGGTAAGTTTGGGCCAGCCCATTAAGTCAATTTAAATGCATGAAAATGCATTTCTATTCATCTCACACCCAACTTTACCAAGTTTTGGTGCCCAAAAACAGGCGCCACGCAGTGGTAAAATCGGGCCCTCTGGGTGAAAATTCAATTCTAGTCTAAATTAGTTGGAGTTCTCTCATAGTTACAATATAATTTTTCCCCAATCAATATTTAGCATTTCCTTTAAGAAATCAGTTTTATGTGACCTTACTTTTCCTCAGGATATAGTTTTTGCATTATGTTTTTTACAACTAGGAAAGTACTTAATCCAAACAGGAGTGGTGTGCTCCACAGGAGTGGAGGGTTAATAGAATGAAAAATTACCTTTGATGATGTTATCATGTGAGCACTTAACATACACATATCAAATTCCTTCCCTTGTTATCTTAATGGAGGCAGTGACCTGTTTAAAATAAACAGGTTAGTGCCTCCATTAAAAAAGGTAGAGAGGAATTTGGTAGAAGCAAGTCAAGCAATTGCAGGACCGACTTATCTCACCATGTCAACCTGAATGTTAGACAAAACACTAAACCTGAATACATCTGTGACTGTATCAGGTGTTGCATAAGAAATGGGATCAGGCTCCAGGTGGGTTGGAATGCACAGCTGCAATCTAACCAACTCATCCACATTTAAGATAAAGTGCAATATTACCTGCAATTAAGAATTTTTAAATGCACTTTTTACAGCTGACATATTGTCCAAGATAAATGTATGCAATCAGTCTTAAATTAAGAAATCTGACTCCGTAAAATGATATTCAAAACTCCTGAATTGAAATTGTGAGTTGAACATTTCGACTATGGTGAATATACAGTTCAGAAGGTGATTACCAGAAATATTGGTCACCCATCACTGACTGCCACCAATGAGGTAAAAAGTCCAATCAGAGAGCAGCAATTATCCCAGTTTCCTAGCTTATAAATTTAGAGTTGAGGAGCCAGAGACCCAGGTTCAATTCCCGCTTGGGTCACTGTCTGTGCAGAGTCTGCACGTTCTCCCTGTGTCTGCATGAGTTTCCTCCAGGTGCTCCGGTTTCCTCCCACAGTCCGAAAGATGTGCTGGTTAGGTGCATTGGCCATGCTAAATTCTCCCTCCGTGTACCTGAACAGGTACCAGAGTGTGGCAACTAGGGGATTTTCACAGTAACTTCATTACAGTGTTAATGTAAGCTTACTTGTGACTAATAAATAAACTTTAACTTAACTTTAACTGTGTCCTAAGAATCGTGAGACTACCAAAAAAAATTGATTAGAAAATTATATTTTTGTTTAAAACAAGAATAATCCAGACTTTTTAAACAATTAGTTGTTGCTGATGAGGCTATGATTAGGTGTTCTGCATATGCCACAAATCCAAGCGTACATAAGGAGAGGGAGACCTGAGTTTCTTTACACAGTAATTGAGTGTAATCTTTTGAAATACAAGAATCTGGACCAACTCACTAAAGTATTATCTATACCACCAATCTCTCCTGTGACCTCTATTGCAGAAAAGAGGAGCAGAAATCTATCAAAAACCCAATCGCCCCTAAGTTCTCTTCCAAGTAACACATCATTCTGATTTTGATATATATTGCCTGATAAGAAACTTCCATATGCATGCTTGTGCTGCTGAAGGCACTTCAATATTTGAAACACAAACTGCTGATATATAGAAGCAATGTAATTGTGGACATTTTACAGACCAAATTTCTACTCTTCTACCCTTGGGACATTTTGAGTCCCAGACATAGTATACCACAAACTACAATCACAGCTTTAGCAAATATTCAGGCAGGGATTGCAAAGTCTATATCACCATTATCCATATACTTAACTAGAATATAAAAAATATTTGCATTTAGATAGTGGCCAGAATCCTGCAATGTCAGACCACCATCAGCCAAATCTCCGTTCACTGCAGCAGGACAGGAGAATCACAGCCACGGGTGAGTTTGGAGAATTCAGTCAATGTCTTTCACAACCCTGGATGTCCCAAAGAACTTTAAAGCCAATGAAGTACTCTTGAAGTATGGTCTCTGCTGTAAAGAGTGGGAATGGCAATTGAAGAAATCTTTGGTCCATGCCTGCAAAACAACAGATGGGAATGGGATTCATGGGATTCTCTTCAAGATAAGATTATTGGGATAGCAATAGGTTGCAGAATATGTATGATATACATGCCACATTTGCTGGTCACTGGAAGTTCAAGGAATAGTGCTTGATATTTTGGCACTTTACAGCATTTTACACACGAGTTCAACAATTTCAGAGAATAAGCACTGCTCCCATTTTTGCAGACAATAGCTGCTGGTAAGATTTTGTTGAACATTTAATGTCTCCTGCATTCCACCCTATCACGGACCATCCCCTTTTTCTTTTTCACACCCATCCCCCACCACACCCCTGTATTTGTTGAACACATGTCACACCTGTGGAGAAGGTGTGACAACTATATACAGACAAGCTCAGCACAAATACAGGTCTCGTCCCAACAATTCCCAGGCTCACACTGCAGGCTCCACCTACCTGAACCACACCCTAACATTTGATGGGAGGGTAATATGATTCACAAACAATCATCCCTTAAAGGGGCCACACTACCACAACCTACTTTTCAGGTTTAACAGTTGCCACTTGGTTTCCCAGATCTCTGAAATCCCATGACAGAAGTGAGTTGAGGACAGCTTCAGGGAGTTCTGCTTGTGGGGAGAAGATGCCTCCCCCATGCCAGGCACATGATACTAACTTAGAATTAAAGTCATGGAGGTGAATTCCCGTGGTGGATTTCCTGTTCACCTGCAGTAACTCTGACGGAAGAGCTGAAAAACTTAAAGCAATGATGTGAATGGATGTTCACCATTCAATTGATCGATAAGGGATGAATTTTCATGAGGGCTTTCTTATGTCATGTTGAGTTCTTCATTTTTGTGAAGAACTCAGAAGCCAAAGACTTATCCTTACCAAAAGTGGACTATAAATAAATTATGTCATTTAGGATCATAGCATTTCTAATTTATGCTGTTCTGATCCAATTTGCATATTTCAGCATTTTTTTGCCTCAGGTACTCAAATGTTACAAGCTATATCTTTATGGTACTTGGAGACTATCATCATTTGTGCCAACTGGAAAATCCTATTCATGAATCATGCTAATTAAACCAGTTATCTATATAAATTAGGTTAATTAGAAAATTAAGCATTTCCTTTCATCCAAAGTATCTAAATTAAATCTTTATGAAACTTGGAGAATATAAGGAATAAAATATTCACAAATTATGCTAATTAGATTAAATTCACATAAGTTAATTATGGCACATACTATTCATAATGCTGATTCTCTCCCCACCCAATTGCTGCTGAGTGCAAAATTTGCACTTCCAATAATGAAAGTACTTTCATTGTCCCTATCATTGATCTGGAATTTCCGGCACAGATTTAGCCCAAAGATGAACTAAAAGCATTTAAGGACAGAGAGAAGGTGTGCAAATGCAAGAACACTTCAAGATCTATAAGAAGGATCTACAAAATATCTAATTAAGACAAAAATTCCCAAGACAATACCATACTAGACAAGATCCAAGAACTTAAACTAGACATCCTCTTCATGCATAGGGATTCACAAAGGTTCTGGATTTAGCCAATGCTAAACAGGAAAGAAGTAAAGATGGAAGTAGATACGGGAGCAACTGTATTACTCATCACAGAAAATATACATAATCAGAAGCTCGAACATCTACCACTAAAACCATCAAACGTAATCCTGTGAATTTATACCAAAGAAGTTGTTCCATTGAAGGGATATATCATGGCTCAAATAGAAACTAATGATCAATCAGCATAATTGGCACTACACATTGGAATTTTTTTGCACTCGTTGAAAGAGCATGGTTAAACAAAACCAAGCTTAACGGGAGAGCAGTTAACCAATTGGCTGATGACAAGAACACACTACAAAACATTCTAACGAATAGACTTCTAAAGGAAGACGTTCAAGAACACTTCATTGTCCATGACTGGAGTCAATCGAACCTGATAGCACCCCTAGATGCTTAAAGGCAAGAACTGTGCCATAAGCAATTATACCGAAAGTAGAAGTGGAACTAGAGAAACTAGTAAAGGATGGGGTGATTGAACCAGTACCATGAGTGATTGGGCAACTTCAGTCATCCCTGTCATTAAACCAGATGGTTCGATAAGAATCTCTGATGCATCAAGATGATGATAAATCCAATGCTGTGACGACCAGTACCTTTTACCATGAATTGAGGACCTATTTGCTGGATTGTCTGGGGGTCAGAAGTTCAGTAAGTTAGACTTTTCCCAGGCATACCTCCAAATGAAGGTGATAACTGAATCACAAGCATTGCCAGTGATTGTTACTCACAAAGGATTATTCCGGTGTGAACACCTACTGTTTGGAATAACATCAGCAACATTCTTACTCCAAAAATTCATGGATTAATCCAAAATGGCCTCAACTGTGCCAGTGTTACTTGGACAGAATTCGAATCATGGGCAAAAATGAACAAGAACATTTACACAACTGAGAAGAAACACTGGAGCATTTAGAGAAGCACAATTTTCATGTTAAGAAAGAAAAATGTGAATTCTTCAAATCATCAATCAGTTATCTAGGTCACATAACAGACAAGGATGGCCTCCACAAAGAACCTAAGAAAATGACACCAATCCTAGAGGCACCAAGACCACAAAGAATGTCACAGTTGCAATAATTTTTAGGATTAATCAATTATTATGAAAATTCATTCCAAACCTTGCAACACTACTGAAACAATTTCATATCTTATTGTGTGCTAACAAACAATGAATTGGGTGAAAGAGTGTAAAAGTGCATATAAAGGAGTTAAAGATGTGCTAAAGATGTCTAAAGTATTGGTCCATTTTAACCAAAAATTGAAAATTCAAATAGTATGTGACACCTTGGACTATGGGATGGGTCAAGTTGTCTCACACATCATACCAATAGGGGAAGAATGGCCAATAGAATTCGCATCTTGAACTTTATCAAGCACTGAACAGAATTATGCTCAATTCGAGAAAAAAACCCTACTGGTGAAATGATTTCACATACTATTCATAATGCTGATTCTCTCCCCACCCAATTGCTGCTGAGTGCAAAATTTGCACTTCCAATAATGAAAGTACTTTCAATGTCCCTATCATTGATCTGGAATTTCCGGCACAGATTTAGCCCAAAGATGAACTAAAAGCATTTAAGGACAGAGAGAAGGTGTGCAAATGCAAGAACACTTCAAGATCTATAAGAAGGATCTACAAAATATCTAATTAAGACAAAAATTCCCAAGACAATGATTTCACCAGTACCTGTGCGGGAGTCACTTCACTTTGTTGACTGACCTGAGGCCCATACATGGAAATTCCATCATCAACTGCAAGTCATCTACAAAGATGACCTGTAATACTATCAGTGCATAATTATGATATCAAGTATAGGGCATCCAAGCAACATACGAACACCGATGCCTTATTGAAATTGCCAATTCAGGATAAACCCAAATCACAGGATAGCTACATCAAATCAACATATTATACTTTTCCCAGGTAGACAGTGTACCAGTGTACCATCTCAGGTGGAAAGTCACACGAGGAATGATCTGATGATGGGAAAGATTATGGACATGGTCTTAAGAGAAACATCACTGGACAAACAAAATAAGAATCCTGAATTCAGACCTTATATCACAAGGGAACTTGAATTAACTGTCCAAAGTGGAGTACTGCTATGTTGGGGGGGGGTCATTCCTCCATGTTTGCAGAGCTGAATCCTGGATCAACTGCACAAAGGTCATCCAAGGGTAATAAAAATAAAATAGCTTGCAAGAAGCTATCCCTGGTGGCTGGGACTTAACTCACAAATAGAAGAAAAGGTGGGGCAATGTCCTGCAATCGAATATGAAATACTCCACCTCTACAATCACTTCATCCGTGGGAATGGCCAAAACAACCATAGCAGAGAATACACATAAACTTTGCAGGACAGATCGAAGGATACATGTTTCTTGTCCTACTTGTCACACATTCAAAATGGCCCAAAGTCATGATAAAGAAATCTACCAAGATAGAAAGCACCATAAAGAAGTTAAATTAGTTCTTTGAAATGCCTGAACAACAGGTCAGTGATAACGGAACACAATTTACATTTAAGGAATTTGTGGATTACCTTAAGAGCAATGGTGTACAGCGTATAAGGACTGCACTGTATACATCTGTCTAGTAATGGATTGGTGGAGAGGCTTGTACAGTCACTGAAGCATGCCATTAAAGCGTCAAAAGCAAAGATTCATTATCCAGGAGAGTAAATTACTTTTTCATGTCCAATGGGAACACTGCTCATGCGACAACACAAAATTCGCCAGCAATGTTGTTCTTGAGAAGGAAATGAGTACGAAATTCGATTTACTCATACCATCTGATACTACTACAATAGTAGAGAAACAACGACATGCGCAAGTTACTCACCATGAACAAACATCAAAACAGAGGAGTTTTAATCAAGGAGAAAGTGTTTCAGCAAGAAATGACTCCACAGGTGAGAAAAGGGTACCTGCAACCATTCTAGCGAAGACAGGTCCCAGCTCCAATTTTTTATATTGTACAATTTGATGATGAGAGAATTTGGAGCAGACACATATAATTGCTTCAAAGAGTGAATTAGCAGAGTCTGTATCAGAAAGGCTTATGTCAGACACCCATGGTTGTGAAATTCCTGAACCAAGGATTATATCAGAATGGAGTTCAGATTATACACTGATAAAACAATCCACATCTATGGAAGCCGACAAGGAAACAAGTTCACAAAATGAAGTACCTGATATTACCAAGGACATTGAGTATGAGACTCCAGAATGTCGTATCTTACCAAAACAAAATCAACATCCTCCAAAATGACTCTCCCATTAACTGCATATACTATATGTCATAACACTTGGTAATGTAACATATGTTCATAGTGGGTAAGTGTTAATGTTTAATTTTTAAAGTTTGTTGTCATACAATGGAAGTAAAGTGGGAGGGGTGTTATTTATTATAAACCAGTGCATCTCTGTTTGATTAGTCCCATGATGTATAGTGACATTATCAGGCACATTCACAGGTTTTCCCTCTCTGCCATCCTAGACACTAAGCAAGAAACACCTATCTAATAAAGCTCTACTAACTGGTTAAGTAACCCGCTGTGAGGCAACCTTTTCATCCTTTTATCTTGCTGTACAAGTGAGCTGACTACATTAATATATACAGCACTGCAGCTGCTCCTGGTATTTCATAATCTAGGTCATAATTAAGTGTTAACATCTGCTTTTCTACCATTATTTGGGATATCTAGCATCAATCCTTTGCTCATTGCAAACTTATGAAAAATACAACATGCTCCAATAATTCATGAGATAATTCCGGGTGCATACTGCAAGGGTCCTTGGACCAGAATCTTTCATGAGCATCTTACTGACTCTCTCAGTTTTTAACTTTCATGATTACACTCCTCTGTGACTGCTACTGTCCCTGACGCACCATCATGCTTAAAGAGAGTAGCATGTATCCATTATCGCCCAAAAGTCACAGAAATCCCAGAATTATTACAACACAGAAGGAAGCCACTTGGCCCATCATGTCTGCACTGGTTATCCGTAGAAGCAATTTACCTACTGCCACTTCCCTGCCCTGTCTCAGTTCCTTTTCAGATAACAATCCAATTTCCTCGTGGAAATCTTAAATAAACCTGCGTCCACCACAATTTCAGGCAGTGTATTCCAAAATGCATTTCCTCATGTCATTTTTGCTTCTTTTGCCTTAAATCTGTGCCCTCTTGTTCTCAATCCTTCATTATTGGGAACAGTTTTTTCTCTATCTACTCTGTCCATATCATTCATAATTTTGAATACCTCAAGTTCCTCTTAACCTTCTCTTTTCCTGGGAAAACAGTCTCAACTTCTCTAATCTATCTACATAACTGAAGTTCCTCAATCCTGGAACCAGTCTCGTGAATCTTTTCTGAACTCTCTCTAATGCCTTCACATCTTTCCTAAAGTACGGTGCCCAGAACTGATGCAATACTCCAGTTGAGGCTGAACCAGTATACTATACAAGTTTTACATAACTGCCTTGTTTTTATACTTTATATGCCTATTAATAAAGCCTAGGGTGCTCTACGTTTTATTAACTGTTCTCTCAATCTGTCCTGCCGCATTCTATGATTTATATACATATACACCCTGGTCTCTCTTCTCTTGTACCCCCTTCAGAATTGTGTCCTTTTTTCACATAATATCTTTACATTTTTTCTACCAAAATGAATTGCTTCACATTTCTCTGCATTAAATTTCATCTGTCATGTGTCTGCCCATTCCACCTGTCTATGTACTTTTGAAGTTCTATGCAATTCACCCCACAATTCACAATGCTTCCAAGTTTCATATTATCCACACATTCTGAAGTTATACCCTGCACACCAAGATCAAGCCCATTAATATATATCAAGAAGAGCAAGGATCCCAACACTTAACTCTGGGGAACTCCACTGGAAACCTTTTAGTCCAGAAAACACTCATTGCTCTCTGTTCCTGTCACTCAACCAACTTTATATCCATAATGCTACTGCCTTTTATTTCATGAGTTATAACTTTGCCCACAAGCCTGTTGTATAGCACTTTATCAAGTGCCATTTGGAAGTCCGTGTACACTACATCATTACCCTTATCATCCTTCTATGTTAGCTCACCAAAAAACTACAAGTTAGTTAAGCACAATTTGGTCATAAACCCATATTGACTTTTCTTAACTAACTTGCATTTGCCCAAGCGTATCAGGGCGAATCTTTGGATGTATCTCATCCAGCCGTGTTGTCTTACCATATCTAAGTATAGCCAATCCTATACTTCCTCCTTATTAATTTCAAACCTTCAAGTCATCTTGCCCCTTTCCGCATGTGTTGAAAGTGAGCTGGGACACTAGCTTAATGCAGTGTAAAAGCATTATGGAAGGTCCCAGCACATCCATGTGCCATAGTTTGTGCCTGTCATCACACGTGATCGAAATCAGGGAATGGAAAGTATCACAGTTCGTATTTATTTAGAGAAAAATATGTCACATAGCACAATCAATAGGTCTTACAATCTTTGGGATTTTAACCCTCTCAACTGAGTAGATAGCAAGGACAACCACCCAAAGCCAGCAGGGTCCCATTCTGGGTCTTGATGACATCAATGGAAACTGATTGCAAGTTTAACTCAGTGGCCTAGACTTGAAGACAAAGGGAGATCCCTGTGAGAACCACTGAGCTAAGAAGTGGAATGGAGTAAGAAGGAAGTTTTTAATAAACTTCATTTATTTTCCTAGGGGGCCATAGAACAGCTCAGTGAGCTTTGTTCCATTGCAGAGAACGTTTAATACTTTTTTGCTGATGCATCCTATTTGTGCTGAATACATTTTGATAGTTTCAACAGGAGAGTTACATGTAACCTTTTTTTTCATGGTTCCCAGTGTGAAGCTATATAAAATTCCTATGGAATAATAACAGAACACATTTTAATTTCTATCCAGAATATATTGACCTTTGAGGATTTGTGTCAGCCAAAGAAATCCCTGGGTTTTTATAAAACATTTAATATTAAATATTAAACAGGCTCTTCCATAGTAGAGAGATAGTGTCACGTATTTTTCACAGCTGTTTTAAAAAAATAATAGTGCCTTGGCGTATTGAACTGATATCTGCATTCTCTGTGGAACATAATTTTATTTAAATTGCTCTGATAATTCTAACTTTATTGAACTCATTACTCAATGATGGACGAGCACCACTGTTCCTACGAGCCGCTGCAGTGTTCAACATGTTCATGATTTTATATTTTGATAACCCAACACTGCAAAATGTCAATTTTCCCTCTCTGATGCCTTTCAATGAGGGTTCAGACAAAATGATCAACTTCACCCTGAATTATTCTATTCAAAGGTTTCTCGTGTGCATTTAAAGCATTAAATTTTTACAGTATCACATAAACCACAATGTAATGTAAATTGAAATTGAGATACTCTGATATTATATCCCAATACGGTAAACAGGCAGATTCTTATTCTTTGCCAAAACTGAATTGGGTGAGATGATCCTGCTGGCACAACAATATAAATGCAGTTAGCACCAACACAAGTCAATTTTTGGCTGAGACCTTTGAATCAAATGGAGCTTTTACCCTTTGCCAGACTGATGGTATTTTCACTGCTTGAAAATGTTGTTGTTTTGGAGCATGTTGACAGTGGTTTGGTCATAAAGCAAAGAGCTTTTTCTTGCGAGAGAGCTAAAGAAAATAAAAAGTATATAATTGGAAGGAGTTAAAGATAGTACCAGATTTAAGAATGAAAAGTTAAGCTTCTGAATAGCCTCATGATTTAAGCTCATTAAAATGAGGAAGGATTACAGATAATGTAATTCCTGCTCTATATAACTTTAAAAATTGGAGGCTGCACTATCATTAAAGCAGAACATGCATTTCACTGTGCTTCAGTTCTCTAGGTAATTTACTGTATATAAATTACTAATTGTATTGAATGGACGTAATAGGGTTTAAATTCATTCCACCAGTTTGCAGCACGATTCAACATAATTCAGGTAAAATGCAGCAGCTAATCTGATGACCCGAAGCAGTTCACCTCACATGGATGAAAGAAGGTGGGAGAGGGGAGTGGTAAAGAGATGAGGGCAGGCTGGCAGTAGCTACAGTTATTTCACAAAACTAAGGAGAGCACTTCTACCCTGCAAACTTCACAAAAAAGTAGTGAAATTTTGGTGTCTTCTTTTAACGTGGCCTCCAAACGGAGGCTATCCAAAACCTTAACATGCTGCTGGAACTTGTGCTTTCCAAGCACTGACTAGTGCAAACAAATTTACAAATTTGAGTTGGAAATGAGCACAGGGGTGTCATTTTGATATTGAAATCAATTCTGACTAATTGCCAGGTGGTCACCAGGCCCGCCCCAAAAACATACCCAACCAGCACTCCACCTAAAACCAGTGAGTGCTCTTTTGCTGGCCTTACAAGAATCATCAAGAGAAAAAGAGTGCTTGATCATGGACATCTTGCTCACATTCTGCTGGAGTATAAAGAGTTGGACATGGGTTCAGGCAGTAGGATGGGACAAAAGGCAAGGTAGATTCTATCCCCCATGCGCAGGACTTTCTCCTCTGAACATCCTTCACCAGGACTTCCACTGTCACATCTGAGATCTCACAAGCCCGCTGACTCCATCTGAGCCATCTTGAAACATGTCACAGTGTCAACCAACTCATTCCACACATTCATGGAAGTGAGTGCAAGGAGTCCATATATATATATTACATGAAAACTGCATGCAATCACTGCTTGAGGGTCAACTGGGCAGTTGTTTGACCACAGCCAGTCAAATTCAGATTACGGTATTGAAATTTGGTGCTAAATCCAAACTTTCAAACAGGTATGAATTATTTAGCATCTATTTTTATCCCTTTGCTGGGATAATCTTCCCAATACGTTAGTGATAGAGTCTGGGTTATATTGGCCAAAATTACCATTCTGCTTAAAAACAGGATGGTGGAGAACACAACGGGGACAATTCTCTCATCCCACTGCACGGCAGGGTGGGAGACTCTAGCGGAGGCCATTTCGTGGGCTCCCCACTGGGCGCCACAGCCTCCGCGAGTCCCTAGCAGCCAGATTTCTGGCGCCATCAGCTCCCCACCGGAAATCGGCGCAGAGCTGCATAAATGATGGTAATGTGCATTACCATACAATTTCAATATCATTAGCGGGCCAGGGACTGAAGTTGCCGGGCCCACTAGCGCCTCCCCTCCCACCAAGAGTGGTTCACTCCAGCAGGGTTTAATACAGCACCCCACTTGCAGGGAGCTGGCGGCCTGACCCTGCTGGAATGAAGAGGGTAATTGAGGCCCCCCAGAGGAACAGGTGCCGGAGTGGGGTGCCCCCTGGGCATTGCCACTTAAACTTCTTACTGTGTTTACCCCAGTCCAACACCGGCATCTCCACATCATGACTTTGCCACCTAGGCAGTGCCAGACTGGGCCCCCTGGCACTGCTCAAAGGGCAAAGTGTCAATGCCCGGAGACACTATGGTACTGCCTATCATGCATAGGGCATTGCCAAGGGGCAGGAGCCTAATGGGAGTGGGGCTTGATGGGGCAGGGCCTCGGGCTTGATCAGCGGAGGTGGGGGTCCCACTGCCACTCTGCACTCGAGCTGAGTGACAGAGGGACGGAGGCCAGTGATTGGGGTGGGGCAGGTGTCAGCCTGCTGGGGGGGAGAATAGCCCCCCCTCCCCCCAAATTCCTTCTTCCCAGTTAACGCTGTTTTTACATTTGTCTGATTTTCTGGATGACCAGAATTCCTGTATGAAGCAGGCTGAACTTCATGCATATCTTCATATTGGGGTTGTGATGTCATTATAAAGGCAATACTATATTCCAATCTCTCTTTCCCACCATCCATGGATGGAACTTGCCCTGAGTCAAACATTTTTCGAAGGTATCTCAGGTAAAGCTGGTTGGAGCTTCTGAAGGTGTTTTTCTTGCAGCAGCTATTCTGTATTTTTTAGCCATTATTGTAGGCTACGAACTGTAAAGGTGTTTTTCGCATTATATTTATTTTGTCATGTGGCACTTCTCAGAATCTCATGTGAGCAGGGGGAGGAGGGGTAAACAGAATGGAGGCAAAGCACATAGAAAGTGATGTCTTCAGAAGAATCCTTGCCCTCCTAACAGAGTTTATAGGTTCAGTACAATATAACTCAGAGGAGCATTATTTAAAACTCCATAAAGGCAGTTCTGACACATCCTGGAAGATTTGCAGCCAATTTGCACAGTTTTAACATGGCTTTGCTCATTGTAAAGTTCTGAATGACCTTGTCTTCCATTTAAGCTGCTGTAGGCTTAAGAGACATGCCAGTACCTCATTTCTCACCTTTTAATCAGCAAGAAGCCAATGGCAAGTAACGTTTGCACCAGCAAGTCATCTCACTCACACAAATGAGGGTTATCTTGGAAACAGGGACTGATTCCTACTGATTTATCTGGCTGAGCCTGGCTTTCATCAGTCCACCTCCCACAGGGAGACCGAAGTCGACCTCACAGCTGACCTTGTATCATAAGATCAATTTCTGTAAACCTGGTCAATAATTTAAAAAATGAAATCTGTCTGGGATGCTTTTTGTTTTTGATGTGAGCCATTCCTGACCCATAAATATTGAACTGCCAAGCTCATTTATCAGATTCTCTCTCCAAAGTTGTTCTGTGGGTAACGGGACAATCTGGGCTCTCTAATTCTCCACAGTTCTTATTACTATCAGCCCATGTTCAGTCATCAGGAACTCAATTCAAGCAGGGTGTCAATTGTTCACTTCCTTCCAGATGGACCAATAATATCACATGGTTCACTGTCTCACAGCTGAAGCCAGCCAATTTTAAAGTGATTGCAAGCTCAAAGACTCCAATCTGTGACTTTTACTTCAGAGGGGAATACGCTTGATTGGAGAACCTATTCAAAATCTAAAATAGGTTTTATATTTAAAAATAATAAATGCACACTCATTTGTGCTGTATTGCTTATATAGTAGAATATATTACAACTTTTTATTTTAATTAGATAGAAAGTGCAATATAGCTGCCTGACACAACTGGTGTTTTATGGGTTCCCTTACCCCAAACCCCCACCTCCTCCTTATTTGTCTTGGCTCAGTAAAGTTTTAAAGCTTATTTATCAATGTCACAAGTAGGCTTACATTAACACTGCAATGAAGTTACTGTGAAAATCCCCTAGTTGCCACATTCCAGCGCCTGTTCGGGTACACTGAGGGAGAATTTAGCATGGGCCAATGCACCTAACCAGCACATCTTCCGGACTTGGGAGGAAACCGGAGCATCCGGAGGAAACCCACGCAGACACAGCAAGAACGTGCAGACTCCGCACAGACAGTGACCCAAGCTGGGAATTGAGCGCGGGTCCCTGGCGCTGTAAGGCAGCAGTGCTAACCACTGTGCCACCCTGCCGCCTTCTTACTTATAAACTGTAAAATGTCTAAATTCATCTAGTTTTGATGAGAGATCAACAACCTGGAACATTGGGCCAGCCAATTATGGTGAGTAACATGGCAGCCGGGCTCACTTAATCAGGGGAGAGGTCTCGCATCAGTCTGCCCATGGGAAGAAAACATTCCATGATTAAGTTGGAGGTGGGAAGGGGCCAATGTTAGAAAACCGCCTGCTATTGGTATGTCAATGAGGCTAATAAATGAAAAAATTGACATCAATTATCTTGAACGCACTGGAATTTACTGATGGCTGAGGGATTAAATGGGAGTCACAAGACTTTGCTGTGCCTCCAGAAGGTGCCCAGCAAGCCCTGTCAGGGAGGTCCCCTCGATGTCCAATACTCAATGCCCATTTGACTGACTTGGCATCGGAAAGAGTGAGGTCAGGATTGAAAGCCTTCTCATTGCCCTTGCCTCTAACACTCCTACTCTGTTTCCCCTGGCCCTGTCCCTGTGACTCCAATACTCACTCACCTTTGTCCAGGTGTCCAACAATGACCCCTGGTGAATTCCTTGGAGCATCACCTACAGCAGCCACCATGCTTGGCAGTGCTCCAGCAATGGAGTGTTGCCTGACCCTTTGGCCAGTAACTCTGGGAAGGCGAATTTCCACTGCTGGGGTCCTAACTCCTGGGTTCCAGCTAATTAAAGTAAAACATTGAAATATATTTGACTATATAAGTAATACAGCACAAAGGAGATTGTTTTAAATACAAAATCTATTTTAGATTTTGGATAGCTTCCTCAATCCGGTGAATTCAGCTGCTGAGTGATTCCTAAATTTTCTGTCAGCATTTCTTGGAGTTTCCATTATTTTTGAGCTCATGTGTTCACTCTATTCACTTATCACAATTCCCCTTTCATTAAACCACCTATTTTAAAAATGTTAATGCGGTCTCTGCTTCAATCGCTAATAATGGCAACACATTTCACAGCCTCCAAACCCTCTATATTTAAAAAGGAATCTGGTGCATTCTGAATTGCTTATATTTAATCTTGCATCGGTGATCTCTCAACCACTCAAAACTGTGATCAATTTTTAAATGACCCTATTCATTAGGCAGGTAATGGGCAATGAGACTTCATTCCTTTATCTTAATCTTACCTCTCTTTATAAATGAGACTCACTTTATTCCTTCTCCAACTTATTCTACTTTCTTTCATTTCCCTGTATTTACTCTCTATTTTTATCTTGTCGGCTTGCTTTCTGATTCATTTTCATTTCCCTGTCCTATTTCTTCCATGTTTAAATAATTCTTCACTTTTCTGTTTATCTATTTCCCTGGTATTTGAAGTCACTCTTTGTTCATATTTGGTCCATTCCTGCCAAACCACTCTGGTTTGTCCAGAAGTGATTGCTGACGCTCCATAAACCAGAAATTTTCTGGCTTTCAGCCATGTTGACATGTTAAGCGCTTTAATCTTCCCATACTTTCCTCTTCCAGTTCATCGTTGAGGATACCTGAAGGCCTGTTTCCAATTCTTCTGAACTCATTTTTCAGAGCATCATATCTTTAATTTCCTTTTTTGTGGATTCCCATGTGGATCACAATGACTCGGTTGCTTTCCCTCCCTTCCACAGTGTTTTCTAATCTCTCTAAAATGACCTTTACCTCAGTATCTGGGAGGCCATTAAACATTTTGGATTCTTAACCTGGGCTGCAGAGGTAGGTCTCCAACACACTTCAACTCTTTTGTTGCTTTTGTATAATTGAATTCCCAATCTGAAGTTGTTTCATTTTTTTTTGCTTCCACTGCTTTCCATAGTTTATTCTGCCTGATGTTCTCATCCTTCCCACTGGGAGCCAATGTTTCAAACTTGTTAGAGAGATTAATTGTTTGAGACACTCCTGTTCTAGCCTGGCCTTCCTTACTTCCTGTGATATGACTAATGTAATATGCACTTGCTGTAGACCTCAACAGTGCCACACAAGGCATTCCTAATAGTATTAAATTGGGCTTACTGTAGCATCTTCTCCCCACGAAAATAGATTGACATTTTGTCGTCCTTTGAGATATATGTGCTATCGATATTTGGTCTCTTGAGCGTCCCTGATTTTAATCAGGGATTGGTGTCTGTGCTCTCAGCTGCCTGAGTCTGAGGCTGGAATTTTGCCACCCTGCCCACCACAGGAATCAGAGCGGGTGATGGGTGGGCAATGGAAAGGCCAATTGGCCTCGGGTGGGATTTTACAGTTTCGGGACACGCAAGGCCATAAAATCCCACCCCTCAGCTCTTGAATTTCCTCCCTGAACCTCTCTGCCTTTCTATCATGCTTTCTCCTTTTAAGACATCTCTATAAACCTACTCCATTGACCAAGCTTGTGGTCATGTGGCTGTGGTGAACCATAGATGGTTACCACTATGGGTACTGAACCATAGATGGTTATCACTATGGGTACTTGTACATATGTTACTCTTGTTACTGTTGGGGTTAGGGTTGGGGTGTTCCACCTGTTAGCATTGTTCTGTGGTACACTCCGTTTGGCTCCGCCTTCCTATAGGAGTATAAAGGTCACTGCACTTCCAGTGACCCTTTAGTCTGGGATTGTATTGTTAAGCAGTATGCTCTATTCTTGTTGCGAATAAAAGCCTTTATTCCCGGGTACGATCTAGCCTCCCGAGTGGATTAATCGCGCATCAGTGGCCTAATACCTCCTTGCATGACTCGGTATCGAACTTCGCATTATAACACTCTGTGAAGGATATTCAGATGTTTTATTACATTAAAGGCTCTATATCAATGCAAGCTGTTGTTGGTGTTGCTGTTTGTAGAGTATGCCAAATGAGCAGCAGTGCATGTAACTAGGTTTAACAGCCCAATCTCAGTATATATTGAATAGTTTGCAGCAAGTATTTAATATTAAATCTGAAATTCTGAAATGCAAATGCCATGCTGAAAAAATATATATTTTTTGATTTTTTCTAATGCAGCAACACAGCCCTTTATTTCGAATTGGAAACAGTCCAAAAGCGAGGCTGCAAATTACAATAAATGATCGAATCAATGGGAAAAGGTACTGAACTTGCAAGCCATGACTGTGGGCACACCCATAAATCATCGTGGAAAACATTGCATAGAACACTACAACTTGTTGTTTTAGTCTTTTACTGCAGTCAGGTCCAGATAAATAACTGTCCTCTCTGGTTAGTCAGGCTTTTCATATTTCTCAATCACATACATTTCAGATTTCAGTTATAATTTTCGGATAGATTTGCTGCCCAGGAATAAAGTTGACATGATGATTCAATCACCGGTTATGGAAACTTCAAAAATGTCATTTCCATTGATCTCATTGGAAATTTAAACCTTGCAGTTTCTATAAGGAGCAGCCAATCGGCAAGGTCAGTTTTATGCCAGGGTATCACGTTGGGGATCCACCCATTTGCTAAAATGCCACCAAACAGGCATAAATGCAAAGTTCAAGCCTATGGAATAAAAGGGAGAGTGGCAGCTTGGATACAAAGCTGGCTGAATGACAGGAAACAAAGGATAATAAGTGAACAGCTGTTTTTCAAACTGGAGGAAGGTATACAGTAAAGTTCCCCAGGAGTCACTATGAGGCCAATTGCTTTCCTTGATCTGTATTAATGACTTGGGCGTAAAAGTTACAATTTCAAAATCTGCAAGAGACACAAAGTGATCCGGAATACACTGCTTGAGAAAATGATGGCAGCAGATTCAATCATGGTTTCCAGAGGGAATTGGATAATTACCTGAAGAGAAACAAAAATCAGAGCAACAGGGAAAGGACAGAGGAGTGGGACAAACTGAGTAGCTCTTTTGAAGAACTAGCATAGATATGACAGGCCTAATGGCCTCCTTCTATCCATCCTATGATTCTATAATTATAATATTTATGTTTATTGTGACGAAGGTAAACTATTCCTCCTCTTCCTCTTTGATTTGTCTGCCATCTTTGACATGGTTGATCATAAAATTTGGCTTCTACACCTCACCATCATAAGCCAACTGGATGGAACTGTCCTTGTCTGGTTTCATTCTTATCTATCCTGTCATAGCCAGATGTTCAACTACAGTAGCTTCTTTTCTCATTCTCACACTATTACATCTGATGTCCCCCATCTTTCCTTAGCCTCCCCCTTCTTCTCATCTACATGATGCCCTCAGTCACATCATCTAAAATCATGGGGCACATTTTACCATTTCTTTCAGTGTCAGTTCCAGTGAGAAAACCAGTGCGAATCCCACTAGCTGGGTACTGAGACAGGTCTTTTAAGTAACCTGCCTTGGTACTTGGCAGCCCCTGCAGTTGCCTCTGAACCCAGTCCAAGGGCCAAGGGCCTGATTCCAGTTAGCACCTGCTCCCCGACATGAAAATCCCATCCCTCCTGGTACTTTCCCCAGAGGTGGGCAGACTGAGCTGGGAAATTTCCTGACTCAAGGTTGAATACCCAGCCCAACTTTTCCAATGTCCTCTGGCCATCCCTCCACATTCTACTCTCTAAAAACTTGAATTATTTAAAAAATTTACTAACCTTGCCTGAACTTGCCACAAGATCTCACCCCTGTCCCCTGTCCTTGCTGATCTACATTGGCTCCTGGCCAAACAATGCCTCGATTTAAAAATTTTCCTCATTGTTTTGAAATTCCTTTTGGCCTCACCTCTCCCTATCTCTATAATTTCTCTACAAATTCTGGGGTTCTCACACCCCCTTTTCTGCACTGCCTTTCGGTCTCTGCACTAGGCTAATTCTGACTTATTGTGAAGTCCCAATTTTAATCGTTTCATCATTTACAGTCTTGCCTTCAGCTGCCTAGGCTGTAATTCTAGAATACCTTCTCCAAACATCTATACTTCCTCTCTTTAGTCCTTTAAGACACTCCTTGAAACCTACCTCATTGATCAAATATATGGTCACTGGGCTTAATATCCCCATGTGTTGCTTAGGACAGAATTAAATGCCTCTCTGCCCAACCCCAGTAACAACTACATAACAAAGCTCCTGTAAATGCCTTTTACATTAAAGGTGCCATTTAAAGGCACATCATTGTTGTATAAGTTGTATAAGTTGATCATTAAACACGT
Organism: Mustelus asterias; assembly: GCF_964213995.1. Lineage (NCBI taxonomy): Eukaryota > Metazoa > Chordata > Chondrichthyes > Carcharhiniformes > Triakidae > Mustelus > Mustelus asterias. Next base: position 63,376,214 of record NC_135810.1, on the reverse strand, counting down.
CAGGTGGACTTTTTAATACTATTAAAAATATTGCTGTTTATTCTGCCTTGCATTTTCTTCTCTTTACTTTTTAAGATTTCAAGATACTTTATTTTAATCCAATTTGAAGTTTCTTTCTTCTCCTGCTTCATGAGTGGAGTGAAATCTGGAAAAGATTGCAGATTGTTGGCTGAAAATCAAGTTCAATGACCTTTGTTTTGCAAAAAAAGCCCAAAGGCTGACCTGGCCAATTGCTCACCTGTAAAAGTGCATCAAAGGAAAGGCATGCTGATAGATTAAGAAACTTGCCAGTGGCTCCCACACCCCACTCAAACTCAGTTGAGCAAACAAATCCACAGTATGTTAGAATCATGTACTATTTTCTCTCCTTTCTGTTCCCTGGGCTTTTCCTGCAGTTTTTGCCATCCCAGCGTGGGATGACAGGTTGGGAAGTTGCTCCCAGCAAAATTGCGTTGCAGTCAATTATAGAATCATAGAATCCCTACAGTGCAGAAAGAGGCCATTCAACCAATTGAGCCTGCACCAACAACAATCCCACCTAGGACCTATCCCCATGACCCCCTGTATTTACTCTGCTAATCCCCCTGACACTAAGGAACAATTTACCATGGCCAATCCACCTAATCCACACATCTTTGGAGCATGGAAGGAAACTGCAGTATCCGGAGGAAACTCACGCAGACACAGGGAGAATGTACAAACTCCACACAGTCAACCAAGGCTGGAATTGAACCTGGGTCCCTGGCGCTATGAGGCAGCAGTGCTAATCACTGTGCCACCGTGCCACCCCACATCAGGAGATGCACATAGTGAATCAGAGTACTTGCAATTTTTTTCAATCCTCTTTCTGCTGTATTTTCCCCAAGAACCTCACAAATGCCATTGACACCAAATCAAATATGGGCAATGACCTGTTTGCTACCATTTAGTGCCACAACAGGTTGCAAAATGTGTCTCATTTCCACAGGATTAGTGCTCATCTGTGCCACACAAAGGTCAACATTAAAAGGGCAGATGTTAGGGGATATGTATCTGAACTGGTGCTGTAACCAAAGCAGGAATGTCAGTATTTTTGACTTTCAAGTGATATAATACTGATATATTAGGTTTATCTTGCTGTTTCAGTAAGTGTATAGGATCAATTGTTTCAAATGAAATGACTGCATTGAAAGTATAACATCAGTAATACATTTTCTTAAATGCATAACACATTAATTAGAGACCTGCATTGTTTATACATCGCCCGCATGAACCACAGGCTTGGTAATTGGCCAATTACTATAATTACCTCATTAAAATTAATCACCCTATTTATAATAACTGGGTGCTTTCAGATAATTATTTATTTCACTTCATATGCTTACCCTTGAAAAATTCAATTTTCAGATTTAATCAATTGGTTATCCTGATTAACATGTAGTAGGTAGTAATAATTAAACCATATCCAGTTCAGCCTTGATAAATGTTTTTTGTACTGTCTCATCATATTACAATAAAGAATAAAGAAATTAATACAGTTTTGTGATCATTTATTGCAGATTCGCAAATAACCAATGAGCTAAACAAGCACTGGGAAGAATTTCTACTCAACTAGTAATTACTGATCCTTGAAGGGTTGGTAAAATGTTGTGTCAATTAATCAACAGCGAGAAATTCTAAATGATGCACACACAGTTATGACAGAATAACACTATTCTTCCACAAGTCAGGTCCCAGGAAATTGCCAGAGGTATGCCATAAAACATACATGACAGATCTGGGCCTTCCAGTTCATATTAATGCAAGGTGCCAGGTGTTACTTCCTGCAGAATAACTGTACAGGGAGAACTGAATGCAGCATTTTTAACATTTTCATCGGAATATTTTAGGGTCTTTTATTTTGAACTAAAATATATCACAGACAGCATTATTACAGGCAACACATTATTACAGTTCCTACAAATTTACAATCTATAAATTTACCAGTTAACAGAGTAATAGCTTAGGTGCATATTTAAATTAATCTAGAATAATAAGTGGCAGTCACTTAATCACATTTTAATGTGGGATCTTGCTTTTATATTCGTATTAACACAGGCACTTGTCTATTATTATTTCTGGCTTCCCTTCCTTTTGATGTTGAAATGCCAGTGCAGCTATTTAATATGTGAATTCATGTCTCACATAATTTTCAGTCACCAAAAGATGACATGTACCATTTTGACTATTAATGCAATTATAGGAAGGTGAGTTTTTTTTCTGAGAAATGATATTAAAATCTATGATTTATTATTTTAGCAGTAGCACTTATACCTGTCTTTCAAGTATGATATACAGATCAAGGGATCTGGTAGGCTGTCAAAATAGGTTTTCAATCTACAGCACATTTTACCTGGCCAATACAGACACAGGTCATGTATTTATATTAAAAAGGAGATCAAAATAACAGGAAAGGTACTATGTGTGGATCTCAACACTGGGCCATGACAAATGGCTGCAGACACTCTTCTTAACCTCACCATTCCCATTTTGCAACAGATTGTCATTGATGAACAAAGACCCACCAAACTACAATAAATATAAATTTGAACTTGGAACCTGTTCTAAGGCTGGAAATTGTTGAAGCTGCTACTGCTCTGGCAGCATTACCTTACCTGTTTATATTCCTATCTTTATCATTTCTGATATGAAGAGTGCTATGTACAGATACAGATTGGTGAGACTCTGACAGTATGTAATATAAAATGACATAAATTGCATATTAGCATAGATGTTGCAGAGGTATCAAAAGGAAGCAAAGAAAGGTGTAATTATGTCAGAGCAACAATTATTTTCTCAGCTAATAGACCACACACATTTAAGCTGTCTACAGTTTTGATTATTAGTTGATTGGGCAATTAAACACAGTTTGCGTGTGAAATTACTTACACTGCAGTAGCAGTCTAATGAAATTTGTGTTATAAAATTGGCAAAAAAAAATCCATCTACTACCTATGTATTTTCCTCTTCTGGGGGAAAAATGGATGTCTGAAAAGTGGGCACAAGGATTGTTGTTAAGTGGCTGCATGTCTCAACAGTGGGGCAAGTTCATGTGGTCTGGTACTACTTAAAACCAGCCTGTCCCTCTTAAAGGTAAGTTGCATTCTGGCAGGATCGGACATTGGAGGTGGCTGAGGAGGATACTCTGAGCAAGAAACAGAAGTAAATTTGGTGCCCCTGGAATCAGACCATGCTCCAAAATTCACATCGTAGAACTGGAGGCTTTGATGCAGGAGGTGGACAGACTTTCCAGACAGACACTATAAATGCAGTGGGGGCAGTTAACTGTTGTTTGTGGCTTGGGGAGCTGAGGCTCAGAGTAATTGAATCATTAAGCTGGAGGCTGATCTGTGAACACTGTGACACATCATGGAGGGCAAGATTTACCTGTACGCTTTGTATCAGGAGGTAGTCACACCCCTTAGGACAGGGTCTTCTGGTTTAAAGTGGCTTGGGACAGGAGGGTATGACTGCAGCTGAAGCAAGTAAGCTTTCCTGTCCCAGAGGACAGGAATGTCAGCCTCTGCAATTGTCCAACAGATTTGAAGTTCTTTCAGCTTGTTGGATGAGAGTGGGGGCTGATCATGATATTGTGGTGCAGGAAGCCATTCAAGTGGAGGGAGCATATAAAAATGTAATGTTAGTGGGGGATTGTAAGGTGAGGGGGGATTGACGCTGCACTCTGTAGCAAAGAGTGAGAATCCTGACGGCTGTGTTGTCTGCCTGGCCCCAGGGCTCAGGACATGTGCTCAGGGCTGGAGAGGAATTTGCAATGGGAAGGGGGAAGGATCCAGTTCTTGTGGTCCATGTAGGTGCCAATGACATAGGTGGGATGACAAAGGAGATTAAGCATTGTCAGTATGAGGAGCTAGGCACCAAATTAAAAAGCAGAACCTCAAAAGTAATAATTTCCGGATTATTATCTGAGCAACCTGTAAAATGGCATAGGACAAATAAGATAAGAGAAATGAACGCATGGCTCACGGACTGGTGTGGGAGAAGTGGGTTCTTGTTTTTGGGACATTGGCACTCGTACTGAGAAAGCGTGATCCGTACTGTTCGGAAGGTCTATACCTGAACTATCTTAGGGCTGGTGTTCGAGCAAGCTGCATATCTAGGGAAGTGGATAGAGTTTTAAACTGGATCATAGAGGCAAGGAATCAAATTTGGAAGATGTGGTAAATCAAAGAGTAGAGACAAGGCAGGAGAGAAAGGTACAAATATGGGAAATTATGAACAGACCATGACAAGAAGAGTACAAATCTAAGGGTAAATCAGCAGATAAAAATAATAAAAGGAATAATAATAAAAGGAAAAGAACTAAAGGCTCTGCATCTAACCACATGTAGCATTCAAAACAAAGTAGATGAACTGATAGTGCAAATAGAAATTAATATGTATGATCTGACAACCATTTCAGAGACATGGCTACAGATGAGAAGTGATAAAGGCAAGAAGTTACTTCTGTGAATGGTGTACAGGCCCCCTAATTGTAACTACATGGCAGGACAGAGTATAAAAGAAGAGATAATGAGAGCTTGTCAAAAAGGTACAGCAATATTTGTAGAGGATTTTAATTTACATATAGGTTGGAAAAATCAGATGAGCAAAGGTAACATAGATTTTCAGGATAGTTTCTTAGAATAGCTCCTTCTGGAGCCAAACAGAGGGCAGGTATATTAGACCCGGTATTGTGCAATGAGATAGGATTAATTGATAATCTCTTCGTGAAAGTGTCCCTACGTAGCAGGGATCATAATATGATTGAGTTTTACATTCACTCTGAGGGAGGGAAGAGTGTGTCCGAGAGTACTCTTTTAAATTTAAGGAAGGGCAGTTATGAGTGCTTGAAAGCCGAGGGAGCCAAAGTGAAATGGCAAATTTGGTTAAGGATAGATCAATAGATGTTCAGCCGCAGACATTCAAAGGAATATTTCAAAATACACAGAATAGACACATTCCAATGAGAATGAAGCATTCAAAGAGGAGGGTCCATCATCTGTGGTTAACTGAAAAAAATTAAAGACAGTATTAAACTTAAAGAAAAAGCATGGGGGCGATTCTCCCAAAAATATTCTAAGTCGAATTTGCATAAAAACTGGAATAAATTGCACTCATTATTTCAGCAGGAGTTTCAAAATGAATCAAAGTGAACACTCTGAGCACTGCAGAGTGTACTAGTGGAAATCAGTCCAAAAATCAGTGGGCGGGGCCTATTCCCACCGGAGAGGCCAGCAGCATAGTGCAGAGCAGGCCACTGCGCATGTGTCGATCTGTCAGTGCCAAGATTGGCACATGCATAGTGGCCCCGCACTGCCAGCCTCCCAATCGCTGCCAGCTCGATTGCTGGCCAGCCCCATGACCCCTGCACCGTTGGCCCTCCGACCCCCCTCCACGGCTCGATCGCTGGCCCGCCGAATATGCCCGGGCCAGCCTCGAACCACCTCCCCGCCCACCCAGCCTGCCTCAATATCCCCCCCACCCCGCCCCACAGCCCCGATCTCCCACCACCCCCCAATTTAACCAATTTATTGGAGTTCTTTGATGGAGTCACATGTGCTGTGGATAATGGATAACCAATGGATGTACTGTTCTTAGACTTCCAGAGGGCATTTGATAAGGTGCCACATCAATGGTTATTGCAGAAAATAAAAGCTCATGGTGTAGGGGATAATATATTGGCATGGATTGAAGATTGGCTAGCTAACAGGAAACAGAAAGTCAGCATAATTTTTTTTATTCTTGGTTGACAGGATGTGATGAGTGGTGTACCACACGGATCAGTCCTGGGACCTTAACTTTTCACTATTTATATAAATCGTAAGAACACATAAAACATAAGAATATCTGTGATGGGTGTGTCGAGCTGCGGTTCCTAAGGGACCATGTTAGAGAACTGGAAGTGCAGCTCGAGGATCTTCATCTGGTTAGGGAAAATGAGGAGGTGATAGACAGGAGCTATCATCAGGTGGTCACACCAGGACCATGGGAGGCAGACAAGTGGGTAACGGCCAGGAGGAGGAAAGCTCAGGTGATAGGGAGCACCCCGGTGGATGTGCCCCTTCACAATAAGTACTCCTGTCTGAGTACTGCTGGGAGGGACAGCCCACCTGGGGGAAGCAGCAGTGGCTGTGTCTCTGGAGCAAAGTCCGGCCCTGTAACTCAGGGGGCTAAAGAAAGGAGGAGGAAGGCAGTATTAATTGGGGACTCAACATAAGGGGGTCAGACAGGCGTTTTTGCGGAGGCAGATGGCAGTCTCGGATGGTGGTCTGCCTCCCTGGTGCCGGGATCCGGGATGTCTCTGGTCGCGTCCCAGAAATCCTGAGGGGAGAGGGAGAGGAGCCAGAGGCCGTGGTATATATTCGTACCACTGACATAGGTAGGAAGAGGGAAGGGGTCATGAAAAGAGAATATAGGGAGTTAGGTAGACAGTTGAGAAGGAGGAACGCAAAGGTAGTAATCTCAGGATTACTGCCTGTGCCGCGGGAAAGTGAGAGCAGGAATGGAGAGAGGTGGAGGATGAATGCGTGGCTGAGGGACTGGAGCAGGGGGCAGGGATTCGGGTTCCTGGATCATTGGGACCTCTTTAGGGGCAGGTGTGACCTGTATAAAAAAGACGGGTGGCACTTGAATCCCAGGGGGACCAATATCCTGGCAGGAAGGTTGGCTAAGGCTACTGGAGAGACTTTAAACTAGAAAGGTTGGGGGGAGGGAATCGAGATGAGGTGACTGGGAGCGAGGAGGGTAGCCCACAAATCGAGAGGGATTGTAGACAGCATAAGAGGGAGAATAGACAGGTGATGGAGAAGGGGAGAGCTCAGACCAATGGTTTGAGGTGCGTCTATTTTAATGCCAGGAGTGTAGTAAATATAGTGGATGAGCTTAGAGTGTGGATCGATGCTTGGAAGTGTGATGTGGTGGCCATTACGGAGACTTGGGGACAGGGACAGGACTGGATACTTCAGGTGCCGGGTTTCAGATGTTTCAGAAAGGACAGAGAGGGAGGCAGAAGAGGGGGGAAGTGGCACTGCGGATCTGGGATAGTGTCACAGCTGTAGAGAAGGTGGACGCCGTGGAGGGGTTGTCTACGGAGTCTCTGTGGGTGGAAGTTTGGAGTGGGAAGGGGTCGATAACTTTGCTGGGTGTTTTCTATGGGCCGCCCAATAGTAACTGGGCTGTTGAGGAGCAGATAGGGAAACAGATCCTGGAGAGATGTAGTAATAACAGGGTTGTCGTGATGGGAGACTTTATTTTCCCAAACATCGATTGGAATATCCCTAGGGTAAGGGGTTTGGATGGGCAAGAGTTTGTGAGGTGTGTTCAGGAGGGTTTCCTGACACAGCATGTGGATAAACCTACAAGAGGAGAGGCTGTACTCGATCTGGTACTGGCTAATGAGCCTGGACAGGTGTCGGATCTCTCAGTGGGGAAGCATCTTGGGGATAGTGATCATAACTCTATCTCCTTTACGCTAACATTGGAAAGAGATAGGATCAGGCAAGCTAGGAAAGTGTTTATCTGGAGTAAGGGGAAATATGAAGCCATCAGGCAGGAGATTAGAGGCGTAACTTGGAAGGAGATATTCTCGAGGGAAAGTACCGAAGTAAGGTGGCAGATTTTCAAGGAATGTTTGTCTGGAGTTCTACATGACAACGTTCCGATGAGACAGGGAAGTTTTGGGAGGTTATGGGAACCGTGGTGCACGAAAGCTGTGCTGAACCTAGACAAAAGGAAAAGAAAAGAGTACAATAGGTTCAGAGAGCTAGGCGATGATGGGGATCTAAATGAGTATACAGCTTGTAGGAAGGGACTTAAGAAGGAAATTAGGAGAGCCAGAAGGGGCCACGAGAATGCCTTGGCAGGTAAGATTAAGGAGAACCCTAAGGCGTTCTATAAATATGTGAAGAGTAAAAGGATGAGATGTGAAGGAATAGGACCAATAAAAGGTGAAGGTGAGAAAGTCTGTATGGAACCAGAAGAAATAGCAGAGGTGCTTAATGAATACTTTACCTCGGTATTCACGGTGGAAAAAGACCTGGGTGGTTGTACTACAGGATTGCAGCAGACTGAGAAGACTGAGTTTGTCGACATTAAGAAAGAGGATGTGTTGGAAATTTTGAATAGCTTCAAGATAGATAAGTCGCCGGGGACCGGATGGGATGTACCCCAGGTTACTGTGGGAGGCGAGGGAAGAGATTGCAGAGCCTCTGGTGATGATCTTTGCGTCGTCGATGGAGACGGGAGAGGTTCCAGAGGATTGGAGGATTGCGGATGTGGTTCCTATATTCAAGAAAGGGAATAGGGATAGCCCAGGAAATTACCGACCAGTGAGTCTAACCTCAGTGGTTGGTCAGTTGATGGAGAAGATCCTAAGGGACAGGATTTATGAACATTTAGAGAAGTTTAGTATGCTCAAAAGTAGTCAGCACGGCGTTGTCAAAGGAAAATCGTGCCTTACGAGCCTAGTGGAGTTCTTTGAAAATGTGACAAAACACATTGACGAAGGAAAAGCGGTAGATGTGGTTTACATGGACTTCAGCAAGGCGTTCGATAAGGTCCCCCATGCAAGTATGAGAGGTGACCTGATAGAGGTGTACAAGATGTTGAGAGGTATAGATCGGGTGGATTCTCATAGGCTTTTTTCCAGGGCTGAAGTGGCTGCTACGAGAGGACACAGGTTTAAGGTGCTGGGGAGTAGGTACAGAGGAGATGTCAGGGGTAAGTTTTTCACTCAGAGGGTGGTGGGTGAGTGGAATCGGCTGCCGTCAGTGGTGGTGGAGGCAAACTCGGTAGGGTCTTTTAAGAGACTTCTGGATGAGTACATGGGACTTAATAGGATTGAGGGTTATAGGTAAGCCTATATATCGGCCTAGGTAGGTAGGGACATGACCGGCGCAACTTGTGGGCCGAAGGGCCTGTTTGTGCTGTAGTTTTTCTATGTTCTATGTTCTAACACAAAAAATAGAAGCAGAAGTAGGCCTTCAGGCCCTTCAAGCCTGTCCCGCCATTTAATGCGATCGTGGCTGATCTATGCCAGCCTCAACTCCTTTTCTCTGCCATTTCCCCATAACTCACTATTCCTCAATCTATCAAATATTTATCCACCTCCATTTTAAACACTTCTAATAATCCAGCTTCCACCAAACTTTCAACTTTGGGGTCGATAATTCCAGAGATTCACCACCCTCTGCGAGAAGAAATCTCTGCATACCTCAGGTTTAAATGACCGGCCCTTTATTTTGTAACTATGTTCCCTTGTTCGAGACTCTCCCACAGGTGAAAACATTTCACCATTTACCCTGTCAAGCCCCCTCAGGATCTTAAATGTTTGAATAAGGTCACCCCTCACTCTACTAAACTCCAAGGAATCCAGACCCAGACTATTTAGTCTCTCTTGCTAGGATAACACTCTCATCCCAGGAATTAGCTTGGTGAATCTCCTTTGGACTACATCCAAATTTACTATTTCCTTTTTTAGGTTAGGGGACAAAAATTGCATGCAGTATTCCAGGTGAGGCCTCACAAATACCCTGCACAATTGCAACAAAACCTCCCTATTGTTAAACTCCAACCCCTTTGCAATAAAGGCCATAATGCCATTTGCCTTCTTAGCTACTCATTGGAGCTACCTGCTAGCTTTTTAATTCATGCATTAGAACACCTAGATCCCTATGTACTTCACTTACCTGCAGTCTCTTTGCAGTTAGATAATAATCTGCCTTTTGATTCCTTCTACCGAAGTGCATGACCTCACACTTCCTCACGTTAAACTCCATTTGCCAGGTTTTCACCCAATATATCATAAAAATCATAGAAACCCTACAGTACAGAAAGAGGCCATTCGGCCCATCGAGTTTGCACCGACCACAATCCCACCCAGGCCCTACCCCCATATCTACCCACTAATCCCTCCAACCTACGCATCTCTGGACACTAAGGGCAATTTTTAGCATGGCCAATCAACCTAACCCGCACATCTTTGGACTGTGGGAGGAAACCGGAGCACCCGGAGGAAACCCACGCAGACACGAGGAGAATGTGCAAACTCCACACAGACAGTGACCCAAGCCGGGAATCGAACCCAGGTCCCTGGAGCTGTGAAGCAGCAGTGCTAACCACTGTGCTACCGTGCCGCCCAATCTATATCCCTTTGCAGAATCACAATATCCTCATCACAAAATGTCCTTCCACCTACCTTCATATCATTGGAAAATTTGGAAACTTTACATTCTGTTCCTTCCTCCAGGTCATTAATGCAAATGGTGAACAACTGCGGTCCAAGAACTGATCCCTGTGGTACTCCACTAGTTACATCTTTCCACTCTGAAAATTACCCATTTATTCCAACTCTCTGTTTTCTATGTGACATGATGTGGAGATGCCAGCGTTGGACTGGGGTAAACATATTCTATGTGACAGGCAGTTTTCATTCCATGCTAACACACTTCCCCCAATCCCATGGGCTTTTACTTCATGCATCAGCCTCTTATGTAGGAACTTTGTCAAACACCTTTTAGAAATGACTTGCCTGAAGGGACTGAAGGTAAGTTTGCTAAATTTGCTGATGACACAAATATGGGTATGAAAGTAAATTGTGAAGAGGACGTTGAATTGTGAAGAGCAAGAATAATCCAGGTAATTACAGGCCGGTGAGCCTTACGTCTGTGGTAGGGAAATTATTAGAAAGGATTCTTCGCGACAGGATTTACACCCATTTGGAAATAAGTGGACGTATTAGCGAGAGGCAACATGGTTTTGTGAAGGGGAGGTTGTGTCTAACTAACTTGATTGAGTTTTTCGTGGAAGTGATGAAGATGATTGATGAGGGTCGGGCAGCGGATGTTATCTACATGGACTTCAGTAAGACCTTTGACAAGGTCCCTCACGGCAGACTCGTGCAGAAGGTGAAGTCGCACAGGATCAGAGGGGAGCTGGCAAGGTGGATACAGAACTGGCTTGGTCATAGAAGAGAGGGTAATAGTGGAAGGGTGCATTTCTGAATGGAGGGCTGTGACAAGTGGCGTTCCTCAGGGATCAGCGCTGGGACCTTTGCTGTTTGTAATTTATATAAGTGACTTGGAGGAAAATGTAACTGGTTTGATTAGTAAGTTTGCAGACAACACAAAGGTTGGTGGATCTGCAGATAGTAATGAGGACCGTTTATCAGCACGATAAAAATCAGTTGGAGACTTGGGCAGAGAGATGGCAGCTGGGCTTTAATCCAGACAAACGTGAGGTAATGCATTTTGGAAGGTCTCATACAGACAGGAAATACACAAGAAATGGCAAACCCTTAAGAGTATTAATAGGCAGAGGGATCTGGGTTTATAGGTACACAGGTCACTGAAAGTGGCAATGCAGGCGGAGAAGGTAGTCAAGAAGGCATACTGCAGCCTTGCCTTCATCGGCCGGGGCATTGAGTTTAAAGATTGGCAAGTCATGTTGCCCCTTTATAAAACCTTAGTTAGGCCGCACTTGGAATATAGTGTTCAATTCTGGTCGCCACACTACTAGAAGGATGTGGAGGCTTTGGCAAGAGCACAGAAAAGATTTACCAGGATGTTGCCTGGTATAGAGGGCATTAGCTATGAAGAGCGGCTGGAGAAATTTGGTTTGTTCTCACTGGAATGACGGAGGTTGAGGGGCGACCTGATAGAAGTCTACAAGATTGTGAGGGGCATAGACAGAGTGGATAGTCAGAAGCTTTTTGCCAGGGTTGAAGAGTCAATTACTAGGGGGCATAGGTTTAAGGCACGAGGGACAAGATTTAAAGGAGATGTTCGAGGCAAGTTTTTCACCTAGAGGGTGGTGGGTGCCTGAAACTCGCTGCCAGGGGAGGTAGTGGAAGCAGATACGATAGTAACTTTTAAGGGGTGTCTTGACAAATACAGGAATAGGATGGCAATGGAGGGATATGGTCCCCGGAAGGGTAGGGGGTTTTAGTTCAGTCAGGCAGCATGGTCGGTGTAGGCTTGGAGGGCCAAAGGGCCTGTTCCTGTGCTGTAAATTTCTTTGTTCTTTGACATAAGGAGGCATCGATAGGTTAAGTGCGTGGGGAAAAATATGGCAAATGAAGTATAATGTGGGCAAATGTGAAATTGCCCATTTTAGCAGGAAGAATAAAAAAGAAGCATATTATCTAAATGGTGAGAGGTTGCAGGGCTCTGTGATGCAGAGGGATCTGGTGTCAGAGAGCAAAAGACACAGGTACAGCAAGTAATTGGGAAAGCAAAAATAATGTTATCCTTGATTGTGAGGGGAATTCTTTACAAAAGTAGGGAGATTATGCTTCAGTTGTACAGAGCATTATTGAGACCATGGCTTGAATTCTCCAGCTGTTCATGCCACATCGCCACTGATGGGGGGAATGGAGAATTTGGTGCTCAGCCAAAACCTGTGCTTTTTAAAATTTCTCTTCACAGTTGACTGCACTTCAAATACCCCATTGATCCTGACCTCAATGTAGACTGAGTCTAATACCGATTGACAACCTGTGGTTTCACTTCCTCTTCTGCAAACCACTTCAAAGTGAATAATCCTGGAAAGCTGAGACTGTGCATATATCCAAAGGACATCAATAATGCTTTGAAGAGATCTCACTACCCCATGTCAACCATTGAAGAAATGTAGCTGCAACTTGCCAAGGCAAAGGTCTTTACCACTCCAGATGTAAAGGATAGATAACTGGCTAGTGAAGCTGGATGAAAGCAGTAGAGTTTTGACTATGTTCTGGATGCCTTTTGGCAGATACAGATGGTTGCACATGCTGTTTGCCATTTCCACTGCTCCAGAAGAGCATCAACATCAACAGCATGGGATTGTCAATGATCTTCCAGGAATGGAAGCAATCATGGGTGATCTACTAGTCTGTCTGTAGATGTTGAGAAATGATGGAAGAAGCTGTTGAAGTCCAGGATCAGAATCTCTGCAACTACTAAAGAGAGAGACCGCCAGATGAACCTGAAGATGAACAAGAGAAAATTGCAACTGATGGTGGCTAAAATCAAATGCCCAGGTCATGTGCTAACTGCAAAAGGACTTTACACCTGGAGAAAAATCATCAGGACAATAAAAGTATATATTTTTTATTTCTTTGAACATTTCTCTTTACCTGATATAAAATATTGAAAATGGGGGAAAAAGGCAGTTTGGCTGACAGTCAAGCATCATCCAGTTGGATAGTGAGTCCTTTTCTTTCCAATTGGCATAGAATGCTTGACAATGATCGATGTGCTGGCATACTAATGGCTGGAAAATGAGATGTAGCTTCCAGGAATATATTTAATCACAGTTAATAAAGGTATGGGAGAAACTCATATGATGAAGCCTTCAGGAATACATTTAATCACAGTTGGCAACCCTACTCCTCTACCTCCCTCCATGAACAGCTTGTCCTCCACTATGTTGCCTCTACTCAATCTTCTTTACATGCTGCAGGCCAAGGGTGATAGCAATTACAGCACCTATGGCTGAGACCAAGTGGTTAAAGCAGAAGCCTTGAAATCAGAATCAAGAATTTCACTGCATGTCACATCACTTCCTGCCGATTTCAGCAACTTTAAACAACAGTAGAAAATTCACAGCACGTCTATAAACTCAGATCGGGGAAATTCTGTGCATATGACATGTGTCTCGGCAGTGGCACCAAAAGGAGCTGCCATTGCCCTACAAGCAGCATGCTGGCTAACTGCAATGATGTGGATGCTGGACGATGAACTCATTAAAGTAAGTCTTTATTGCATTGATATTGAAAGAGTATCAGAGACATATGAAGTGCGTAGATGTTAGATTGCCCTGAGCTTCTCTTGTGCATCTTCCAATTTCCATTGCCTATAATGCATCCTGCTCTGCCTGTTTAGTTCTTTCCTCCACATCCAACTTGTCAGATGAGAAATGCTGATCAATTATGTTCATTTGTGCGATGATAGATTGTGAAAAGCACACAGAAGATCACCATGATACGAGATTTATGGAGCATATTGCAGGGCTTCATCGAATCATTTCAGGTACCTGATTTCCATTTCAGCAGCCCAATGACCTGATCAATGGTCGCTTGTGTTGTCCTATGGCGGGTATTGTCCCTCTCCCTTGCTGTAACACGAGGATTCCTCACCAGTGTGAGTAGGTATGTCTTGAATGGGTAGTTCTTGTCCCTCGGAATCCACTCTGGAGAATCCATCCCTGAGAATCCATCCTTGAGATTTCATCCTTGAGGGGGAACAGTGTGTGTAGTGTGTGTGTATTTGGGGTGGGGGGGAGCGGGGTGGTTTGGAAATACAAAAACTGTGACATCTGGGACTCTCAAAGTATGTAGGTGTTATGGATGGTCATGGGGAACCAGGTGCACACCTGAAGGATCAGTTTGAGAGTCAGAAACTTGGGTCAGAAGTAACTGTGCTTTACTTAAATAAGAGTAATTACAAAGAAATGAATTGGTTGGACTGGACTGGGAAAAGAGTTTAGCAGAAAAGATGGCTAATCAGCAACAGCAGATGTTTATGAAAATAGTTCATGGCTCATGACAAAGATATATCTCAGTGAGGAAAAAGGATTCTAGGAAGGGGATACATCAACAATGGTTAACCAAGGGAGTTAAAGATCGCGTTAAACTGATAGAAAAAGCATACAATATGACAAAGATTAGTGGCAAGCTAGAGGATTTGCAAAGTTTTACAAACCAACAAAATATGACCAAAAAATAATAAAGAGGGAGAAGATAAACTATGAAGGTAAATTAGCGAGTAATATAAAAATGGTCAGTAAGGGCTTCTTTAAGTACATAAAAAGGAAGAGAGCGGCCACAGTGAACTTAGAGGATGAGATTGGGGAGATAATAATGGGGAACCAGGAAATGATGTGGAGATGCCGGCGTTGGACTAGGGTGAACACAGTAAGAGTTTTAACAACACCAGGTTAAAGTCCAACAGGTTTATTTGGTAGCAAATACCATAAGCTTTCGGAGCGCTGCTCCTTCGTCAGATGGAGTGGTTATCTGTTCTCCACCAGGACACAGAGACACAAAATCAAGTTACAGAATACTGATTAGAATGCGAATCCCTACAGCCAACCAGATCTTAAAGATACAGACAATGTGAGTGGAGGGAGCATTAAGCACAGGTTAAAGAGATGTGTGTTGTCTCCAGACAGGACAGCCAGCACGTCCAGGAGGCAAGCTGTGGGGGTTACTGATAATGTGACATAAATCCAACATCCCGGTTTAGGCCATCCTCATGTGTGCGGAACTTGGCTATCAGTTTCTGCTCAGCGACTCTGCGCTGTCGTGTGTCGTGAAGGCCGCCTTGGAGAACGCTTACCCGAAGATCAGAGGCTGAATGCGCGTGACCGCTGAAGTGCTCTCCCACAGGAAGAGAACAGTCTTGCCTGGTGATTGTCGAGCGGTGTTCATTCATCCGTTGTCATAGCGTCTGCATGGTTTCCCCAATGTACCATGCCTCGGGACATCCTTTCCTGCAGCGTATCAGGTAGACAACGTTGGCCAAGTTGCAAGAGTAGGTATCGTGTACCTGGTAGATGGTGTTCTCACGTGAGATGATGGCATCCGTGTCGATGATCCGGCACGTCTTGCAGAGGTTGCTGTGGCAGGGTTGTGTGGTGTCGTGGTCACTGTTTTCCTGAAGGCTGGGTAGCTCGACAATCACCAGGCAAGACTGTTCTCTTCCTGTGGGGGAGCACTTCAGCGGTCACGGGCATTCAGCCTCTGATCTTCGAGTAAGCGTTCTCCAAGCCAGCCTTCACGACTCACGACAGCGTAGAGTCGCTGAGCAGAAACTGTTCCGCAAGTTCCGCACACATGAGGACGGCCTAAACCGGGATGTTGGATTTATGTCACATTATCAGTAACCCCCACAGCTTGCTTTCTGGACTTGCTGGCTGTCCTGTCTGGAGACAATACACATCTCTTTAACCTGTGCTTAATGCTCCCTCCACTCACATTGTCTGTATCTTTAAGATCTGGTTGGTTGTAGGGATTCACATTCTAATCAGTATTCTGTAACTTGATTTTGTGTCTCTGTGCCCTGTTTGAGAGCAGATTTCCACTCCATCTGACGAAGGAGCAGCACTCCGAAAGCTAATGGTATTTGCTACCAAATAAACCTGTTGGACTTTAACCTGGTGTTGTTAAAACTCTTACTGTGAACCAGGAAATGTCAGAGGAGTTAAATAAATATTTTGTGACAGTCTTTGCGGTTTAAGATTCTAATAACATTCCAAAAATACTAAATAATTAAGGGCCAAAATGGGAGGGGTGGGTGGAGGAGGAAGTAAATACAGCAACTATCACTAGAGAAAAAGTACTGGGGAAACTGGACCTGAAGGGTTGCATCCTAGGATATTGAAGGAAGTAGCTACAGAGTTAGTGGAGGCACTGATAGGAATCATCCAAGAATACTTAAATTCTGGAAAAGTTCCAGAAGATTGGAAAACTGCCGATGTTCAAAACTGCCCTTATTCAAAAAAGGAGGGAGACAAAAACTAGGTAACCATAAGCCACTTAGCTTAACATCTGTCATTGGGAAAATATTAAAATTCATATAATGGATGTAATAGCAGAGCATTTAGAAATACATAGGATGGGATTATCCAGTTGTTCACGCCAGCAGGATTCTCAGGTCCTGCTCCAGTGAATGGTGATTTTGCTCAATGCCAAATTCTCTGTCCTCGCTGGCAGTGGTGGCAAAGCGTGAATGGCCAGAGAATTCCGGCCACTATATAATCAAGCAGAGTCAGCGTGGCTTCATGAAGGGGAAAATCATGCCTGACAAATTTATTATAATCCATTGAGATGGTAATGAGCAGAATAGATTAAGGGGAACCAATTGATGTAACATACTTGGATTTCTAAAATGCATTGATAAGGTACTGCAGAAAGGGCTACTTAATAAGATAAGAGCCCATGGTATTGGACATAGTATATTAGCATATACTAGGGAAGTGAATGTACAATGACAAGTAAAATGAATGTATTATTGCCCCGTTTGTTGATGACACAAAAATAGGTGGGAAAGCATGTGGTGAGGATGACACAAACACCGGAATTCTACCGCTCTGCCCACCATGGGAATTGGAGCGGGCGAGGAATGGACAATGGGAAGGTCTGTTGACCTCGGACAGGATTTTCCGGTCTCAGGTTGAGTGAGGCTGTAAAATCCTGCCCCAAGAGTCTACAGAGAGATATAGACAGGTTACGTGAGTGAGCAAAAATTTGGCAAATGGAATATAATGTCGGAAAATGTGAAGTTATGCACTTTGATAGGAAGAATGAAGACGCTGACTATCATTTAAATGGAGAAAGACTGCAGAAAGCTGCAGGACAGAGGGATTTGGGGGCCCTCGTGCATAAATCATAAAAAACTCGCGTACAAGTTCAGCAGGTAATAGGAAAGGCAAATACAATGTTGGCCTTTATTTCAAAGGGAATGGAATATAAAAATAGGGAAGTCCTGCTAAAACTATACAAGTCACTAGTTAGACCATTCACTGAATACCATGACCTTTAGTTTTAGTCCCTTATCTAAGGAAAGATATACTGGCATTGGAGGCAGTCCAGAGAATGTTCACTAGGTTGATCCCTAATATGGAGAGATTTTCTTCTGAGAGATTGAATAGGTTGGGCTTGCATTCATTGGACTTTAGAAGAATGAGAGGCAAAATTATTGAGACATATAGGATTCTCAGGGGACTTGACAGTGTAGATGCTGAGAGATTGTTTCCCCTTGTGGGAGAGTCTAGGACCAGAGGGCTTAATCCCAGAGTAAGAGGTCTCCTATTTAAGAAAGGATGAGAGTGAATTTCTTCTCTCAGAGGGTAATGAATCTGTGGAACTCTTTACTACAGAGAGCTGTAGAGGCTGGGTCATTAAGTATGTTCAAGGCTGAGATGGACAGAGTTTTAATCAGTAAGGGAATCAAGGGTTATGGGGATAAGGCACCAAAGTGGAGTTGAGGATTATCCTAACAGATCAGTCATGATATCTGTGAATGGTGAAGCAGACTTGATGAGCCAGATGGCCTGTTTCTGCTCTTACATCGTATGTTCTTTTAGCCTTATTTTTGTCAGTGGTAGCAGACCAGTTGGACATTGTTTCAATGAAATCCCTTCCTGTTGGCAACTCTACTTCTCTACTTCCATCTGCAAGATCTCAGCTCATCCTGTAGCATGGAGCATCAGGCCTTTAAAATTCTGGCTAGCCAGTAGGGATCAATTGGTAGCTATTCTGAAAGGTACTGATCAACTCTTTCAATTGTATTGGTGGCGAGGTTCTGGTGTCACAGTCTACCTGTTCTGCAAACTTTTGGACACATTCCTCAGGCGCACACCAACATCCACATCAAAATGACATGGACCATGCCAGTGCTTGCACCCTACAGGACACCATTTTGCAACATAAGTAACACCCAGAGAACCATTATGCTCATATGAACACCAGGGAGACAAATGTTGCAGTTGTTAACTCCACAAAACAGGGGATAATTTTGTTCTGTGTGCTTGAGTAAAACAGGTGATTGTGAATCAGCATTCTGTTTTACATCTCTCCTTATTTTTATTTCCATTAAATTCAATAGAAATCAGAAAATATATTAAACTGTCTGTAACTCCAATGCACTCTCTATAACAAGTACAAGTGAACATTTTTACTTGTCCAATTTGCATACTTTCCTTATTACAAATCAGACTATGGCATATTGTGCAATTCTTGAGTTTACTAATTAATCTAATTTAAAGATAGAATAAAAGGAAATAGTTTCTTCTAATTGACGTAACCCAAAACACTGGCACTTCAATGTTTCATAACCTGTGGTGAAAGGAGACTGACTCTAACGCACAACTCTCTAAACAATTAACCCTTGGGCATACCATCGATGTTGGATTTTTGCTGAGGTGAGCCAATTCCAAACAGGAATGAGGGAAGTACGACATAAATTTATCATTGCCTTCTCTATGCATCATTTACTCGAACATCTGAGAAAGTTTACATGGGTTTTATTAAACCCATGTAAACTTCCAAGAGGTGGAATCAATGAGTTGTGCAAACCTGTCATCCTAACAAAGGAGGAAATCATGCCCACAAGGGACTAAAGTGAGGTTGAAGGATAACAATATTTAGTTCAAAAATAAATTGGTTTTAATTGATGTTCTTTTGCATAAAAGTATAATGTATGCCATTGCATGGAAAATAAGCACTCCCATTACTAATACACTTTCAACAGTGTTTGTGTGTCATTGTTATGCAGCAACACTGTGCAGTAGAAACCTACACCTGGGCAAGTTGGAGGAAAAATCAGGCTTTGTTATGCCTAATGTTCAAGTGCAATATATGGACAAAAAGGTACAATATTAGCAGCGTATGCCCAATGTGAACTAAAATAAGTTTGAAGCCAATTTGGCAAAGTCAATATTCAGGCATCACTGTCAGCTGCTTAAAACAGGTATTGTGACATTTTACAAATGCTAATGCATCTTTTTTACGCATCTCTTTCTGTTGTTGGTCAGCCCTGAGTGAGCCATGCTACATTCAGCCTTACTTTTTCTTGTGGTGGCCTAGCCAACAGTCTGTCAAGGGATTGCTGCAGGCCAACAGCAAAAAAAGTAACTTATTTCTTATTTACTGATCTTTTTGAGAAGTAAAAGGGAACAAAAGTGCAAGAGTGCCCCATCTGCCTCTAAGATGCCATCTGCTCCCCCCCCCTCCCCCCCCCCCCGCCACCAGCCTAGGATTGCCAACTGCCAACCCTTCAGGGTTGGCCTGGACTCTCCAGGAATTAAAAATCTTACTCCGGGACACTGTTGTGTGCGATTCTGGAGAAAACTCTTAAGAACATTAAAAGGGATTGTTTATTTTGGGAGATTTTGAGCTTTTCTCTTGCAAAAGATTCTTTGGCTGACTGTCAAACATCATCCAATTGGGTATTGAGTCTTTTTGCTTTCCAATTGGTGTAGGAAGTCAGTGCGTCACAAGGATGGATGTGTTGGCTGACAAATGGCTGGGGAGCAGGGGTACAAGTGATGTGATGAAACCTCCAAGAATGCATTTAATTATTGGCAACCCTACCCTCCCACCCTAGCACTAGCATTTTGCCCTTCTCCAGAATCTACCAGCAGAGAGGTTCCAGTGGCACAGCGGGTCCAAATTGACAGGCAGCAAGCGGGAAGCATTCTCTAGGTTAGCAGCTTACTGAAACAAAGCTGCTGAGCCCCAATTCCATATATGACCACACATAATAATAGAACATAGAACATAGAAAGCCACAGCACAAACAGGCCCTTCGGCCCACAGGTTGCGCCGATCACATCCCCACCTCTAGGCCTATCTATAGCCCTCAATCCCATTAAATCCCATGTACTCATCCAGAAGTCTCTTAAAAGACCCCAACGAGTTTGCCTCCACCACCACCGACGTCAGCCGATTCCACTCACCCACCACCCTCTGAGTGAAAAACTTACCCCTGACATCTCCTCTGTACCTACCCCCCAGCACCTTAAACCTGTGTCCTCTCGTAGCAACCATTTCAGCCCTTGGAAATAGCCTCTGAGAGTCTACCCTATCCAGACCTCTCAACATCTTGTAAACCTCTATCAGGTCACCTCTCATCCTTCGTCTCTCCAGGGAGAAGAGACCAAGCTCCCTCAACCTATCCTCATAAGGCATGCCCCCCAATCCAGGCAACATCCTTGTAAATCTCCTCTGCACCCTTTCAATGGCTTCAACATCTTTCCTGTAATGAGGTGACCAGAACTGCGCGCAGTACTCCAAGTGGGGTCTAACCAGGGTCCTATAAAGCTGCAGCATTATCTCCCGACTCCTAAACTCAATCCCTCGATTAATGAAGGCCAGTACGCCGTACGCCTTCTTGACCGCATCCTCCACCTGCGAGGCCGATTTAAGAGTCCTATGGACCCGGACCCCAAGGTCCTTCTGATCCTCTACACTGCTAAGAATGGTACCCTTCATATTATATTGCTGCTTCATCCCATTGGATCTGCCAAAATGGATCACCACACACTTATCCGGGTTGAAGTCCATCTGCCACTTCTCCGCCCAGTCTTGCATTCTATCTATGTCTCGCTGCAACTTCTGACATCCCTCCAAACTATCCACAACACCACCTACCTTGGTGTCGTCAGCAAACTTACCAACCCATCCCTCCACTTCCTCATCCAGGTCATTTATGAAAATGACAAACAGCAAGGGTCCCAGAACAGATCCCTGGGGCACTCCACTGGTCACTGACCGCCATGCAGAGAAAGACCCCTCCACAGCCACTCTCTGCCTTCTGCAGGCAAGCCAGTTCTGGATCCACAAGGCAACAGCCCCTTGGATCCCATGCCCTCTCACTTTCTCAAGAAGTCTTGCATGGGGGACCTTATCGAACGCCTTGCTGAAGTCCATATAGACCACATCCACCGCTCTTCCTTCGTCAATGTGTTTGGTCACATTTTCAAAGAACTCAACCAGGCTCGTAAGGCACGACCTGCCCTTGACAAAGCCGTGCTGACTACTTTTGATCATACTAAACTTCTCTAGATGATCATAAATCCTGTCTCTCAGGATCCTCTCCATCAACTTACCAACCACTGAGGTTAGACTCACCGGTCGGTAATTTCCCGGGCTGTCCCTGTTCCCTTTCTTGAATATAGGGACCACATCTGCAATCCTCCAATCCTCCGGAACCTCTCCCGTCTCCATCGACGATGCAAAGATCATCGCCAAAGGCTCCGCAATCTCCTCCCTCGCCTCCCACAGTAACCTGGGGTACATCCCATCCGGTCCCGGCGACTTACCAACCTTGATGCCATTCAATAGTTCCAACACATCCTCTTTCTTTATGTCCACATGCTCGAGCCTTTCTGTCCACCGCAAACCAGCAGTACAACCACCCAGATCCCTTTCCACCGTGAATACCGAGGTAAAGTATTCATTAAGCAGCTCCGCCATTTCTAACGGTTCCGCACAAACTTTTCCCCCTTCACCTTTTAAGGGTCCTATGCCTTCACATCTCATCCTTTTACTCTTGACATATTTGTAGAAAGCCTTGGGGTTCTCCTTAATCTTACCCGCCAAGGCCTTCTCATGACCCCTTCTCGCTCTCCTAATTTCCTTCTTAAGCTCCTTCCTACATCCCGTATACTCCTCTAAATCTTTAACACCTCCTAGCTCTCTGAACCTTCTGTACGCCTCTCTTTTCTTATTCACCAGGTTCATCACAACCTTCGTGCACCACGGTTCCCGTACCCTACCAACACCCCCCTGTCTCATCGGAACGTTGTCATGCAGAGCTCCAGACAAACATTCCTTGAAAATCCTCCACTTTCCTTCGGTACTTTTCCCCAAGAATGCCTCCTTCCAATTTACCCGTCTAATTTCCTCCCTGATGACACTATATTTCCCTTTACTCCAGAGAAACACTTTCCTAGCCTGCCTGATCCTATCTCTTTCCAATGCTATCGTGAAGGCAGCAACTGTTTGACTGGGCCTGTCATTTGTGCACAGTCAATGGCATTGTTATAAGCATAGCAGAAGACACTGTGCATTTTTGAAATTTGAGCTTTACAGTGAAACACACAAAGAAACATATATACAAAATAGAAGCAGGAGTCGGCCATTCGACCCTTTGAGTCTGCTCTGCCATTCACTATGACCATGGCTGATCATCAAATTCAATACCCATATCCAGCTTTCCCCCTGTATCCCTTGATCCCTTTAGCCCCAAGAGCTATATTTAATTCCTTCTTGAAATCACACAATATTTTGGCCTCAGCTACTTTCTGTGGTTGTATAGAAACTTTCTGTGGTAGTGTGAACATTTGAAGATGTTTAATTCCATGCTGACAAAACCTTCGCTGTGCTAAATGGATTGCCACAGCCATTTTCTCCAGTTATAAAGCAGTAATCTCTTGGCATCCATTGAAGCCTGTTCTGGCATCTGTATTTATGTTACTAACTATGCATTAAAGCTATATTGGCTTCACTAGCAATAACATTGGTGCAAACACTGTATCATTGTAATTGGACATTTGCATTCAGAGTAATACTGCAACAACAAATACTCATGATGGAGAATATGCTGATTACAATTAAGGATACATAACTTTAAAGCAAACTGTGACGTAGGTGCATCAGTTTAATGCTGGTGTGAATAATTTCCACCCTGTAAGGGTATCAAATCAGAAACGTAGACTGTTAGAATCCAAAATGACTCCAAAATGAAATAACATGAGGTTTTCTCAAGCAGAAAGTATTAGGAAAATGAAAGTCGTTTAAGAGATTCGTATTTATATTGGTAAACATTAGAAATAAAGTAAAGTTTTAAGTGGGTTTAATTTAATGTTTCTGTGTCTGGAAGGGTAAAAATCTATAGATAGATTCATGCTGGACAAAGGGTTTGTATGTGTGAGAGTTGCTTAAGTTCCAACTGTGTTTCTATTGCGCTCAGAGAGGGCCATGGCATGAAGAATAAATAAGCCTTGAGAAGGATGAGTTATTGCTTAGCAATAGGAAGCCCACTTCCCAGAGAGAAGGGCCTTACTTTGTTCTTAACAAAGCCAGAGCAGTTGGCGATATGGAGAGAGAAAGAAGCCAACTCTCATAGCTCTGCAGGAAGTTGATTTTAGAAGGCTAATGAGGGAAGATCTCTCTCAGCCTTGCGAGAAGAAAAGCCATGCTATGGAGTAACGGTTATCTAAAGTCCAACACAGAATCTCAGAGTTTGTGTAGAAGCCTTTAAGACAAAGCAATCCTAAAAGGAGTGACGTAAAATCCTGGACTGGATTTACTGTTAAAAGTGGAGCGGAAGCTTTGTTTGAAAGTGTAATTTGTAAAACCTGGACTGGATTTTGAAATGCAAAAAGCAATATTGTGACAGAATATTTTAAAGTGTGTTTTGGAAGTGGAGTTTGAAATCTCTCATATGACAATCATCTGGGTGACTCTGAGGAGACATTGACAAACATTCACTTGGGATTCAAAGTGGAGTGTGTATTTGGCTAAAGGCATCTTGTGTGCATCAAAGGAATTTTCAGTGTTAATAACACTATTATAGCTTAAGACGTACTATGTAACCAATGTTAATCTTAAATCATGTGCATTTGTTAAGCTAAAGGGGAGTAAAGGAGTATATTATTATAATCCATCTTTTCCATGCTTAATTGTTTTTCTTGTTAAAACTAATTAGCTGTCCTGTGACTTTGTTCTTCCATATTTTATAAAACAAAGTAAAAGTTACGGTCTTTTGAGCCAGGATTCTATTCTGGGATCTTCCTGTCCAGTTATAACACCAACTGGGATCATAACAGTAAGTTTTTAAAATCTTTCACAGGATGTGGGTGTCACCGGCTAGGTCATCTTTATTGCCCATCCCTAATTGCCCTTGAAAAGTGTACTATAAAGGATTGGCAAATGGGATATGCTAATGTATGACATAGATGATAATGTACTGCTGACATCAATCATCTTTGTTGGACTCTCGAGAGAAAGAGGTTGAAAGACCATGCCTCGGCGCAACATGCCTATTCTTTAACTTGTTTAGCTGTAGTATGAACAAACAAGTGTTAAGGAGATGCCAGAGTATGTCTACATTCTGTCTACTAATGAAGTCATGATGTGGAGATGCCGGCGTTGGACTGGGGTAAACACAGTAAGAAGTTTAACAACACCAGGTTAAAGTCCAACAGGTTTATTTGGTAGCAAAAGCCACACAAGCTTTCGAGGCTCTGAGCCCCTTCTTCAGGTGAGTGGGAATTCTGTTCACAAACAGAACTTATAAGACACAGACTCAATTTACATGAATAATGGTTGGAATGCGAATACTTACAACTAATCCAGTCTTTAAGAAACAAAACAATGGGAGTGGAGAGAGCATCAAGACAGGCTAAAAAGATGTGTATTGTCTCCAGACAAGACAGCCAGTGAAACTCTGCAGGTCCACGCAACTGTGGGAGTTACAAATAGTGTGACATAAATTCTGATTCTAGGATCGCATGATAAAGACTCAGGAGGAAAAAAGCAGAAATATTTATGTGAAATAGTGTGACATAAACCCAATATCCCGGTTGAGGCCGTCCTTGTGTGTGCGGAACCTGGCTATCAGTTTCTGCTCCGCGACTCTGCGCTGTCGTGTGTCGCGAAGGCCGCCTTGGAGAACGCTTACCCGAATATCAGAGGCCGAATGCCCGTGACCGCTGAAGTGCTCCCCAACAGGAAGAGAACAGTCTTGCCTGGTGATTGTCGAGCGGTGTTCATTCATCCGTTGTCGCAGCGAGAAAGGATGTCCCGAGGCATGGTACATTGGGGAAACTATGCAGACGCTGCGACAACGGATGAATGAACACCGCTCGACAATCACCAGGCAAGACTGTTCTCTTCCTGTTGGGGAGCACTTCAGCGGTCACGGGCATTCGGCCTCTGATATTCGGGTAAGCGTTCTCCAAGGCGGCCTTCGCGACACACGACAGCGCAGAGTCGCGGAGCAGAAACTGATAGCCAGGTTCCGCACACACAAGGACGGCCTCAACCGGGATATTGGGTTTATGTCACACTATTTCACATAAATATTTCTGCTTTTTTCCTCCTGAGTCTTTATCATGCGATCCTAGAATCAGAATTTATGTCACACTATTTGTAACTCCCACAGTTGCGTGGACCTGCAGAGTTTCACTGGCTGTCTTGTCTGGAGACAATACACATCTTTTTAGCCTGTCTTGATGCTCTCTCCACTCCCATTGTTTTGTTTCTTAAAGACTGGATTAGTTGTAAGTATTCGCATTCCAACCATTATTCATGTAAATTGAGTCTGTGTCTTATAAGTTCTGTTTGTGAACAGAATTCCCACTCACCTGAAGAAGGGGCTCAGAGCCTCGAAAGCTTGTGTGGCTTTTGCTACCAAATAAACCTGTTGGACTTTAACCTGGTGTTGTTAAACTTCTTACTGTACTAATGAAGTACCATGCCAAGAATTCAAGATAGAAGGACCACCTCAGTTCATGGAGGCAGCTATGGAGACTTTGATATAAAAAGTTCATCAGTGCTATCAAAGGAACCATCGACTGAAGAAAATCTTGATAGTAGCTTGTAATAAACTGTCAGAAGGAGGAAACATTCTGGATAGAGGTGACAGTGAGTTTACCTGGTCAGGGGTCACTGCTCCTACTCTGCCCATTTGATTGCTTTGAGAGCTTGAAGGGAGGCCAGCAGTGGGAATTTTTTGTAAACTTACCAAACTATAATTTTGTCCTCCCAGTTCCCTAAATATTTAAATTTTTAATAATGGATGAAGGTTTTTTGCATGAATGTAAACAAAGCAGGTGCAGATCTCTCTCTCTCTCAAAAGGAAAATGTAATGTCCAGACGGCAGCCAAGCAATTTAAACACTGTTGTGCCTGACTGGTAACTGAATTGCAATTATCAGTCTGAGACCTACAGCTGAAATGTAAATGAACTCTAAGTAAACAGTCACATTTCCATTGTATGTTTAGTTTCGTACATTCCAATCATTCTCTGCATAATGACATTTCTCATGAATTCCCTGTGGGGTTTATTAGCATCTATTTATATTTATGATTCAGAGGCAAAGGTTTTCTTGCCTCTATCCGTGTCAGAATGGAAGCCTAACAAAAGACAGGCAGGACCCAGATTTGAGGTTGCACCCCATTTCCAGCTCCACGTATTTTCATTGGTGTGGGAAAGGCCAGGCTGTGGAAGGGTTGGGGGGAGGGGGCACGGGTGTGTGATTCTCACACAGGTATGGAGAGAATTTAGAGGAGCCATTATGTGTATTGAAAAAAGTTTTCAGAGTCCATTTTCATTGTTCTCAGTGAAGGATTTTGGACTTTATAAAATGGATGCAACTCCCTCATACATCCACGCCATCACGGCAGGGTAATAGTAGGTGTGTGCTGCAAAACCAAGGGTCTACAAGCCTCAAGAGGCACAAACAAGAAGGAAGACATGCGATTACCCTGACCTCCGGATGTATCATATTCGACCTAGCTATCTGGACATGTCAGTGTGCCAATGTCGGAGAAGGCTGAGAATACCCAGGCGGATGGTCACAGACATCTGTACTGTCATGCAGGAAGAGCTGGTGCCACACACTAAGTCGGCAGACCAGGTTACCTATAACCTGGTAATAGGCAAGGTTATGGTAGCCCTTCCTTCCTGGGAGTTTGGCTCATTTCAGGGCCCTGTTGCAAAGCTGTGTGGCATTTTTCAAGCAGCAACTCATTGCTGCATAACCAGTTATGGATGCACTGTTTGTATGGTTAGTGGACTTTGTCATCTTTCCCACAGATGTGACCTCAAGTGTGCAAAGGACAATGGGCTTTGCCACATTGTAAAACCACTGGGTGCCTTTTTGTGGAGTTCTCAGCAGAGTGAGAAATTTCCTTCTTAAAGGCGAGCTCTTGTCGCTGAATAGACATTAACAGACCTGGGAAATGAGGTGGAACAATTGAGGTGACGTGACTTCTGCAGGATGAAGGCATCTGACTTCCCTCCAGGTGAAAGGGATAATCGGTTGCATACATATGGCCATCATGGCTCCTACTAATGGGCCTGAGATATTCATAAATTGGAAAGTTTTCTATCCTTTCAACATTCAGGTGGTGTGTAACCACATGAAGGTATTCCTACAGATGTGCGCTCCATTCCCAAGTAGTGGTCATCCTGCAGAAGTCACGTCACCTCAATTGTTCCACCTCATTTCCCAGGTCTGTTAATGTCTATTCAGTGACAAGAGCTCGCCTTTAAGAAGGAAACTTCTCACTCTGCTGAGAACTCCACAAAAAGGCACCCAGTGGCTTTACAATGTGGATTGTTATCGAACATGCAATCAGGCAAAGATGCACTTTTGGTGCCTTGACCTTTCCAGAGGTACCCTGCAATATTCACCTGCAAGGGTCTCCTTGGCAATAGTTGTTCGCTTCGTCCTGCACAATTTAGCACAGAAAAAGGGGCCTTAATAGATGCAAAGTAAGGGACCATGTCATCATCAAAGGAGGTGGAAGAGGAGAAAGCGGTGGGAGAAGAACGGACAGGCGAGTCAGAGGGTCAACCATCAGAAGCAATGAGGGAATGATCAGCAGATCAACTCAGATGCCATTGATGGGTTCTGTAAGATACCATTGATGCCAATGACATCCTGATAGAGTGACAATTCACCTGAGTGACCATGAGGCACTCACAGCACAACACAGCTCAAAGCCTGAGCCACTTTCCCTCACACTCCTACCATTACTGAGAGATAGACTACAGTCTACAGTCTCAATCAGAACCAGTCTTAATTTGACTTTGAAGATGTACCATCTATTTGCCTGGCTAAATGATGAACATTGACAGCCATTAGAAAAGATAGTCACTTCATTGTCAATCCAAAATTACAATCCAAAATGTGTTAAGGCATGGCTGATGGCAAATGCCTAACTATTCAAATCCCAGAAGGGAAACTTGAAACAATTCCCTCACATTTATTTATTTTTTTCCAATTTGTATAGTGTGAGAAGAGGGTTTGAAATCCAGAAATGATGTCCCTGACTACTTGTGATGACTTTATAGTAAAGAAAATGTTTGTTAAGAAAATTTTAAAAACTAGAATTAAACTTAAACACAACAATGGCTTCATATAGTATCAGTATTTTAAAACAATTCCACCCAATCCTAATTTAATTACCTTCAGAGTTCACCGTCTTGTTCAGCACCTTCAGCAACAAAGTCCAGATATTTTTGACCATATTTAACTCTCTCTTGGGGTGCCCTCTGAGGTTAACAGCAGCTAGTTTTTCAGATCTGGCTTCATTCACACTGCCTTCTGGGAGTTGACCAGTGATTCCTGCTTTCTGCTGAGATGCAAGCCACACACCCCCCCACCCCCCCGGCTCCCATAGGTTTTATTATCTCCTTACATACATTCTTTCCCTTTGATCTCTCCATTCTCACTCAGTTGCTTTAGAAATCTCCAGAAATCAATTCTCTCCCAGAATTGATCAACTTCATTTCTTTACTGTAACTTTTAGAATTTAAGAGAAAAGTAAACTCATTTTGCCAATGCTTTACCTTTGACATCTTTCTTTTGCATCCTGTATATCTTCTCCTTTGAACCACAATAACCCATTTAAGTTTACTCCTGTTATGTAAACATCCTTACTAAATTAACTTATATAAACATCCATTTGAATCATTCCTAGGATCATTACTGTATCAAATTCACAGGTTAGATTCTCACAGTCACTCTTTCTCTGCTCCAATTACCATTCACATGTTCCCAACAGTGTTAAAAATATGACCAGAATATTACTAACAGAAAAATATTACAATTTCTTTGGTTTTCCTGAAAGATGAGTGTCTAATCTTTTATGACCATGTAATTCTCATAGTGAGGAGATGCCTTGCAAATGCACACACTTCTTCGCACTGCTCTGCATGTTTCTTCAGGGGAGGCATAGGAAACGCTGCTCACCTCTAGCTGGGTGACTGTGAGGAATGTGGTTGGACAAATGATGGATGTGTCAACTATTTGTTCAAGACTCAATTGGTGTCGAAGGTGGGAGTGATCAGACAGATGGGAGAAGTGGCCCAGGAGTGGTGGCCTCTGGAGCAATGGCATTTTCTGGGCTGCAGGCCTTTGATTCTCATTCACAAGATGTCCCCAGAATGTTGAGAATAGACTTGTGCATAACACATGCTGTAGGATCTATCATGGGCTGGACAGATGTCAGGCAAAGAGGGGGAAAAGTTATAATTATTTGGAAACCTCTTTATCCTTCTGCTAGCTGGACAAAAGGGACCTTTGGTGTTGGTCACATTGAATCTACTGGAGATGCAGTGTCGAACAGTGGAGCAAATTGACAGTGTTGCCAGAGGCATGTACAGATGATAGAGGAGCCCATCCAAGCCACAAGTTCTGCCATGTCTCACATATGCGCACATGGCTTCCTCCATGGAGAGCTCAGTAACCATCATGGAGAGTAATGTCCATCAGGACTCTCAGTGGCTTCCAGGTCAGACCTGCATACCACAACTTTGGCCATGAGCTCAATGCAGCGACTAGATGAGAGGGGGTAACTGAGCTTGGAGTCCCATCCAAATCGACGTCCCACTCTGGTATCCAGGAAGGCACTGTCAAACACTGAGAGAGAGGAGGAACTATAGATTGCCACAACTGAGGGATTTCCTCATGGGGCACTCCCAGGTTGGACAGATGCACCCCTCCTCCCCCTGCCAAGTGCCTCCAGTGTAAGGGCCCATAGAAGGGATTGGTGCTATGTTTAGAGAGCCTGCAGCATATTGGGACCTCCAAGGACTTAAGCATCCAGAGGACAGCTGCCAAGGTAACCTCAAGCAATGGGGCATCATGATCAGCAGCCTGGCCACAAGTTCAGCTGCAGATGCAGGGCTACACCTTGTTGTAGAAATTGGAACTGCTTTCAGAAGATAGATTAGCTCACCATGGTGGCACAGGCAAATACACCTTCAATGTTAGTGTGTAACTTCTGTATGTGATTAAATTGAGAGGGAAGCTTTCACTTTGCTACATCTATTCAGTTTCATGTGGCCACTAATTAGAAATGGCATGCTCAGCCCTTTATTGTGGTGTTGCTTTGTTGTTTGGCTATCTCCTTTGATGGGGCAGTGAGCATGGAGAGGTTGGGTGACAGACAGTGGAAATGTGGGAGAAGTCTCCAATGGTGGGGAATGCCAGGTCATTCAGGAACCTCATGGTTGGGGAAATTGGTTCTGAATGAAATTCTTATGAACCTTTCTAACATGATGCCCCAGTGCTCTGACTTGGTTGTGAGGCTGTGAAATGTGCAGCAAAAAAACAATAATGATGCAGATCCTGTTATCATCTCCATAGAGAACAACAGATTTTGAAAAGGGATTCAAACTCACAGTAAGATTTCGCATCTTAGAACTTTGATTGCAACAAAGGAGTAAATAAATACTTTTGAGTAAACCATTTTCCCTCGCAGGCAACTTATATTTCACATTACAGAAAGGTTAATTTTCCTTTATATTTATCATACATCACAAGCTCCATGGAATAACAGTCCTTATAGCAAATATCCACAGTTGCTCCAGATTCCAATGAGTTGCTTCTTTTTTACTTTTTACTTATAGCTTCTAATCCTCGAACCAACTTTCACTGTGAGGGTTGCATGTTGGACTTCTTTCCTCAAGCTCCAAGCTAGGGGAAATCTTTAGTCCCCTTTAAATCCTCATGAACCCAATCTTCAATCTGACCACAGGCTCACACTTCTCTTCTGTGTAGCAAACAAAAGAATCAGTAATTCTTCTGCTTCAGGTACAGGATCAGCTACCTCTATTTTTTACTCCATCCCTCATAGATAATTGCAAACCACACCAAACAAACTGTCATTTGCCTGTGATATTCATGGATTTTGAAGAGAAGCTTGTGACCTGAAATAGAGTATAGTCATGGAGGTCTTCAGCACAGGAAAAGGCCCTTCGGCCCATCGCATCTGTGCCAGTCCAAAACAAATCACCCAACTATTCTAATCCCATTTTCTAGCACTCGGTAAATAACCTTGTATGCCTCAGCATCGCAAATGCACATCTAAATACCTCTTAAATGTTATGAGGGCCTCTGCCTCCACCACCCTTTCAGTCACTGAGTTCTAGACTCCCACCATCCTCTGGATGAAAAGGTTTTTCCTAACAGCCCCTCTAAACTTCCTGCCCCTTACCTTAAATCTATGCTCCCTGGCCATTGACCTCTCCATCAAGAGGAAAAGTTTATTTCTGTCAACTCTGTCTATGGCCTTCACAACTTTATACGTTATCATGTCCCCCTCAGTCTCCTCTGCTCCAAGGAAAACAACCCCAATCTCTCCTCATAACTGAAACTCTCTAGACCAGGCAACATTCTGTTAAATCTCCTTTTCACCCTTTCCAGTGCTATCTCATCCCTCCTATAATGTGGATTCCAGAATTGCGCACAATACTCTGTATGTGGCCTAACCAACATTTTATATAGCTCCAGCTTACCCTCCCTGATCTTGTAGGGTGGCACAGTGGCACAGAGGTTAGCACTGTTGCCTCACTGCGCGAGGGACCTGGGTTCAATTCCGGGCTCGGGTAACTGTCTGTGTAGAGTTTGCATGTTTTCCCCGTGTCTGCATGGGTTTCCTCTGGGTGCTCCGGTTTCTTCCCACACTCCAAAGATGTGCAGGTTAGGTTGATTGGCCATGTTAAATTGCCCTTAGTGTCAGGGGGACTAGCTCGGGTAATTAGGTGGGGTTATGGGGATAGGGCCTGGCTGGGGTTGTGGCAGGTGCAGACTCAATCGGCTGAATGGCCTCCTTTTGCACTATAGGGATTCTGTGATTCTGTAATCTTAAACTTCATGCCTCGGCTAATAAAGGCAAGTTTACCATATGCCTTGCTCTACTCTCTTCTCCATGGCAACATGAAATATATTAGCCTTGCATGTAGATAGAAACACTAATTAGCTATCTCCCTTTCATCTTAGAAATAAATGGATAATTTACAGCACAACTGTTTGCAACTTGATGCCTTATAACACCTGTCTTAATTAGACTTTGGGAGATGTGGGGTCTATTCATGGTATTCTCAGCGAATTCTGTCAGTGGGTGAGATTTTTGTGCCCCGTCCCTACTTCCCCACCGTGTGTTTCATGGCGGTGGAGGTGACTAGCCATTGGCCAGTGATGGGATCTTCAGGGCCTACCCCTGTCAGTGGGGTTTCCCATTGTTCGCACCCCTGCTGTCGAGGGACCCATGGCAGAGCGGTGCCATCAGTGAGACAGGAAGATTTCATTGACAGGAACGGCTGGAAAATTCTACCCAATGTCCCTGAGTGAAAATATCTTGCACCTTCTTCTCAGTAAAACAATCTGAGCTTTCCTTTGATCTCCAGCAATCAAATCATCCGGGCTTACTGGCAGGCCAATTCAAAATAGATCACATGACTACACATTTAACCTAAATGTAAATCTACAGTTCCAGGCCTGGGTGGAATTGTCCCAGAAAATGTGTCATAATGTGCTCTGTACCACAATCCACCGACACTTAGTGCACTGAAAAAGCCACCACGTGAAACATGCCGTTATGGAGTCTCCAGTTTTGTGACTCGCCTGAAGGGGCCGCAGCTGTGCCATTAACAAGGGTTGCATTCAAATGCCCCCCCCACTGTATTCACAGCCAGTCAAGCCAGGAACATGGCACCGTGCAGACCAAGCCCACAGTTTACGGAGGGAGAGCTGGGACAGCTGCTAGATGCCATGGAGGAGAGGTGGGCCATTCTGGGAGGGAAGATGGCCCAGGAGCAAGGACTCCAATGTGGCTGCGGCAGTCAGTGCCCGCGGCCTGGCATACAGGATCAGAGGCCAGTGCTGGAGAAGATGAACAACCTCATTCAAGCTGCAAGGGTGAGTGTCCATCTGTCTCGTCCTGGCATCAGTCCTGTCTGTCACACCTGGAATGTCCACCTTGACCCACTCCCTGATGCCCCGTGGCGAACCAGCACCCACCCATCCACCATCCTCCTCAAATCCCTCTGGCACCCCTCATCACAACCACTGCCTGGTGGGGGGCAATGTAGGCCATAATTGTAGCGGGTCTGCACGTTGGTCTCAAACCTCCGCACTGGCATCATTAGCCATGACCTCAGTAGGTTGCGCTTGTCCCCCATGAGCCATCCCCAACAGCCTGGGTGGTCTTCAAAGATCCTGGGGATAGCCGAGCGCCGCAGGATATAGCTGCCATGCAGAATCCCCAGGAAATGTGTTCAAACCTCCAGGATGTTGGCGAGGTTGTTGCATGCGATTTGCACATTCAGGAAGTGGAACCTCTTCCTTTTTATAAAAGACATTCTCTGATTCTACGGGGCCCGCAGGGTGACATGCGTGACATTTATAGACCCCTGAACCTACAGCATTTCGGCGATGGTGGCAAAGACTTCAGCATCTTGTTGGGCCAGCCCTGGACAAAGTGGAAGTACTGGCCTGCCTAGACACACAGGGCACCTGTTAGCTCACAGATGTACCTGTGGGAAAATGACTGCGAATATGTCACACAGGCCCTCACTCAAGCCCTGAAATGACCCGGTGGCGTAGAGGTTAAAGGCAGCCATCACCTTAACTGCCTCTGAAAACAGGCGTCCTCCTCCCAACAAGGTTTACAAAGCATCGTGAGAACCTCGTGAGGAGGAGGATGCCAGGTTCACAAAGAGAGAGTGAGAGACAGTCCATAAAGTTATCCATCCCGGCCCCCTCACTCCCTTCCAGCATCTTTATATGTCTTAACCCTGGCAACCCAACACCATTCCCAATGCCTGCTGATGTGTTACTACATCTTCGCCTCAGCGGCCATGAAATTGCTACCTCATGGTCACCAACGGTAACCCACAAGGCTGTTTTCTCCCTTCACATGATGCAGCACGATGCTTTCTGCACGCTTAGTTGCTCGCTGGTGTGTAGAATAGAGCTGTCCCCCCAGATGGCCAGTCCCCCCAGATATGGACCCCGGATACCACAAACCAGTGATGGCAGCATAAGGCTGACTGGGCTCAGTGCCCTGGCACTCACGTAGAGTATATGAGAGTGACTTTGGGAAGATCCTCATTGAGGAAACCTTGCATTAGAAAGCTGCGTGGACCCACCTGGATGTTATGGTGCAAACTGCCTTCCAGACATGGTGCCCAGGTCAAACAGATAGATGGTAGAGAGGTGCCCTCCTGACTTCCATGCAATGAGTGGCCAATGTGTGGAAAACTGCAGAGTTCATGCAGTGTGAGGAGCTCTGTGAACAGCTACTGAGCTCCCTTGATTGGGGCAACAGCTACCAGGTGCTTGTGATTGTTAGTGGGGCCTGGGATGGGGTGTCCACACTAAACCATGGAGCCTTTCCAGCCAAGAGTTGGCAGGGTGAAGGGTATGACATTAATGGGATTTTACTTTGGCCTCTGGAATCCCTTGAGGGTCTTTCAGCAGGTAGGAAGAATGCTCACCACATGGCGCCAACCTAGTGACATTCCCTGGCCTGAGGATACTCGGCCCAGCCCAAGCACCCCCCCAGCCCCTCCGCCCATGGGGGCTCCACCCCGCACCATGGCAGCGGCTAACCCACCCTCTTGCTCCCTGGAGTTGGTGCACAGTGGTACTCACCTCCTCGCTCTCCCTCACAACTGTTATGCCTGAACCACACTTTAAAGGACCAGCAGCGATCAGCACCCATGTGACGCCATGCCAGAGAGGTGGGTGCATTCCAGGGAGGGGGTGGGTCATTTGCCGATTTCGCTAATGAGATTGAAATGCAGCCAATCTCATGCTAATCAGCCCCACCTGGGAATGAATGAGCGTGAAACACTTTGCGACATTAGAAAGGGACCGGGAGAATTGCAAACTGTTTGGCGCCTGGTGCAAAACGGAATTTTAGGCTTGCGCGCCATTCCCCGGCATTGGCGCAATGTAATAAAGTTGTGGCAAAGGTCAGAGAATCTCCCCCCATTGTATCGAGCATCTGACTCTGTGTTAGTGTTTCTCACTGGTGTTAATATGCCTGGTTTGACCCATGTCGTCGTGAATCTATCGATTGAGATGTGCACACGGCTCAAACAGCTGTGGTACTTGTGAGTATCGGAGGATAAATAAGTCATGAGTGCTTCCCACAAAATGGACACATCCCTGGAGAATGACCGGTTCGATTCCCGATTCCCAGTTGGGTCACTGTCTGTGTGGAGTTTGCACATTCTCCTCGTGTCTGCGTGGGTTTCCTCTGGGTGCTCCGGTTTCCTCCCACAGTCCAAAGATGTGCGGGTTAGGTTGATTGGCCATGCTAAAATTGCCTTTAGTGTCCTGAGATGCATAGGTTAGAGGGATTAGTGGGTAAAATATATGTAGGGATATGGGGGTAGGGCCTGGGTGGGATTGTGGTCGGTGCAGACTCGATGGACCAAATGGCCTCTTTCTGTGCTGTAGGGATTCTAAGATTCTAAGACTTGGAGTCATAAAACTTTAACACAGTTGTGATCTTTAGTGCCATTGGCACCAGGTGGCAATCCAGTCTATCGGGTGTATGTCATCCTGTGGCAACCCATATTGGTTAGTGACTGGTTGCCTGGAGATGAACAATCTTCTCTCGCACAGTCGCTCAGACAACAGCAGGGAGTTAGTTCAAGTTCTGGATACTCTGGGAAGAGAGGTGCTCATTCTTTTGTCTTTCTCCTTGATTGGCTCCCCTTTTGGAGCTCCTGTTGCCTTGATTATGCAGCCTCTGTTGCTTGGATGCCTCTTCCTCTCCACCTTCCTTCCACCATTCATTGGTATTGGGCACATGATTCCTCTCCACCTTCACTTGGATGCTGTTTCCAGCTTTGAAGCCTTTGGCCTCCCCTTACAGTGCTCTACACCAGGCTCTCTCAGACCATCCCTTTCCTTGTCAAGAGATTACAGAAATTACAGCTGGAACATGGCTGACTTTGCAGTCAGGGGTTGTGATCTAATTTGAAAACCATCAGCTTTTATTGGCTGGGCAATTGACAGCTCAGGAACCCCACTCGCCTTGTGTTAAAGTCAAAAGGCATCATTAAATCACATTCAAAGTTATGTTAATGACAGATATACCTTCTCAACTCCCTTAATTAATCTCCTGCCACTTGCAGGCAGCTCACTGCCACCCATAAGATTTCTCCAGCTCCAAATGTCGAGCCTTTGCAGTTTAGCCTCCTATATGATTATTTAGCCCCTGCCACAGTTCCCGCTCTTGTGCGCTTCATTAAATTACCCATTATCTGCTATTCTGAGAGTATATCATCCTCTGATTCTGTGATCTGATCATCAACTTTTCATAAAGCAACCAAAATGCTGTGTGAAAAAGTTCTCCCTCTATCATATTTCCTCAGTAATGTTTCAGGACTGGATCTTGCCACATCTGTTTTATGGATGGTCAGCTCAATGAATACTGCACATGGAATCACTGTGATATAACCTCTGGTGACTGCTCTGACAGCTTTGATGGAAGCTCGGAATACTACTAGCATGGCTCTCGGCTCCAGTATGCTTTTGGCTTTCAAAGCATGGGGACAGCTTTGGATTGGGATTTTGGGAGGAACTCAGCACTCTTGATTTCTGTTCTCAGAGAGAGCAACAGAGGTGCTGGGATGCAACCTCATGAGAGCAACTGGGTCAGAGGGGCACATGCTGTCTTCATTGAGGATGGCAACATGCCTGCTCCCCCAACACACTCTCAACCAGTGGCCTTGCTGAAGCTAAGCAGCCAGATGGTCTTGACTGTGACAGCCATTGCTGAGGGACTACAGTTTCCAGCTGTGGCCACTACAGGGAGAGCTATTTAAGCTTCATTTTGATGCCTA
Source organism: Mustelus asterias (assembly GCF_964213995.1). Classification (NCBI taxonomy): domain Eukaryota; kingdom Metazoa; phylum Chordata; class Chondrichthyes; order Carcharhiniformes; family Triakidae; genus Mustelus; species Mustelus asterias. The sequence continues at coordinate 63,338,833 of NC_135810.1, read as the reverse complement.
AACCATGAAGATTTCCAATTCCTTTGCTGCAGAGATGAATCTCATAGGAACAAAAGGACAGGCAACTATGTAAGACGGGCATTAGGGCTTTCCCCTTAGGGTAATTTTTAGTTCTCTATTTTTAGAATGGTTAATTGACAAATGAAGGGTGAATAAGTATCTTGGAAGAGTAAACAGGCAGAATTCTCCCAGAAAACTTCTAAGTGCCGAATTTGCGAGAACACTGGAGTAATTCACGTTGTTTTTTTCAGTTTGAGTTCAGAGGAGAATCTCCCACACTTTATGCACTGTGGAGGCCACCAGTGTGATTATCATTAAATTTCAGGGGCTGGGGCCTATTCCCACTGGAGAGGCTGAAATCAGTGCACTGAGCAGCCGATCTGTCAGTGCTGAGATCGGCCCTTGCGCAGTGGCCCAGCGCTGCCGGCTTCCCAATCGCTGGCCAGCTCGATTGCTGGTCAGCCCCGCAACTCCGCAACGCTGGCTCTCCACCATCCCCATGGCCCCCCGACCATTCCCGGGCCCAGCTCTGACCCAACCTTTCCTGGCCCACTGACATCTCCAGCCCCCCCACCGTTGTCCACCTCCCAACTGTAACCCCACCCGCAGTTCTGACCCCCCCCCCCCCTCCGCCGAGCCGACCACCCCGCCAGCAGGCAGACCACCCTCCTGGCTGACCCCACCTCCCTCAGCCTGTCCTGATTGCTGGCCTCCCTCCTAACCCCACCGATCCCAACTGCACAGTGGCAGCAGGACCCCCCACCCGCACCGATCACCCCCCAGGCCCCACCCCCATCAGGCCCCACCCATTGGCCCCACCCCCATATGTCCCCACCCCTTGGCACTGCCCCATGTCTGATGGGCAGTGCCAATGTGCCCCTTGACATTGGCACTTTGTCCCTTGGGCAGTGCTGGGGGCACAGGTGGCACTGCCATGGTGCCAATGCCCAGGGGGCATCCTCCACCGCCGGTCGACCTTCTGGAGGGGGCCGCAAGTGTCCCTCTTCACTCCATCAGTGTTGGGCCGCGAGTTCCTCGTTCGTGGGGAGCTAGTGTAATCCCAGCTGGAACAAACACTCTGGTGGGTCTTAGTGTCACTTTCTCTTTGAGGAGAGCACACACAGACAGCTCTGGTGCCTTCAAGTTTTATACCTCTATTCTCATGTGACTGGTCTTAATAACTGAACCCCCAGCATATTTACTTAATCCTCCATGAGCATTTGGTTTCTTGTGTTTTGAACAGTAAATAAGCCTATAATGACATGATAGTCCCCTAAGGGCTGGTAAAATCCAGTCCAATAAGCTGTGATAGGAGACCGCAGCAGCACTGCTGGCCCTTGTGATTCCTCGACACAGATCTTTAACAGTAAAATGCCCGAGGTGTTTCACAGCAGTCTTATCAAACAAAATTGGACACCAAGTCACAGATTAGGATAGATGGCCTGAATCTTCAGAATATGAGAAAGAGCTTGCTCCACCATTCAATATGATTTGATTGAAGGCTTAGGGTTTAAGAAGAAAATTAGAGAGTGAATTCCAGAGCTTGAGGCCTAGAGAGTCAAGGAGAAGTTGTGCAGCATGCAGCACATATTCACAAATCTTGCCACTCACTCCAGGCTATATTGAAGCATGCCTCCAGGTTTGTTGAGGAATCAGAACCTTTACTCGAGGTGTTCAACCATTTACTCTAAGAGAACCCAGGTTTTGACGTGACTCTCAATGTATTCATGCAATTAAATCAGTGCCAGATTCATTCCAAAGTCAATGAGCTAGATCTTCAGGAAGTAATTTGCAGATCATGCTCGACTAATCCAATTTAACTTTTTGATGAAGTAATAGAGACGGTTGATGAAGGAAAAATGATGGATGGTATCTAATGGATTTTAAGAAAACATTTGACAAAGTACTAGATATAAGGTTGGTGAACAAAACTGATGTTCATGGAATAGAAGTCAATGTCAGCTTGGAAAAAATTCAATTTAAAGATAGAAAACACAAGTCATGGTAAATAATTGATTTTCAGATTGGAGTAGTTAATATTAGCAGTGTTAGAAAAATCTAAGGGACCAAAATCCGACAAATTTCCAGAAGCTGATGGACTACATTCTAAGGTTCTAAAAGAGGTAGTTGCAGAGATAGTCGGTTCTACGCTTTCCCGCTTCACCCTTCTTCTTTTCTTAGGCAGATCCTCAGGGTCATGGATTACCCGCTTCCATTCCAGTTCAGTGAGTTTTGAGATAGTTGATAAGTCCAGTGTGCAATCTGCAAAAGCTGCCACATGCGGGACACGTGGTGCTTGAAGAGTCGGGTAGATGAGTTGTTTGGAGATTTGTATACTTTGTCCAATGCCCCAATTTCACCTCTGCATGTTTCTGACTAAGTGTTGAAACATATTCAGTACCTTCCCAAATTAACCTTCTCCATTTTGGTTGATCACAAGCCAGGGACTCCCATGAATTAGTGGGGATGTTTTACATAGAAACATAGAAGATAGGAGCAGAAGAAAGCCATTGAGCCCATCAGCCTGCTCCACCATTCATCACGATCATGGCTGATCGTCCAACTCAATAGCCTAATCCTGCTTTCTCCCCATAACCTTTGATCCCATTCGCCCCAAGTGCTTATCCAGCCACCTCTTGAATACATTCAATGTTTTGGCATCAGCTACTTCCTGTGGTAATGAATTCCACAGGCTCACCACTCTTTGGTTGAAGAAATGTCTCCTCATCTCCATCCTAAATGGTCTACCCCTAATCCTCAGTCTGTGATCCCTGGTTCTGGACTCCCCCATCATCGGGAAATCCTCCCTGCATCTACCCTGCCTAGTGCTGTTAGAATTTTATAAGTCTCTATGAGATCCCCCCTCATTTGTCTGAACTCCAGCAAAAACAATCCTAATCTAGTCAATCTCTCCTCATACATCAGTCTCGCCATCCCTGGAATCAGCCTTGTAAACCTTCGCTGCACTCCCCCGAGAGCAAGAACATCCTTCCTCAGAAAATGAGACAAAAACTGCACAAAATATTCTAGGTGTGGCCTCACCAAGGCTCTGTATAATTGCAACAACATATCCCTGCTCCTGTACTCGGAACCTCTCACTATGAAGGCCAACATACCATTTGCCTTCTTTACCGCCTACTGCACCTACATGGTTACCTTCAGCGATTGGTGCACAAGGACACCCAGGTCCCGCTGCACACTCCCCTCTCTCAATTTACAGCCATTCAGGCAATAATCTGCCTTCCTGATTTTGCTTCCAAAGTGAATAACCTCATATTTATCCAAATTATACTGCTTCTGCCACTGATTTGCCTACTCACCCAACCTGTCCAGATCATGCTGAAGGATCTCTGCATCCTTGTCACAGTTCACCCTCCCACCCAACTTGGTATCGTCTGCAGACTTTGAGATGTTACGTTTTGTTCCCTCATCCAAATCATTAATATATATTGTGAATAGCTGGGGTCCCAGCACTGATACCTGTGGCGCCCTACTAGTTACTGCCTGCCATTTGAAAAGGATCCATTAATTCCTATTCTTCATTTCCTCTCTGCCAACCAGTTTTCTATCCATTTCAATACTCTTCCCCCAATCCCATGCGCTTTAATCTTGCACGATAACCTCTTATGCAGAACTTTGTCAAAAGACCCCTACAGAATGTTTTGAGAACATTTGTAAAGCATGTCTTCTGAAAGCATATCTTCTGGCAATCTCCTGCCATAGCCAAGTTCTGAATAGAGTAGTTGCTTTGGGAGTCTGATGTCAGGCATACAAAAACATGTCCTGCTCAAAGGAGCTGGTTTTGAGTGATTAGTGCCGCAATGCTGGGGTAATGTTAGCGGGCTCGCTCTTTTTAACTCCACTCGCGCGCTTATTTTAGGTTTGGTTCTCCGTTACCCAAACCCCACCAATGCCCGAGTGATTCTCTCTCTCGTCGATGGAACAACGGCCACCTTGTGCCTACTTCACTAGAGTAGCGCCCCCAAGAGAGAGAAAAGGAAACTGCAGGCTATCCACTACCTGGCAGCCTTTCCTGAGTGGGCTGGTTCGAATCGCCCAGAGTACCCTCGGCTCTCGACTCCGGAATTATGGTAAGGGATATTAAAATATGACCCGACCAGAGATAGCTGATGAGAAAATGAAAGAGCAAGATGGGCTCCAATCGAGTTCAAATCATATATCTTTTATTAAACACCAAAATTAAACCTCATCAACACCAGAAAACAACATATAGGTATCTTATACTCTATAACTATGACTATGGGAACAAAACTAAATGGGCACAATGTAAATTCTAACTTTAAACAGTGTTAGCAATATCTTATACTATGAAAAGGTTCATGCACCCCCCATTCCCACAAAAGCATCCACTGCTATGTTACCCTCGGGAACTTCACAAATTACTAGGAAATACTCAGTTGAGCCGACCTTGACCTTCTGGGCTGGCTGTGTGCTGGAAAACTGCTGTCTGCAACGCGGTTCAGGAGGGTGAGAGAGTTGCCATGCTGGTCTGAAGAGAAAAAGAGAGAGAAAATGGCTGCGAAGCCACACTTTTTAAAGTTCAGATTTCAAAAGTCCCGTGAGCTCCGCCCCCACCGGCAATTGCAAGAACAATGGTCCTAGATCGCTATCAGCCTCAGTGATAGCACAGTCTATTGAAATCACAAACGGCTGAGACTGCCTTGTCCAGTATGAATGGCCCATCGATGTTCCTAATCACTTTACCAGGGCTTACAGATCGCTTTCCCATCAAGGAGATGGGTTTCTCCTTACTGCTGGATAGCCCCATTATCGTATCTATTGTATCTTATCCAGGTACATTGTGGCTGGTATCGATCTTCCAATCTCGATGCGGGTCTGGTCTGGTGATGTCATCTGCTCCCTTTGTGATTCAGTTAATCTAATCAGCAGCCTGTCTGGACCCTGACCGTTTGTGAATTCGACTGGAGGCACTCTTTCTGCACACAGGCAGGGCTGAGCCTGCTGGGAGAAAACAGACAGTTTCTGCAGCCAAATGTGGCCACTTCTACCACTTAAATGGCCAATGTGTGTTTTACAACCCTTATATGCGTTGGTGTTGCCCGAAAAACTTACAAATGCTGGCTTGGGAGAGGATGTGGTTCTTGGACTGCCTTTCTTGTCAGCTGATTTGGAGGATTTTGTGCATGCATCACTGCTGGTCCTTCTCCAGTGCTTTGAGGAACCTACTGTAGGTTGTCCTAATATCTGGAGCTATCTATTATTTATGGTCTTAGCAGTGATCTCTAATGTTTCTAAAAGTTGTGTGTCAGTATTCTCCAGTTTTATTTTCACCTGTTGCTATTCCTCATTAAAGAGATGAACAGACACACCACTGGATATCTTGTTAACTGAAGATGGCAGCAGAGTGTATGCAGACCATGACAGAGAGATAGTCGTTTGTCGCTGTGGTAAAACTGGGTCAACCTCTACAGTGCAGCCATTAGATTTCACATAGGAGCACAGGGATCTCTGCTGCCTGGTAAACCATGACCTTTGTCTTGGTTTTGAGTATTTTGTCCTCAAATACTCTTCTACTCAGTCCAACAAATGTTGAGCTGGCACAAAGGAGGTGATGATGAATTTTATCATTAATTATCTGCCTTCATTGAGAGGAGGCTCCCAAGATATGGAAAATAGTTCATATTTTCCAGGATCTCACCATTGAACTTAATAAACAGGATTGTGTTGTACTGTGAGAGCTGGTTGGAAGAGGATTTAAATTTTCCAGGTATTTAATGAATGGACCATTTTCTCATTGGCTTTGGAAAAGGAATTGACAATGATCTAGAGCTCAGTCTCTGCATGAGCACACACACAATTGTCCTCTGCACACTGAAGATCAATGACTGAAGTTGGAATAATTTTGGTTTTAGATTGAAGGCAGCATAGGTTGGATAGTTTCCTGTCTGTTCTATAGAATGCCTCCATACCTGTGAGTAATCTGTCAGAGGCGAGGTGCAGTGTTGCAGCCAGGAAGAGGATTGGTGCAATGGTGCAGTCCTGTTTGACCCCAGTCTTCACTGAGATAAGCTCTGTGATAATCACAGTATGCATGTCATCATGGAATGGGTGAAGGATGGTGATAAATTTCTGAGGGAAGCCAGATTTGAGGAGGATACTCCATAAGGCTTCGCAGTTGATAGTGTCAAAGGCCATGCAAAGCGGTTAGTGCTGTTACTTGCACTTTCTTCGAAGTTGCTATGAAGTGAAGATCATATCTGTAGTGCCTGTCAGAGGGAGAAAGTCACACTGTGACTCTGGATGGACCTCATTGGCCATTGGCAGCAGATGAAGGATCCTTGCAATGATCTTCCCTCTGACAAACAGCAGGGAGACTCCTCTGCAGTTACTCCAATTGGACTTGTCTCTACTTAAATATAGTCATGATCACAGTGTTCCTGAGATCCCCCATCATATATCTCCCTTCCCAGATGAAGGATATGAGATTGTGTAATATGCCAAGAGCGTAACCCCACTGTGCTTCATTGGTCTCTTCTGCCATTTCCGCCATCACCTGTATGCAACCATAAACTGCCTTCCCCATTATTGTTGCTGCTGCTGTCAAGCTCAGTCCTCATGTTGCAGCTGCCAAAAGCAGACCATACTGAATGTCCATTTTTCAACAATGTTAGAATGGCAATCCTTCGACAGAATTTTAAAAAAACCTTTGGAAAAACTACTCTTCAGTTCAGCTCACCAAAAACATCAAAAACCAGCAAAACATTCTCCAGAAGCTTATAAGGATCAAACAGAGATTGTGTTAATGTAGTAAAGGCACAACACTGGTGAATTGTAACTCCTACATATTGAAAGCAACCCAATTACTAAAAAATACTGCAATGCATGTCTCACTATAAGCAGCACTATGGGAGAAAAACTACTTAATATTTATTACCTGCTCTCTATCTCCTAAAAATCACCTAATGGGCAGTGTGCTGGCCAAATTTGTCAATGCAGCATCTTTTCTGAAAATCCATGGTGCATGCATTCTGGAGTAAGTTCCCTGATGAATCCATCCAGGGCCTCTGCCAGTGACAAGAACAGAGAGAGATTCTTTGATCTTATAGCCATTAGAGGGCACCTGAACTTCGAGATGCATATCAAGGCTGGTCATCTTTCTCCACAGGCCAGACATTGTGGCAGAGATTGCCACATTTGGGGGTGGGGGGGGGGGAGGGGTTTGTAGTAAGATTGCCAAATGTGAATAAATGTATTCCTCAAGGTTTCTTTCCCATGACTTGCTCATATTCTCTTGCCATTTGTCATCCAACACATTCATTCTTGTGATGTACTACCTTCCAATACCAATTGAAAAGCAAAAGGCTAATTTTTCAATTGGATGATGCTTGACTCTCAGCCAAACAGGGTTTTTCTTGTCATTTTTGACATTTTTATATCTGGCAAAGATATAAAATGACCAGAAAATATCTATTCTTTCTTCATGTGTCAATGATATTTCTCCAGGATGCACACAGCGATGTCCTGGAGATTGACCTTCAATTTCTGGAGGCTCTAGGCCAATCCTAGAGTGTTGGCAACCCTACGACTAGGGCACACGATGCAAGGCTATCCCAGTGAAGAAATCACCCTCACAGGAGCAATTCCTGTAACATGTTTGTGTCTAAATATCTTGTAAATATCTTGTAAAAATTCTGTTGCATTTTCTTTAGATAATTATCCCAAGCTGAACTCCCAGATAGACGCACTGTTGCCGGTAGTAGGGATGGGATACGTGCCCTGTCAAAGCAAGTGCAGGGGTGAACATTTGATCACACATGAGGGAGTGGCTAGAATACCCTACCTCCTCCCGCCTCCATCTAATTAAGCCCACTTAAGGGCCTCTCACTGATGCTACTGGCATTCGACTAGTGGCAAGTGGGGTTTCGTCATGGGTGGAGACCAAAAATCAAGCCTTGTGAGGTCTACATACAACCTCCCAGGTGGGCTTCCTCATTCAAAAGCACTGAGTGTCAGGATCAAGTGACCTGGCATCTGGAAGGGGGAAGTGGGTGAAAGTCAGCTCCTGCCATTCCTTCCAAGCCTGTTCCCACCCAAGCCAGTGACCCCCCTGTCTTGGTCTTTGATTCACCCTCATTCACCTGTGATCTGGGTCTGCGGAAATCCCAGGCTTCTCCCTGGATAATGACAGCCCTCACTATTCCCAATGGCGTTGCAGATAATAGAGAACTGATGGCCTCTAATTGATTGGCAACTCTCAGGGGACATGATTTCCGCCTCTGTGGCTCTAAATCATGGAGAAGGCCTTATGCTAGTCAGTTAAGTGTCTGATGAACATTTAATTCCTCCAGGCCTTCTCCAATGGAAGTGACGTGACTGCCTGTTGGTTTTCCAACTGGCAGTCGCCAAAATTAAATTCTGCCCCACTTGTAGCTCTTCACTTCTGCTGGTTCAATGTCAGATCGTTCTGAGAGCTGGATTGTAAGAATGCTCTATGTTTAGATTCCTATCCAGACCTATCTATTATTTTGGCAGGGATGCACCAGAAGGACTGCAAATATTTCACCACCTGGTTATCTGATCCAACAAACTCTCCTCCATGGAAACAATGGGAGTGATTTTACCATCATGTTGCGCCCGTTTTCAGGCATGACACAGTGGTAAAGTGGGGCGTAAAGCGCTTAGCGTAATTGGCACCAGTTTTCGCGACCAGCACCATTTCACCAGCGCTGGATTTCCGGCACAGTCTGCCTCTCTGCAGAAATGGGCGAGAGGCAGGTTAATATATGGAAATTTATTTAAATGCTGTTTAACATCTGCTTAGCGAGCCTGGCGCTCAATCATCCGGGCTTTAGGACCCCACTGGGAAAGGTTCTCGCCGGTGAGGAATAGACATGCTTCCCATGAACAGGGAGCAGTCGACTTGGCCTCGCCGGTGGAACTGGGAGCCATTGAGGCCCCACAAGGAGGCTGAAGGCAAGGGGGTGGGTGCCCCTTGGGCAGTGCCAGACTGGTAGTGCCACCCTCACACCTGGGCAATGCCAGTCTGGCAATTGGGCAATGCCCACTGGGTGCCTGGGCAATTCCCACCAGGCAGTGCCGGTGCAAGGCTAATGGGGGTGGGGCTAATGAGGGTGGGGCTAATAGGGAAGGGGCTAATGGAGCAGGGCTAATGGGGGAGGGGGCTCGCTGCCACTCTGCAGCGATCAGTGGGGGAGGACAGTTAGGCAGCGATCAGTGGGGGAGGGGTGGCCCGCAATCGGTCTGAGCAGCAGGGGGGTGGGCGAGGGCTGTATCTCAGGCCGTGGCCATCGGCGATTGCAGGGAGGGGGTTGCTTCAGGCTGTCTGCAGTAGCAGGAGCTTGACAGCTCTCTCTTTTCTGTCAGACGCCTGCTACTGCTAATGTGCATGTGCTGCTTCAGAGGCCTGCACATGTGCACTACTTTGCTCTGCAGGCTTTCAGGCAAGTTAAGTCCCACCCACAGGCTTCTGCAGTGAGCAACAGGCTCGCTCAGAATTTTGCAGGCAGAGTGCGTATGGGGGGGTTGAAAACACACCCAAAAGCCAAATCTGAAACTCTCCCAGTTTCAAGTCTGACCAGAACTTAGAAAGATAATGCTAAAATTGGCCCCAATGTCTCTGGTAGCTATTGCAGGCTCCTCTGTAAGGGTTACTATTTAGATATTCAACAAAAAGGGTGTAAGCTACAATTTCCAGTTGGATATTAGGGGAAATACTCTTTAAGCCATAATTAGAAACCTGTAGAATAAGGTCATGTATACTAATGCATGGTAATGAATCCTGCAGATTTTATCCCCACTTTATGTACAGTTGCCAACATATCATTAAGTCTTTGTAAAGCAGGGAATGTGGGATCATGGTGTCAGCCTTGACTCAGTGAAAGCACCCTTTCAAGTCAGAGGGTCCTGGGTTCAAGCCCCACTCCGGAGACATGAACACCTAATCAGGCCGGTACTTCAATGCAGTACCAATGAAATTCCACAATGCCAATGGTACTGATTTTAAAGCAAAGCCGTATCTGTTCTTTCAAATGGCAGAGCAGATCCCATGGCGCTTATGGAAGGACTAAAGCGTTTTCCTGGTGTGTGAGCCAGAACATACCCCTCAAATAAAGTAATTAAAAAGTTTGCTAACATATAATATCATAATATCATTGCTGTATGTAGGACCTTGCTGAGCCTAAATTGACTACAGGCATTCCTTGATTTTATGATGTTCGAGGTACAATGAATGGCACTACCAATGTTTATGAATTGGCACTTCATTTCGACTTTACAACATGGGTTTTGACTTTGCAATGCCACATCAGCAAGTTCATATGTGCACATTGACGTTCTGTGCTGCCCAGTGTATGACTGGAGAGGTCAAACTGTCTTTATTAGGTTGGAAATAAGTGTTTTATTCGGTTAACTTTTTTTGGCACAATTGTCATGATTTTAATGCATTTATACAGTTATGTTCTACAGGATTTAATATGCGCTGAGACTCACAGAAGTTCAAGGTTAAACAGGCAACTAACAGTGATTGAATGGCTTCAATGTATCCCCCTCACTAACCTGGGAATTTGTGCTGAGCTGTGCAGACATTAACAGTCGCCTCAGCAACTCAAAAGGGCAACAGTTGAGAATATTTTACTCCACTGGTCACTCCATGAGTGATTTCCGACCTCGATCCAGGAACCAATCCCCCATTTACACCATTGTTCCTATGGGAAAATCGGTTCCAACTAATGATGCTTCGAGTTACAACAGGAACCAGTTGTGTCATAAGTCTGAGGACTGCCTGCACTGTGTTTTCTACATTACAACTGTGATTACCCTTCAGAAAGTACTTCATTGGTGTTAAAACAGTTTAGAATGCTCTGAAGCTGCTACAGGCACTATATAAAATACATGTTTTTCTTTCTTTTTTAACTTGTGAAATAAGGAAATCCATGCCTATAGTTCCCCTGCCTTTCATATTCCAATAACCTTACTTGGTCAGCCTTTACAAAAAGGCTTTGGAACCATTTAGCCATCCCAGGAACGTCTATATCAGACCAGCATATCCAGGACCCACCTAATTTCCACCACACCACAACAATATCAAAAAGACCACTGAGGTTTGGTCCATAGATAGTGAAATTGTGAAAGACTCTCCTCAAGAACATTTAAGTAGAAACCAAAATAAAATTCCATGTAAGATGCAGTGCCTTGGAGACCTTTTATTGGAAACCAATGAGATTAAGCAGGTCAAGCAAAGGTCAGTTTGCTGATCATGTTTATAAAATAATTGAACAAATTCCAAAGTACAATGTAATATTGTTGATCTGATTTTTTTTCAATCCTATAGATTGAGATGTTTTATTAGTTTTTGACATTAGTGAGACAATAAAGTAAGACAGTTAAGGATGGGCGATAAATGCTGGTCTAGCCAGCCAAGCCCACATCTTGAGAACGAATAAATAAAAGCAAGGGACACGCAGTACTCTGGACTTACATTTTTAAATGTTTCTAATGGGAAATGCCTGTAAAATGTTGGCTGCAAGGAATTAACTTTCAAAAGATAGCATCAGGCAGTCAATGGGAAGCAGTGTTATCATTACAGGAAATGTACAACATCAAAAAATTGGTAAGTTAATACAAGGATACTGTATAATACGGAATGCAGATGTGTTCAAATGCTCTAAATCTCCTGTATTTGTCTGCAGACTGCTTACATTTGAAAACCTTTTGCTTATGGCTATGGATCAGATTCTTGATGAATTCAACGCCAGTGACATAATGGGCCCCATTTTACCATTTAGAGACTAAGTGCCAGGTGCGGGCGCCAAACAGATCCGAGCCCGGAGGTCGCACTCCAGCGCGCCCATACGCTTTTTTCCGGCGCCGGTCCAGTGGGTGGGGCTTAGCGCAGTTCGGAAAAAACCTGACAGAACGTGCCCGGGCGTGAAAAAAGAGCGGAGAGAGCCTCCCTGCTGTTCACCCTCTGGTTGGGGGGGGGGGGGGGAGGGGGTGTGATGTATCATCCCATGGAGGGGGGGGGGGGGGGGCGGGGGGGGGGAGGGGGTGTGATTCTCATCCTCTGGCCGCAGACACAGCGGAACCCCCCGACCCACAGGATGAGAGTCACACCCCCTCCCCCCCCCCATGGGATGATAAGTCACAACCCCTCTCCCCCTCCCCCCATGGGATGATACATCACACCCCCTCTCCCTCCCGCCCAGGGGATGATAAGTCACACCCCCTCTCCCCCTCCCCCGGGGATGATAAGTCACACCCCCTCCCCTCCTCCCACCCCCCCAAGAGGACGATGTGGGCCCGCCCCTCTCCTCATCCCCTCCCCTCCTCATCCCCCCCCCCACCAGAGTTCCAACTGGGCCCGCCCCCCCTCCTCCGGCAGACGCCAGCGGACCTGTGTGAAGCCCGGTCCCTTCAGCCGTGGCTTGAAGTCAGTGTCCAGGAACGTGCTGCAGGCTGTCGAAGGACTGAAGGTGAGTGGGAAGGATGGTGGAGGGAGACCACGATCAAGGTAGGTTAGGGGTGTGCTCTGCTGGGGGCGCCTGCCTACCAAAGGGGTCCAATCCCGGGGGTGGTGGGGGGGGGGTGTCTAGCCGGGGTGGTTAGCGGGGGTGGGGGGGGGGGGTCTGTGAAGGGTGGGCCTCGGCAATTCCCCTGCTGAATAAAACTTCAAATCAGACTTTTATACAGCAGGTCACTTAATGCGCGGATGCGAATTGGGCCGCACGGTGGTAGAGTGGAAATCGGCGGTAGAGTTGGGTGGGAGCTTCATTAAGTCGATTTTAATACATGCAAATACATCTAAATCATCGCGCCAGCCAATTCGGGTGCGCATTGGAACCGCGCCAAATTCGGCTGTCGGTAAAGGCGCGATTTGCAAAATCGCTGGTGCGGATCGCGTTTTAGGCCCGAAGCCCGACTTTACCGCAATTTCGCACCCGAAAATGGGCGCGAAGTTTTGGTAAAATCGGGCCCAATGTGTGGCTAATTTTCCATCATGGTCCAAAGTTAAAATAACTCCCATAGTATTCCTTTAAATGTGGGTTAATGGCTAATGTGGGATATGGAAGCCTTTTCAAAATTAATCACATTTTGCCTTTGAGGGAATGCGTTTGTTGGACCTGGTTGTCTTTTCTAGCTGTGGAGTTTCATATGCTAGAACTGCTTTTCTTTTACAAAAGCAAATATGTGTGATCCTAGAAACATTTAGTGACAAATTCTTCATCTTTCTGTCAGCTCATCTGTGCTGATTAATCAGATATTAGCTACAGAATCAGTGTGGGGGTTCTAACTGTAATGTAAGAGTCTGGTACATGCAGGGTTAATGTGGTACTGAGTACCCTTCAAACAGCAATGTAAGGAAGCAGATGACCTCGGCCTAGAGTCAGTGTGATGTTGTCCAGAGATGTGTTAAAACCCAAGGTGGAGATAGCTGCAGGCCTGTACCTTTACTGTACATATGTATATAGTTACATAGAGACTGTGAAGACTTCTGTAACAGACATTTTAATATAACCAGTACCATCCCAACATGGTTGCAGCTCTGGATCAAAAACTCTCATCCTCTCAGAAATGCTGAAAGACTAAGAATAAGAACATCTTTAACAGATTCTAAACTGAAAGAAGCTCCTAAATGAAGCTTCAAATGCTGAGAAAATTCACTAGACATAGCTCCAAGGTTAGCTCCATAGTTCTGGAAGCTGAGAGCGGAAGTTTTACTGCAGCAGAAAATTCCACACAGCTTCCCTTGGAAGTCCAACTTCCGCACACAGAGTTCATAGCCTAAAAGGGTGAGCTGAATCCTTTTAAATTCCAGGCTGCAGCCAGTCCTGAGATATCAGGAAATTCATGTAGTCAGAAGTACCATTTGATTGAAACCCTTTGCTAATCTCGACCCCAGACTCCAAGCCTCAACACATGGCCTCTGAATTGAATAGAAAAAAAAACTTAATCGTTAACTTGCTCAACTCTCGGGAACCTCACAACTGTTCAAATCCTTAAACAGCAATGCAGTCTATCCAAATGTCATTAAATCACTGATTAAATCAAGTCTCCAGGCCCCTTATCCACACTGCCATTGTTGAAACTTCTTTCCGAAGCAGGCCACTGCCATTTTATGAAGCCCACTAAAATTGGCAAGCGCGAGAAATCCATTGTTCTGCAGAGAATGATGGTGCCATCTTGGAAACCTGTAATCTCTTAAAGCTACACCCACACTTCAAAAACTTTAATATGGATCACAATTCCATGCTTCCAACTCCAGTGGAACTCACCCAAGGCCCAGAACAGTCACAGAAATTGGTGTCTTTGGAGGAAAATATTTTTAACATACAGTACTGCTTCAGTTTTAATAAAAATATCAGAAGTAGAACTCAATAGGGCCAATTGCAGATGACATCATTGCATGACAGGATATTGATGAGTCATCTGCCAAATTTGCGGAGGTTTTAAATTCCTTTGACCTTTATTTCAACCTGCGATCCAATAAAATATTGGAAAGTACTAAATTCAATAAGTGAGGGCAACTATCTGGGGAATCTGTCAAACATTCCATAAATCATCTCTGCAGGATGACAGAGGGGTGTGAAAATGGAGATTTAAAGTCTGAACTCATTGAGACAGAATTGTGATAGATGATTCACTCTCTGATTTCCAACAAGCTAAAGATGATTTAACCCAAGATAGTTACACTGTCTGAGCTATGTGCACAACATAGGACAATCCTAAAATGAGAGAATACCACATGGAGCAGGAGGCAACCCTTAGTTCAGTTTGTCAAGTCACAAAAAAGCAGGGACAATCTGAGTCAGGGAAAGCAGTTCTTGAACCACCTCGCCAGCACTGCAGTGTGCAGCTCCTTCACAGGGGAGATCAATTCCTGCAATTAAAGCTCAATGCTTCCAGTGGAACAGACAGAGACACGTTGGTAAACTGTGCAAGTCAAAACCCAGCAACACACAAGATAGTCCAAACGTAATTTTGGAAGAAATAATGTAGGGAGGAGTTATACAATAAATGGCAGAGTCATCAGGAGTATAGAAACACAGAGGGACCTAGGTGTGCAAGTCCACAAATCCTTGAAGGTGGCAACACAGGTGGAGAAGGTGGTGAAGAAGGCATATGGTATGCTTGCCTTTATAGGACGGGGTATAGAGTATAAAAGCTGGAGTCTGATGATGCAGCTGTATAGAACGCTGGTTAGGCCACATTTGGAGTACTGCGTCCAGTTCTGGTCGCCGCACTACTAGAAGGACGTGGAGGCGTTAGAGAGAGTGCAGAGAAGGTTTACCAGGATGTTGTCTGGTATGGAGGGTCTTAGCTATGAGGAGAGATTGGGTAGACTGGGGTTGTTCTCCTTGGAAAGACGGAGAATGAGGGGAGATCTAATAGAGGTGTACAAGATTATGAAGGGTATAGATAGGGTGAACAGTGGGAAGCTTTTTCCCAGGTCGGAGGTGACGATCACGAGGGGTCACGGGCTCAAGGTGAGAGGGGCGAAGTATAACTCAGATATCAGAGGGACGTTTTTTACACAGAGTGTGGTGGGGGCCTGGAATGCGCTGCCAAGTAGGGTGGTGGAGGCAGGCACGCTGACATCGTTTAAGACTTACCTGGATAGTCACATGAGCAGCCTGGGAATGGAGGGATACAAACGATTGGTCTAGTTGGACCAAGGAGCGGCACAGGCTTGGAGGGCCGAAGGGCCTGTTTCCTGTGCTGTACTGTTCTTTGTTCTTTGTTCTTTGTTTGTAATCCATGAGGCCAAGACTGACAGCCCAGAAGACTACCAAATAAACCTGTTGGATTTTAACCTGGTGTTGTGAGACTTCTTACTGTGTTTACCCAGAAGACACGCAGCCATGCTGCTTGGGTGAGGTCAAAGATTGTGGTTCTTCATTTTGAAATGCTGACACCCTGGAATATGGCCATCTAACAAATTTTAAATTCAATTCCGGTGTCAGTTTCACAGATCTGCCAGACGAGGAACCATGGCTGAAGTATATCCTGGCTTTGAACAACAGACACAACACTTTATGGAGCAGGGGGAGTCTGACTCTCAGTCATCAGCATGATCCTGGAACCACTGAGATATGGCAGCAAACAGATCTTTGAGCTGATCTACATTACCCATAACCAGTCTTTCACTCTCTTGAGCAGGGGATGCCTCCGTAGCCCAGGGTCTCCTTCAGATGATAAAGGATGCAAAAAATTACCACCATCATTAGCCAGCCAGAACAGCATATCCTGAGAACTCACACGAAAGAACATTCAGACATGGTTTCAGCTTCTATCTCTCTTCTCCCTTATGTAGCAGGTTTTGCCCATTATTTTTCCTGTCCTGGAAAGACCCCAATGGTCAGACAATCTACCGTCCATGAGGTTACAATGGTCCCATTGGTGGAAGTGGCATCAGAGAATGATTAGCAGTTTGAGAAGCCTCCACCTCTAACTATGACAAGGTGGAAACATCAACCACTGAGCACACACTGCAACCTCCAGCGAGCATGCCACAACCACATGGAATAGAAACATGAAAACATAGAAAATAGGAACGGAAGTAGGCCATTCGGCCCCTCGAGGGATGCTGCAACTGGGTAACAGTCTATCACCATCAATAACAAAGCAGAGTTGTAGTAGAAGGATCTGGTTTTCCAGGGTTAATGTAGGACTGAGTCCAGTACACCCAGACAGGCACGTAACCTAGGGCTAGGATGGGTGTGGTGTTGGCCAGCGACCTGTGAAGACAAGAGGATGGAGAAAAGAGGAAAGAAAAGTAGATGAGAAAATAATGAGTCTAACCAAGAGGAAACAACAAATATCGGCTCTTCTTTCTTTAAGCTATTCCAAACATTTCTGTCCAGTGTGACGCATTTGCCTGTAATTGGTGAAACTGTTTTCTGCATGGGTTTTGGTATAAAGCGTAAAGCTCTTATAACTTAAATAGGATAATAATCTGACACAATCTTTTACTTAAAACCTTACTGATCTGTTGCTGACAGTCCTGTCCACATCCTGCTCAAAATTACAGAGCAGAATCCAAGGTGGTCTCAGAAAAGGCCCTGGTTGTACTGACATTCCCTTCCAGTTTGAAATCAATAGATTGGGCCGAATCTTCCAAGGTCTCTAGGGCAGTGTAACCAGGGAAGGGGAGTGTGGGGGGGAGGGTGGGGGAGGTGGTGTTGGAGAACAGGTCAATGTAACTGGGAGGGAGTGTGGAAAGCAAAAACAGCTACATTAAAATTAAAAACCAGGAAGCTCCTTCTAATTGCCAGAACACAATCATTTATAGTTAGGGATCAGCAGTGGAGTGCAGAATTAATTTTCAAGGTTAGTATGAAATCATTAAATCAACCAAAATCATCAGATCACAAAATAATTACAGATGTGGAACGCCATTAGCTGACCTTAGCAAAGGTAAGAATTAATTTGTGGGTCTAATTTATAGACCTCCTAATAATAACTACACTGGAGGATGGATACACAGGAAGAAATAATGGGAATTTATAAGAGAGGTATGGTAATACTCTTGGGTGATTTTAATCTAGAATCAAGAGAATTTTGGGAAATATGCCTTACCACCCTACTTTCTTTCCAATTCTCTTATAATCCTGCTTAATTGGGGGTGGAATCTTGGTGGAAATCTCCTCTATTGTATTTTCTCTGCTGGTATACTGTTGCTAATGTGAACGATGCCTCAAGAGAACACATACAATGTGCCATTCAAAATTATGATAGGGGTCCTTTCAAGATTGCAATAGTGAAAGAAATTGATCCTGCACATAGCTACGTAGCATAATTAGTGGCATTTTGTTACCAATAACTTCTGAAAATAAAAGGAGTTGTGCAGGATTATATAGCCCTTTTAATGTTTTTGCAAGTAGAATCAACAATTAGAAAATGTCAATCTGTTTGGAAATCTTAGCAGTGGTCAAGAATAGAATCACATTCTTCAGGTTTACTGGTAACTAAGGAAACATATTAGTATGCTATCTGGCAATACAGTATTTGGTTACATTTTTGGCAGCAGGAGCTGTGCTTGTGATGGGCAATTCAATGAATCAGGGCGAGGAGGAGTAGGGTTCTGGTATGGTTGAAATCAGTACACTGGGTGACAGCGGCAGAGAGAGAGAAATGGACTTCATTCAATACAGATGACTGCAGATAGACAACATGCAATGGCAACACAGAAGCTGATCCGGTACTAAAAATACCAACTGCTGGGATCTGTCTCTCTTCAGAAAGTCTAGAGAATAAATTCCCAGACCAGACTTCATAAAATGCATTAAAACGGACAGATTCTGAATTTGATGCAGTTTGGAAAAACCATGGGTGGGGTTTTTCTCCAAATCTGCAGCATGTTTCATTTTGGCCGGAGATGTCTTGTGATCGTAGGCGACGGGATCTTATGGTCCCGCCGTTGTCAACAGGGTTTCCCATTGAACACACCCCTTAGTGCCGGGAAACCCACAGAAGTGTGGTGCCATCGCTGGGACCGTAAGGTCCCGCTGGCATTAATACCAGCAGATTTTGGCGCTTATCTTCACAAATTGGATTTTTCTTTGAAAATGTGCATTATTCAGACACCTGGATTTTTAAAAAATACTGTTCACAAGTTCAAGCCTGTTTTTTTCCAAGATAGTACTTGAGAGGGAGGAAGTATGAACTTCAATAATTTAATTAATGTGGAAAACTGGTAAAGGCAAAAGATGGTGATTTATTGGAAATCACATGACAGGGAAAAGCTTTGCTTTTTAAACCTGTTGTTTTAAACGTGTGTGTTTTGGGGAATAACCTGAGATGGAAGGCTGCCCGAACTCATTCTCTCCCTGCCTTGCCTGGAATTCCACATGTGGTTATCAACCTGCTGCCTGGGAACCTTCACCATAACTTGAGTGTGTTTGGAAACCTGAAAAGCTGAGACGAGGAGAATTGATTCCGCTCAATATTTTCCTCTCCATCAAAGCTCTATTGGTAAGAACTTCTAGACATCCACCAGGTCCAGCAGCCCAACTTCACATGCAGGAGCTCCAAGTCAACAGCATCAAAACCCTGTGGTCATTATCCTTTATGCTATAAAGCCTATCCTCCAAAGCCTACCCTCAGCTGAGACCCTATATTTTCAACCTTTGTTTGTATGTTGTATGTCTGTATTGAGGTATTTTTAAAAAGGGATAGATAGTGATACTTCCAGAATACAATTGTGTGTGTATCAGTTCTTGCAACGTGTTTCAAAAAAGAAGTTTTGTTTTATAATAAACCAATCATTCTGAGTTTATTGAAAGAAGACTTGCTAAAGTCTCTTTTATTCTGGGTCAGTAGTAAAGGTAAACAATTAGTCATTTTCGTGAGTGAATTAAACCTTTAGACTAATGGTGTGACCTGTGGAGTAGTGGGACGAGATAAACTGCACACTCCTCCAATCCCATTTGTATCAAAGCCAAGAGACTTTAAACATTAAAAATACAGCAACTGAACTGTAAACCTTAGCTAAGAGATCTGCAGTCACACTAATGGACAATTTTTACCAAACAATAAATTCAAGGGAATTGCTTTAAAAGTACATATTTTATAACTCCCAATTCTAATTGCATTAGAGTAAATATATCTCACCTTTCACATTCCTTTGAGGATTTTGCCCACCTTACTACACAGAAATACATAGGTAGATTGACAAATTATTTTCCAACCTAAGATTAGCATGAAAATTGGAATCGCATACTCTTCCTCTGGGGAAATATATTTTCCAGTTTGTAGGTTGTATTCTTAAAATCTGATGATTAACCATACTACCTGGTCTGTCAGTGATCATTGTTGGTTATTGTAGAATCATAGAATTGTTACAGCACAGAAGGAGGCCATTTGGCCCATTGTGTCCATGCTGGCTCTCTGTAAGAGCAGCTGAATCAGCCACATTCACATCTCTGTAAATGTTTTTGGTCAGACAATTATCCAATTCCCCTTTGAAAGCCATGATTAAATCTGCCTTCATCGCTTTCGCAATTAGTACCTTCCAGATCTTAACCATTTGCTACATAAAAGGTTTTTCCTCACTCGCCTCTTATTCTTTTGTGAATTACTTCTGGTGTCATCTGGTTCCTGGCCTTTCTGCCAAAATGAAGCATCAGAAACTACAGTGCTCACTCTGCTCTGAATCTCAATATTATTCAGAGAGATCTTTGCGGCTAATGTAATGTAAACTTGATGAGTAGCCAAAGGCATCAGTCTCAGCTTAATAGATCTTACCTAAGAAATATATATTAACTGGCTAAGCAGTGAAAGAAACAAGATATCTAGGGAACAGTGAAAACAAAATCCTTAAGAGTGGCAGAAATTTGTTTCAAAGTCTTGCCTGTTGTCATTATATTAAATAAAATTATTTTTAAATATTTAAGATGTAATGCTTGATTTATATTTTCCATCATAATCTTGCCTCTTATATATATATATATGTGTTGTTCTAAAATGGGGGAGATACAAATGTCACCTAAAAATGTAATATTACTTTCAAAATGTTCAATCTGGTGCCTGTCAAATAAGTTAAATTAATTATTGTGTTGCCTTGGACATCCTGGCTCCAGTTTTGACTTGTTGTCCTGGTTAATGTAGGAAATATTCAGTAATTATTCTGCTTCTGTTTTTTAATTATCGAACCTATTTTGAAATTCATCTGTTGAGTGCATTGAGAATGAGAAACAACTTGGAGTTCCTACGGCATCAAATTCTATTTACGTGTGGCACATGCTTAGAAAGCAGTGGGAATGTTGTGTGCAGTAAGTCGTACGCCAATGAGGCAAAGCATTTTAATTCACATGCATAACTTCACAGCTGGAAATTAGTGTAACAATATTGCAGGTGCAACAAGCAATTAGGAAGGCAAATGGCCTTTATCACAAGAGAATTTGTATAGGAGTAAAAATATCTTGCTTCAATTGTTTCGAACCTTGGTAAAACTGCACCTGGAGTATTGTGTATAGTTCTGGTCTGCTTAACAAAGGAAGGATATATGTGCCATTGAGAGAGTTCAACAGAGTCTGTCCAGGCTAATTCCTGGGAATGGGCGGGACTGTATTAATAAGAGATATTGAGGAGATTGAGCTTGTTTTCCCTAGAGTTTAGAAGAATGAGAGATTATCTGATTATAACTTACAAATCTCTTAAAGGGCTAGACAGGGTAGATGCAAAAAGAATGTTTCCCCTTGTTGTGAGGTATGGAAGCAAGGGACATGGCGGGGGGGGGGGGGGGTGGATTCTGTAATCTTGCAGCGCCGTTATTAGATTGCGCCGATGCCGGAGAATAACTTGTGAGACTAAAAATCCGTTTCGCCCCTTTCTAATGGCACATACCCAGAAATGGTGCGAGGGTGATTAGTATGAGATTGACTGCATTTCAATATCATTAGTGAAATCGGCACATGACCCACCCTCCTCCCAGAATGCACCCACCTCTCTGGCATGATGTCACACTGGCGTGAATCACTGCTAATATAAAAAAGTGTGGTTCCGGCGCAACAGTTCCAAGGGAGGACAAGGAGGTGAGTGCCGCTATGCACCAACCTTCAGGGCGCAAGAGGATGGTTCAGCCGCTGCCATGGTGCAGGGTGGGTGGGTAGGGGTGCATGGGCACAGGGGGGCTCGGGCTGGGCCAGGATCCTCAGGTCAGGGTCCATCGCTGGGTTGGGTTCATGTGGCGAGCATTCTCCCTGCCTTCTGAATGACCCCTGAGGGGTTCCAGAGTTCAAGGTCAAATACCATTGATGTCACACCCTCTACCCAGCTACCTCTTGGTTGTAAAGGCTCTGTGGTTTATTGCCCTTTGGCAATTGCCTGGTCATGTTTAAACCTCCAATGAACAATTAACTTCCACTGGGAACCATCCAAAAATGCAATTTAAATCACAAACTTTGGATGGTTCCGGCTGTGTTACAATAATAGTTACCCAGAAAAAGTTAAAGAATTAAAACCACGTCTAACTTCTGGGTAACAATCGCACTGATACATCCCAAATCACCATATCCTCCCACAGACCACAGATTCCCTTCACTAACCGCCAAAGCTCACTAGCCCCCACACTACCCCCCTCCCCCACTCCAAGTTCCCTCTGATCATCCATGACCCCCCCAAGGGAATCTCTAAGTAATCCCACCCCCGAGTACACCCCAACCACCACAGGATACCCTTGATTTCCACACAACTAAGTGTTTACATCCCCACCCCACCAGCTGCCCTCCCCACCCCAACTGCATCCCAACCCCACAGTGGCACCCACTTCCCTGACTGTCCTCCCCAACAATCAACCACATTGCTAGATCCCTGACTGCCCATGACATCCAACTGGCACCCACCCCCCGATTGCCTTGCCCAAACACAAATACCATCTCCACCCACACCTCCCCGACTGCCATTCCCCCATTCCAACGCCTCACACTGATCATCCAACCCACTACTGACTAACTCCCCAATGACCACCTCCCCCACTGACCACCTGACCCCTGGCCCCACCTTTTGAAGTTACCTTCCCCCGGCTTCTCACTGGTGGGAGATTTAAATCTCGATGCTTTACAGCACCTGGTGATGCAAAAAAGTGGGCATGCAGTCCTCCTTAACTCCAATCTGCATCCCTGGACAGAAAGAAGGCTGTGGGAATCTGCTGCACAACACAGATCCCGCCCATTCTGAATTGGAATGTCAAGCAAAATAGGAGCAGCAGCATTTCCAGTTAAGGAACAACGTGCGGACTGGCAATCTGACTCAATTGCCGCTCCACCGGAAGGTACAGCTCAATGTTTATTCATCTGTTTGAGGGTTAAGAGAGGGCACAGACTGGAGTGTTCATCTTCAAAATGGCATCGCTAATATTTAATCAGCATTACACACTTTCTGACTTCGCAATCTGCCTACTTTGCTTTTGGCGGTCGTTCATTCTGCCTGTGCTGATGCCCACAGCCAAATGTTGTCTGGTGCAACTCATACCAGATGTGTGCGTGTGGCGCAGATGCCAATCTGGAGTTAAAACGGCACTCGTAGCACCGATGAATAGAGAGCTAAGAAGTTGAATTTCACAGCCGGGGTACTTCTCTTGAATACTGAGAAGAAGAAGCACTAAATCTAGCTGATGGTGTGCTGTCATGAGCAGGGGCTCTATGCGGAAGGATCATGAAGCTGCAGGCTGAGCAGTTGGAGTTTAGGTAAACACTAGGACTGCCAATACTCTAAGTGCATGCAAAGTATCTTTAAGGGGTTTTGTTAAATGTTTTTCAAAAAAATTGGAGAGAGAGAAAGCATCTCCCTTCCCTGCAGTTTTAATCACTGACTCTTGCCATTCATATCACAATTTCAATGGCTTGTATAATCACTCCAATTTATGTTAAAATTCAAATAGAAATTTGCAAAATTCTACCTTAATGTCATTCTTTTCATAAAAGGTATTGTGGAATCTTTCCTTTTTCTGTAATTACAAGTCATTTGTCAGAAGATTTCAAGCTTAATAATATTTTAGCAGTACAAAGCAAACTGCCTGTAGAATTACCTGGCAATTAACTGCAAATAATTTCTTGTAAAGCTTCCAGTAATCACACTGTGATCATTAATCTTTTGACACAGCTATCATTATGCTTCAATGACAGAAGCAGCCTGGTAATCTATCAGGTCAGTCTTCTCCATCACATATTCATTATTTGCTATTTATATCACATCTCATCACCCTGAAAAAACATATATATAATATATATATATCAGCTTGAGAAAAAAATGACCTGAAATAACAGTTTGAACTGAAATGCTTGATTGCTGGAAGGATAGATCACATCCCCTGAAGTATTTATAAACAATCCTTCATGCTCAAAGTTTCTGTGAAAATCACTGAACAGGAAAATGTACATCACTTGTGAGGTTTTCCTCAACTGTGGAGTAAACCAGTGCATTTTATAAATGACATCCTGTGGCTGAAATACCCAGCTGGGATTTTCCGGTGCCACTGACAGCGAAAGGAGTTTTGGCCTGGAATGCCAAGTTTTCCATTCTCGCTCACAACGGGTCCCGTCACAGATGAGACTGGAGAATCCCACCCTACATTTCCAACTTTACAATTGGAGAAAAACTGGGACCAAGCAGGTGGGCTTGGAGCATCCGGGGAAAAGGCAGGATTGATTAGATTTTGCAAGTTGTGGCCCTCCTGCTAACCTTCCCAGCGTGTGAAAAACAATATCAGAACTCAGTCAATTGGCTGAGAGGGGCAGACATTACAGTGAGCCATCAGTGCATGAAAGATTACATAGGATTGGGATCTCATAATAGGCCTGAAGTTGTGCACCTGGCATAAGAAAACAGTTAAGAACTGTTAAAAAAACTGTATAGGAGGAATAAAATGTTTAGAATCAGAAATCTGAAGAAAAAATTGTCCCGTTTAATGACAGTGCCTTTGGGGCTGCAGCAGAGAAGGGTGACCCTCTTTGCAGCAGAAGGCTATCTTCCTGAATGAGGACTTCCAAGATGCCTGGGTTGAGGTTGAATAGATATTCTGGTACAGAGAATCTGAAAGGCAATACAGAAAAAGTTTCCTGGTATTAGAAGGTCTAGCAAGCTAAGTTTGCTTATCATTCTGTACATTGACATGCCATGAATTGCTTCATTTTTCCACTGATGTAAAATGAATTGTGCCAGCTGAAGGCCTGAAGAAGTATTTTCATGAGAATTTCCTGGTTCAGCTCTTTTGAGTACTCATTGGAGTGGTGACTGATGTACAATTTGTGTTAAATAAAGGTTGACAGAAAGATTGCATGGAAATCAAGAATGCAGCCATTTAAAAAGGCTGAAGATTGTAGCAGCAGAATGTGGGATCATAGAATCATAGAATCCCTACAGTACAGAAGGAGGCCATTTGACCCATCGAGTCTGTATCGACCACAATCCCACCGAAGCCCTATTCCTGTAACCTTCATTTACCCTGTTAATCCCCCTGACATTAGGGTCAATTTAGCATGGCCAATCAACCTAACCCACACATCTTTGGATCAGTTGGTAAAGTTCTTGGCTCAGTACATTTCCAGACAGGGAGTTTGGTTGCAAGTCTTATGACTGTTTGTGTGCCATTCTGCACAACTGCCTAGTTTAGGAATTACTGGTACAGGCAGCAAACAGGGGATTATAACAAGCCAGGTAATCATGACCACCACAATTACTTATAAATCCTCTTGGATGAAATTAAACTCAGCAAACCCATCGCTTGTGATCCCTAAAGGGAAGTGGCACAGTCACCAGGAAATAATTCTCTAGCCCCCATAATTGCACACCTATGCTGCAATAACTTTAATAATCCAACCAGGACAGCCATGGTAAAAGAATACCTATTCTTACATTTCACCTTAGAGCACGCTGGACAATCTCTTCACCCTCTGAAATTACAATTAACCATGGACAATGGACATTAACTCAGATCTTATTCAATGCTATTTATCTCTTCTAACAGCAACGTCTTCTATGCATGACTCTCAAATTATTTTACTAAGGCCCTTTCATATCTCTTGCTTCAACTCTTGCATGCACTTTGACACACATTTCTCAACTTCAGTTATTTTGGTCAATTTTGTTATGGAAGAAAATGGGGTACAGAGGCTCCACAAGGCAGCCCACTGGAGGGGCATCTCAAACCTGATGCATTTTATGGAACTCATGTAGAGGCACTCTGCTCTTGCCGTGGGTGATAGCAAAGTCAGGGGGTATATTGGCAGTGCCAGGTTAGTGACTGAACACCAACACTGGTGCCAAGACATTCTAGTTATGCCATAAGCTTCCACCCTCTTCATTGCCCCATTAACCTAAAGGTTTACACATTTTTAGTTTGTACCCCATCCATGTGTGGGCCAGTCACCCTGAGGGTGCAGCAACTGATATTCGGGGCCCATTTGTAGCAAACTTAGAGGGGCTTTTCCATTGCTACCAACATCAAGATGGTGCATCCCCATATAAGAAGACGTCAGGGATTAGTTGGCACCTCCACCTCCATGAAAGCACAGGTTATAGGCCTGATTTTAACTCTGTGAAAATTATGAGTTTTGAATCAGTTAAAATTTCACTCTATATCTCCGATGGCAATAGGAAAACAATAGCAGTAACTGTGTACTGGCTGCAGGACCATTTTTAGCATGATGGATGCTGGTGTATCTCAGCTGCCGTTAGATGAGCCAGTCTACTGATTCATGTGGACACAGATCCTTGACCCAGTGGGATGGAAATGGTGGAAGTTCACCTGTGTGCAATTGCCATCTCTCAAGACAGCTGCATATACCAGGCCTCTGGTTTCTCCCCTCAGAGAATCACACAGTTAAATGTAAGAGGTTGGCAGGACTCTGCACTAACAAAGGAAGCTTGGCAATCTGGGATTCTGCATATGATTGCTCTATTTGCAGTCTTAGCAGGTGATATTATATAAATAAAAACAGTATTGCTTTGGCATGAAAAATCATTTAGTACCATTTTCTGGGTGAAACAAAAAAACAGCAGCCAAAAGCAATTGCAATTCCCTCCAGCTATTAGGTGTTAGCAGCTCAGAAACGTCCCACGAAGGTTTATTTTGTTTGCTATTTCTCACAAAATCATAAAAGCTTTCTTTTAGAAGGAAACCAGACAAAAGTTCACCTCATAGTCTCAACAATAATTACAGCACTGGAGAGGATGGATCTGGTAGCATGCTCTTTCTTGTGGGGTTTGGGTCCAAAATAATGTGGATGAAAGTTTCTATCTGATAACTATAAAAAGCACGTGTGAAATGATTCTATGCAATCTCCACCAGTTCCCACTACACATGTGCCTGCAGTGCAATTTATCACGAATTCATTGTAAACTTGCAGTATCACAAGGGATTGTGGGGATATCTATTGTGGGAAATTCATATTAATGATCTAATAAGGTTCAAGTTTAAAGTAGATTGCTGAGGCAGAATTGAGTGAGTTTTGTCTTGATCTAATAAATGTTATATCCATTCTGGGAGTTCTTAATGCAATGTTGATAAATGAGGATTCTACTAGAAGCTCACCGGTCAAATATGGCGGTGTAGATTAGAGTTAACATTCCTTCCTCAGCAGTAATATCCCTCACCTTAATGAACACCAAAATGAAGATAGCAAAGCACATTCCAATTATTCTTTCCTTAGCATAAAAGAACTTCACAAATCTCTGAGAGTTATTGACTTCTCACTTTGCACAATACCATTTATCTCTTCGAAGTATTCGTATTTAATAGGGTCTATTCATATGCATAGGAAGCAGAATAGTGCAGCTGTAATAGGCTGGGCTAACAATCTAGGTATCAGAATGTCAAATATATTCTGTTAAGAGCAATGTAGTGTTCGGCAGCAATTTAACAATTGTTTCGTGTTTAATTTATCTTTAAGGACAGGGAGAAACCTTTTCACCGCAAGTGATTGAATGCGTAAGGTTTAACTGTAGGACACAAGGGTGAGTTCATTGAAGTTGCACAGTTGTCCCCAGAATGTCACTCTACAGAAGCATTAATCAGAGAATCAGCTGCTGAGTTTAATGCATTCAATTCAACATACACTGCATTTTAGGCTTATTAATTAAAATTGCCTGAGTGTCCCGCCATGCAGAGAGGAAACACTTATTAATATTTTTAAATTGGGCTTCTAAAGTGCAATGTGGAGTTCAATTAACTTGTGCTGCATAGGCTTCATGGGGGTCAGGAAATTTGGCAGTGAAAGGGAAGTTGGAGCTGCCAGCTCCCCAGCGTAAATAATCAATTCAGCGCTGCTTGCAACCCAGGAGAAGCCGGAATGATTCCCCTCCAGTCCCTCAAAGAACTTTCAGCCTTTTCCAGACCTGCTCTCCACCCTCCTGCTTTCTGTTTGAGGGTCCATCCTATAGGCTGCCCAGCTGTGTCTTTCTGCTGCAAGCAATCTCTTCCACTTGCTGGTCTAGCTGTTTATTTCATCAGTTCTCAGACGGCAAGTGGAGCTATGTTTTTTTTTAAAAAGTTTATCAATCACAAGTAAGGCTTACATTAACACTGCAATGAAGTTACTGTAGAAATTCCCCTAGTCACCACACTCCAGCGCCTGTTCGGGTCAATGCACCTAACCAGCACATCTTTCAGACTGTGGGAAGAAACCGGAGCACCTGGAGGAAACCTACGCAGACACTGGGAGAGCATGCAAACTCCACACAGACAGTGAGCCAAGCCGGGAATTGAACCCGGGTCCCTGGCGCTGTGAGGTAGCAGTGCTAACCACTGTGCTACCATGCACCCGGATGCTAGCCTGGATCTTCTGAGAAGCGGCAATCATTATTTGATTGCTATTTTGCTTGAACCTCTCTATGCCTAGATGATGCTCCATATTTCCTGCTTGGTCTTCCAAAGCCAGCTTCTACAGAAATGTGGAGCATACAGACCCTAAAAGAGCTTCAGGGCGCTGCTGGTACATTTGGTGGCATAGTGGCATTGTCACTGAACTAGTAATCCCAAGATCCAGGACAATGCTCTGGGGACCTGGGTTCAAATCTCACCATGGCAGATAATGGAATTTGAATTTGATTAAAAAGGAAAATTTGGAATTAAAAGTTTAATGATGGCCATGAAACCATTGTTGACTGTTGTAAAAAGCGATCTGTTTCACTAATTAATGTCCTTTAGGGAAGGAATCTGCCATATTTACCTTGTCTGGCCTACCTGTGCATCCAGATCCACGGCAATGTGGTTGGCTCTTAAAATACCCTTTGAAATAGTCTAAGCAAGCCACTCAATTCAAGGGCAATTAGGGATGGGCAATAAATGCCGGCCTAGCCAGTGATGCCCACATCTCATGAATGAATGCATTTTTAAAAATAAGAATGTTAATGAATAGATGAATGGGTGAGTGAGTGAATGAGTGAACGTGCAAGGTGGGTGAGTGGATGAGCTGAGTGGGCAAGAGAGTAGGGTGAGTGTAATAAGTTGGTAGGGCAACAGATGGGTGAGGTTGTAGGTGGGTAGGTGGGTCAATGCATTGGCTAGTTAAGTTGGCTTCAAAAGGGTGGTCAGGTCAGAGAATAATCAGATCGGGTCAGGAGAGTAGTCAGGTAGTAGGGAAGTTAACTTGGATGGGAAGGGCAATCAGGTTGGTCAGGAGGACAGGGGTCAGTAGCTGTAGCTGGTTCGCGTCCAAGGTGCAGTAGTCAGGGGATCAGGGAGATAGGCAGAGGGTCGGGGGTTAAGAGGGAGTTGGCGGGGGGTTGGGAGGATGAGGGTCAGTGCTACTGATTGGGGGGAGTAGTTCTGCAGTTACCCAAGAGTTAGATGGGATTTTATGACATTTCTGGGGTAATTATCCAGATAGGTCCTGCAGAAATGGCTGAAGTCTCTGACTATAACT
Organism: Mustelus asterias; assembly: GCF_964213995.1. Classification (NCBI taxonomy): domain Eukaryota; kingdom Metazoa; phylum Chordata; class Chondrichthyes; order Carcharhiniformes; family Triakidae; genus Mustelus; species Mustelus asterias. The sequence goes on along the minus strand of NC_135810.1, from coordinate 63,309,470 downwards.
CAGAGTCAGAGACTTTTGTGGAGAGTCCTGGGCAGTAGGGGAATTATCTGTCAAAAATTCAAATTTCTCGGATATTTCCCACCGAGGACAGTGCAGCAAGATTTCTGTGGAGTTCCAACATGCATCTCAGATTGTAAGTCCAATCTCTGACAATCCAGAGGCTGGAAGATCCTGGCCAACATTTTAATGAGGTGTTGCCATTACAATCAGGACAGACAGGGCTTTCTACATTCTATGGTTGTTCTGCTCTCTGCCTCCAACTTGATATGATGTTGATATCAAGGGCAACATCACGGTGGCACAGTGGTTACCACTGCAGCCTCACAGCACCAGGGACCCGGGTTCAATTCCCAGCTTGGGTCACTGTCTGTGTGGAGTCTACACATTCTCCCTGTGTTTGCGTGGGTTTCCTCCAGGTGCTCTGATTTCCTCCCACGGTCCAAAGACGTGCTGGTTAGGTGCATTGGCTATGCTAAGTTCTCTCTCAGTGTACCCAAACAGGCACCGGAGTGTGGCGACTCGGGGATTTTCACAGTAACTTCATTGTTAATGTAAGCCTACTTGTGACACTAATAAATGAACTAAAGGAACCAACACAAGAGGGTACAGACAAAAATGCTACCAAGTTCACTCTGTTCTTTAGGATCATGCATCAAATCCACTGATCTTACTTTTTAGCTTCCTCCTGTCTTTATTAAAACATCAATTTTTTGGTTGCTTCAATGAGTCTGCTTTTATTCTGCCAGGTACCAATCTACCCTTTCAGATGTGATATGATTGTGTTTTAGGATTCTAAAGGGATTAGATATATAGACCATGACAAATTGTTTCACCTTCTCCAGAATAATAGACCCAAAGGACACACAGCCAGAGCGAAAAAGTTTTTAAAAATCAGAAAATGTTTCAGTGAGCAAGTAGTTAGTATATGGACCATGTTTCCCAGCAAATAATATAGACTGATTTCAGAAAATAATATTTTGGAATACATCTATCAGCAATTTGGGACAAGTGGTAAATGTAGCATACTTAAGAGGACCTGGTAACTTTGGATCTATGGTTTTCAACACTTTGATTTGTTTCTCCTTCATCACTTTTTCAGTTGAATGAACAAAGAAAGGAAAGAATATCTCAGCTTGTTAAAAAGCCAGAAGTGCTTTTGTAAGTGAAGTCTCTGGTGTAATGTAGGTAAACTCAGAAGCCAATGTGCACACAATAAGATCCCACAACTGTAATAATAAGGGGTGCAATTTTCCCAAGATTGCAGTGTGTTGGATCAGGCGAGAAAAGCTGTGTGAAACTTGTCAACTTCACAGCTGCCTTTTCCCGCCTGATTAAATAGCACTCAGTGCAACTTCAGAGTGCTGGCGAGGATCACGCAGCCAGCTGGAGGGGTGGGGCCTAAACACGCATGCAATGCATTTTTAAAGGGCTCCCCAATCTTGAAGATAAGTTTAAGTCCACCGTCTTCACTCCCTATGCGGCATGGACATCGGACCCGCCCAACGGACCAGGGGAACAGCCCCCAACACCACACGCAGAAGGAGACCCCCTTACCCCCACACATCTCCATGCAAAAGGGAACTCCCCACACACAGGGAAATCCCCTCCCGATGGAGGAGGATAACCCCCCCCGCCTGTAACTCCTATAGTTGCCCCTTCATGTGCCCCCTGTATGTACCTGCTTGACAGTGCACCCTTGATGTGCCGCATTGGCATTGCCCCTTGGCATTGCCCCCTTGGCAGTTGCCCTAAGCAGTGCCCCTAAGTGGCAGTGCCAGGGAGCACTGCCAGGGTGCCAGGGGCCATGCCCAAGAATATCCCTCAATCCTGGGGCCTACATTAGGGTGACAAGCTCATTAATTAGATTAAAATGTATTTAAATTTATGGAAATGAGGTTCATGCCCAACAAGGATGTGAACCTGAATATGTTACCAGCAGGGATGATTCCAAACTGAGATCTCGCCAGAGTAAATTCTGTTTTTGACCACATGCGAGATTTAGTGTTCATTACAGTGGCACAGTGGTTAGCAATGCTGCCTCAGATCCAGGGAGCCAGGTACAGTTCTAGCCTTGGGTGACCGTCTGTGTGGATTTTGCATGCTCTCCCCGTGTCTGCGTGGGTTTCCTCTGGGTGCTCTGGTTTCCTCCCACACTCCAAAAACATGTGGGTTAGGTTGATTGGCCAAGTTGGTAAATTGCCCGTTAGTGTCAGGGGGATTAGCAGGGTAAATATGTGGGGTTACAGGGACAAGGCCTGGGTGGGGTTGTTATCACTGCAGCCTTGATGGACCGAATGGCCTCCTCCTGCACTGTGGGGATTCTATGATTCTATGATTGTGGGATTTGTGCCTGAGGTTGAAGTGCCCAAAAGATCGCGGTCAATGTTTTTTAACTACTGCTTTCGGATCTTTTGTCAGTTTGACAGGAAACATCTCATCTGAAGGTACCTCTGACAATAGGAGGGTGTTGGATATCATTCACTCGGTCTTAATTAAGTATTTGTAGTCTTAAGTAGGTTAATTCCAAGAACTGTGTACATATAAAAGGTAAAGTTGCCATAATCCAAGATGACCATACACTGCACTCCCCTTTGAGGGGGAGAGCTAGCTGGTGGTGATTTAACCTGAGGATCACAATGCCTCAGGTGAGGGGCAAGATTGAGAAGGTGAGCCTTCATGAGTAACCTTAGCCAGTACAGGAATTGAACCCATGCTGTTGGCATCACTCTGCGTCGCTAACCAGCTGTCCAACTAACTAAGCTAAACCATGCTCTGTTGAAAAGTTGGTACAGATTCGATGGGCTGAATGTCTTTGTCTTGCACTGTCGAGACTCTATGATTACAAAACGAAACTGATCCCTAGGCATGGGTCATGTCCCACATAACTGTGTGGGTGGTATTATACTCAGTACTATGTTAACTCTGTATATGCCAGACTCTTAACTACACCGACAATGCAGCAATCTCTCAGCACTGCTGTAAAATTTCAAACTGAAAAATGAGGGAGCTACCTGAAGCCAAAGCTGTCACCAATGAGAGAGGGCAAAGAATTCTTACTAACTAGCAGACTTCCCAAAAATCCATACGTTATGAATGGAATCATATGGAGATCAGAGCTGTATTCATCAAACTAAAGTATGCAACAAAAAGAAAGGATGCATAAATGTCCAGATGGCTTCTGAACAAACGAACTATGGTATCCTGCACATTGCTATCCATTCTCTATGAAGCATTTATGAGATTTGGGTGTTGCTGGCTACCAGTATTTATTACTCTTCCCTAATTGCCCTTTAGAAGATGGTGATGAGCCAACTTCTTGAACCGCTGCAGTCCATCTGGTGTAGATACATTCATAGTGCTGCTAGAGAGGGAGTTACAAGATTTTGATCCAGTGATATCAGCATAGTTCCATGTCAGGATGGTGTATGGCTTTGAGGGGAATTTAGAGATAATGGTGTTCCCCTGCTGTCTTTGTACTTGTAGATGTTAGGGATTGCAGGTTTGGAAGGTGCTGTCAAAGATGCCTTGGTGAGTTTTTGGTAAATTGCAATGCACCCTGTAAATGATGCACACTGCTGCCACTATGCGCCAATGGCAGAGGGAGTAAATATTAAAGTGGTGAATGGGATGCTGATCAAACAGACTGTTTTGTCCTGGATGGTGTAGAACTCCTTAAAGGTTTTTGGAGCCGCACTCATCTAGGGAAGCAGAGAGTGTTCCATCACACTCCTACTTGTGCTTTGTAGATAGTGGACAGGCTTTGGAGAGTCAGGAGGTGAGATACCTTCCCAACATTTAAACTGCTTTAGGGGTGACAATATTCATCTGTCTGGTCCAGGTGTGTTTCTGGTCAGTGGTGAGTCCCAAGATTTTGATAGTGGGGATTCAGGGATAGTAATGACTTTCAATGCCAATGGGAGATGGTTAGATTTTTTCTTGTAGGAGATAGTCATTGCCTGATACAGAGCGGCCCTGTTATAACGCGATGGTTGGGGTCCATAAAAGCGGGGTCATGAAAAAAGCGGGGTCGCGCTAAATCGGGGTCGCGCTAAATTTGCCAATTATTAGCGAGAAAAAAAGGGTCCAATGACACCATCATGTTATATCCGAATTCGCGCTAAATCGGGGCACGTTAAATCGGGGTTCCACTGTACTTAAGTGGCACAAATGTTACTTGCCCTGTATCAGCCCGACCCTGAATATTTTCCAGGTTTTATTGCATTCTGGTACAGTGTGCTTGACTGTCTGAGAAGTTGCAAATGCAATTGCACACTGTGTAATCTCCTGTGAGTATCTCCACTTCTAACCTGATGATGGATGGAAGGCAATTGATGAAGCAGCTGAAGATGGTTGGATTTTTTGATTATGTTTTCCCTCACAGAAAGAAGTTGAGAATGAGTTATGTTTGCGCCTTCTGTTGTAAAACAAAGTGAATTTGCACTGTTTTAAAGCTACTTACTGACTGCTGGCATTTAAGATAGATATTAAAGCCAGATGAGTCAGTTTGTACATGAGCTTGTGTGTGGTTCTGCTTCACCTCCCACCCCTAGCACTTCCCACGCTCCTGTACACTGGGACTCGATTCCCACACTGACTGATACCCAACTATCAATCAATCCCCTCCTGATACTCAGAACATTTGGTGAGTCAGAAAGACTGCCTTGATTGTTTTATGTAACATACCAAAAACCATAGCTACTAACGAAAGTTCAAATCATGATTATTTGCTTGCTGTTAATGAGAAAGATGATAACCATCTTGGACAAACATCATAAATTGGAAACCTTTACACAATTCTGCCATTTCAGTAAACTTATTAGAATACTTCTGTTCTCAAGAAATATCAAAATTTTGAACATTTTATATGAGAAAAATTTTACAAGAAATATGAACATTTTGGCATTAATATTCAACCATAAATTTTGTGTACTAACTGGTCTAATAAACCCCAGTATAATGGTCAGAAAGCACGTGTACATTTCCCCAAATGTCCAAAGGATTGTCAAGTCGTAACACCTACAAAAGATTTGGGGCAGCCTATTATTAATGTGGCAGTAGTCGGGCCTATTCCTTTAGGGATGCACCCAGGACATCCTGCATTGGGCCAGGTGTGCCCATCAAGTCTCACCAACTCTCGATAGAGCATCTTACCCAGGCCCACCCCTGTCACATTCCTGTAATTCTATGCTTTTACCCCACTAATTTCCCGACACATCTTGAGACAATAAGGGGCAATTTAGCACTTTAGCACGGCCAATCCACTTAATTTGCACATCTTTGGACTGTGGAAGAAGACCAGAGCACCCAAAGAAAACCCATGGAAGCACCAGGAGAATGTGAGCCCCACACAGACAGTCACACAAGAGTGACCAACATATAACATGGTGGGAGCAGTGATAGACCCTAAAACACTGGAAGCTCAATTTTAAAGAAGATTAAATGTTAGACCTGTAAAAGTGGCACAAAAACTGCAGATCTTTCTGAGAAAAATCAACTTTTGAAATCATTCTGGGTTGCAACACAGCATGTGGTGGTCTGTGAAGTAAATCATAATTCAATGATCATGAACTTGGAATCGGAGAAGACAAGCAAAGATCCTGGGACTGGTCAGCAATCCTAAAAGAGGATAAAAATCTGATTTGACAGCACTCTTAGGAGATATCATTGGAAAAACCAGGCCCAAGCAAGGGCGGGTTATAGTAAACCTTCCAGTGCTGGTATGAGATTGGCGCCATTACACATTGTAACTATGAGGCAGCACAAGAGAGGGGGAGAAAAACAACTGTAAATACTCAGTGCTCCAAGGAAGGGAGTGAAGAAACTATTGAAATAAATCAAAGCAAACCAGTTTTTAACAGCTTTGCAGTGTTCAAGAAATAATACCAAGTCTAGCTGTGAGATCCCCCAGGGAGATATAGTGACTGCAGTGGGTCTCGCTGACAGGCTGAACATTGTGGAAAAGCTTCAACTACTGGATGAAAAATTGAAAACTTCAGGTAAACCACCTAAAAACTTAGAAAAGCCGTGGATCCTAAATGCATGCTCCCTGGAAGGTTTGCACAAGTGGAAGGACCAAATCAAACTCAAAACTGGACACTTTGGAAGAGAAGGTCCTTGAGGTTCCAAATTGCTTCAGGATAGGGCAGTAACTCTGAAGCTGAAAAAGTCAACACATTACTTTACTCCATAGGAACAGTAGCAGATTATCTTATTGCAAGACGGTATCAATGGAAGGGAGGTCCAAGATGCTGTAAAATCCTACCAATGCTGCAGGGCCAAAAACCAATGCAGGCATGAACATTGTCTTGCAGACATTAGCGAATGCTTTCTCTGCAGAAGAATTGGTCATTTCAGGAAAATGTGTAGAAGTCAAATCTCTAACAGATTTCAAAGAAAAGGTCTTCATGTATAACACTATCAATGAAGTTGAAGAATTTCTGCCAGAAGAGGAACAAAAATATTTCCAAGGGGAGATTTATAATCCCAATCATGCATTCTGGAATGCAGACATATATGTCATTGGATATATTACCAGTTTCAAACTAGATACTGGAATAGGTGTAACGGCTTTGTCAGTCAGCCACCTGTGATTACCAATGCATTGCCTTCACATAACAGAAATCCAGCTGTATAGGTGGCACGGTGGCACAGTGGTTAGTACTGTTGCCCTCTTTTTAGGTCAAACCAAATAAACAAACTCAGGTTAAGTCAGGACAAAGTAAAAGGGGCAGCTCCCCAAAAGGAGGGGGAACAGCCCGAACAGAAATCAAAGTACAAAGGAAACTTAAAAACATCAAATTAAAATGTGATTGTCAGGGTCAATAATACACCCCAACTCCTGTGGTGCCCATCATAGCACCAGGGACTTGAGTTCAATTCCAGCTTGGGTATCTGTCTGTGTGGAGTTTGCATTTTGTCCCCATGTCTGCATGGGTTTTCTCTAGGTGCTTCAGTTTCCTCCCACAGGTTGGATGGATTGGCCATGCTAAATTGCCCCTCAGTGTCCCAAGATGTATGGACTAGGGAAATCAGCAATGTAAATGCGTGGGGTTACGGTGATAAGACCATAAGACATAGCAGAATTAGGCCGCTCGGCTCATCGAGTCTGCTCCGCCATTCAGTCATGGCTAATATTTTTCTCATCCCCATTCTCCTGCCTTTTCCCCATACCCCTGATCCCCTTATTAATCAAGAATCTATCTATCTCTGTCTTAAAGACATTCAATGATCTGGCCTCCGCAGCCTTCTGAGGCAAAGAGGTCCATAGATTCACCACTCACTGGCTGAAGAAATTCCTCCTCATCTCTGTTTTAAAGGATCGTCCCTTTAGTCTGAGGTTGTGCCCTCTGGTTCTAGTTTTTCCTACTAGTGGAAACATCCTCTCCACATCCACTCTATCCAGGCCTTGCAGTATACTGTAAGTTTCAATAAGATCCCCCCCTCATCCTTATAAACTCCAACGAGTACAGACCCAGAATCCTCAACCGTTTCTCATACAGCATGCTCTTCATTCCAGGGATCATTCTTGTGAACCTCCACTGGACCCTTTCCAAGGCCAGTACATCCTTCCTTAGATACGGAGCCCAAAACTGCTCACAATACTCCAAATGAGGTCTGACCAGAGCCTTATACAGCCTCAGAAGTACATCCCTGCTGTTGTATTCTAGCCCTCTCGACATGAATGCGAACATTGCATTTGCCTTCCTAACTGCCGACTTAACCTGCACGTTAACCTTAAGAGAATCTTGAACAAGGACTCCCAAGTCCCTTTGTGTTTCTGATTTCCTAAGCATGTCCCCATTTAGAAAATAGTCTACGCCTTCATTGCTCCTTCCAAAGTGCGTAACCTCACACTTTTCCACATTGTATTCCATCTGCCACTTCTTTGCCCACTCTCCTAACCTGTCCAAGTCCTTCTGCAGCCCCTCTGCTTCCTCAATACTGCTTGTCCCTCTACATATCTTTGTATCATCTGCAAACTTAGCAACAATGCCTTCAGTTCCTTCTTCCAAATCGTTAATCTACATTGTGAAAAGTTGTGGTCCCAGCATCGGCCCCTGAGGCACACCACTAGTCACCGGCTGCCATCCTGAAAAAGATCCCTTTATCCCCACTCTGTCTTCTGCTAGTCAACCAATCCTCTATCCATGCCAGGATCTTACCCTGAACAATATGGGCTCTTAACTTATTTAACAGTCTCCTATGCGGCACCTTGTCAAAGGCCTTTTGGAAATCTAAATGAATCATGTCCACTGGTTCTCCTTTATCTAACTTCCTTGTTACCTCCTCAAAGAACTCAAAGATAGGGCAGGTGGATGGGCCTGAGTAGGCTGCACTGTCAGAGAGTTGGCGCAGACAGTGGGCCGAATGGCCTCCTTCTGCACCCTAGGAATTCTATGATTCTATATGGTCCAGGACGATTTCAACTAAAGGTCAGGGGAAGTTAGTGGCAATACCCCAGTACAAGGGAAAGCAGCTATTAGAAACATTGGCCGCGATTCCATCGTGACCCGCAACTTTTCTGGTGGGTCGGGCTGGGAGTTGCGCGTGTCGGCTGTTTCGCGGGTTCCCCGCCAGCTTTTACGACCTGCACGCATCTCCCAGCCAGAGAAAAATGGCGCTGCCGGGGACCCGCAGAAAACCAGCAGGCCACTGATTAGCATGAGTTTACATACTTTTACATGCCATTATCAGGATCTACATGGCAATCTCCGCCCGCATCTGCATCTCTCACCTCTTTGGCATGATGTAACTTTGGTGTGAGAGTAGGTATTTAAAAGTCTCAACCTGGCGTGGCAGCCTGGTATGAGGAGGTAAGTGCTGCTAGTGGAGTACGGGGGATGTTGAAAGCAGGCCCTGGAGATGCCTGGTGGCCTTCCGCCTGCTGCCTTCAGGTGTTGGCCCATGGAGCAGTGATATCTGTGGTGGGGGTCGGGGGGGCTTCTATTTCCTCACAGCTTTCTGGGTGAGGTTCCATCAGAGAGTCCTGCTCACCCTCCCTGCCCCCGGGCACTGTGGGAGGCAGTTTTGACGGCTCCCGCTGTCCCACCCCCCACTCCCCCCAGGCAGCGCTGTCACGCAGTGTGGGAGACAGCTTCGAGGACTCCCACTCACCCTCCCCCTCCACAGCACTTTGCAGTGGCATTGTCTTGCCATGGGGTGTGGTCAGGGACTTGAGTGAGTGCTGGTGTTCCGGGGTTGGGGGAGGAGTGAACCATGTGCTGACTGAGGCCTAACCAGATGAAGCAGCTGCTGCTCCAGGCCGGGGTGCAGAGGTTCAGACATAGACTGCATGGAATCTGCTGTCACTGGGCACACATCTGGTGCTGATTTGCAGTCTGTCCCTGCCTTGTGACACAGGCCAGCAACACAAAGAACAAAGAACAAAGAACAACACAGCACAGGAACAGGCCCTTCGGCCCTCCAAGCCTGTGCCGCTCCCTGGTCCAAATTAGACCATTCTTTTGTATCCCTCCATTCCCACTCCGTTCATATGGCTGTCTAGATAAGTCTTAAACGTTCCCAGTGTGTCCGCCTCCACCACCTTGCCTGGCAGCGCATTCCAGGCCCCCACCACCCTCTGTGTAAAATACGTCTTTCTGATATCTGTGTTAAACCTTCCCCTCTTCACCTTGAACCTATGACCCCTCATGAACGTCACCACCGACCTGGGGAAAAGCTTCCCACCGTTCACCCTATCTATGCCTTTCATAATTTTGTACACCTCTATTAAGTCTCCCCTCATCCTCCGTCTTTCCAGGGAGAACAACCCCAGTTTACCCAATCTCTCCTCATAACTAAGCCCCTCCATACCAGGCAACATCCTGGTAAACCTCCTCTGTACTCTCTCCAAAGCCTCCACATCCTTCTGGTAGTGTGGCGACCAGAACTGGACGCAGTATTCCAAATGCAGTTGAACCAACGTTCTATACATCTGCAACATCAGACCCCAACTTTTATACTCTATGCCCCGTCCTATAAAGTAAGAAGTTTAACAACACCAGGTTAAAGTCCAACAGGTTTATTTGGTAGCAAAAGCCACACAAGCTTTCGAGGCTCTGAGCCCCTTCTTCAGGTGAGTGGGAATTCTGTTCACAAACAGAACTTATAAGACACAGACTCAATTTACATGAATAATGGTTGGAATGCGAATACTTACAACTAATCCAGTCTTTAAGAAACAAAACAATGGGAGTGGAGAGAGCATCAAGACAGGCTAAAAAGATGTGTATTGTCTCCAGACAAGACAGCCAGTGAAACTCTGCAGGTCCACGCAACTGTGGGAGTTACAAATAGTGTGACATAAATTCTGATTCTAGGATCGCATGATAAAGACTCAGGAGGAAAAAAGCAGAAATATTTATGTGAAATAGTGTGACATAAACCCAATATCCCGGTTGAGGCCGTCCTTGTGTGTGCGGAACCTGGCTATCAGTTTCTGCTCCGCGACTCTGCGCTGTCGTGTGTCGCGAAGGCCGCCTTGGAGAACGCTTACCCGAATATCAGAGGCCGAATGCCCGTGACCGCTGAAGTGCTCCCCAACAGGAAGAGAACAGTCTTGCCTGGTGATTGTCGAGCGGTGTTCATTCATCCGTTGTCGCAGCGTCTGCATAGTTTCCCCAATGTACCATGCCTCGGGACATCCTTTCTTGCAGCGTCCCGAGGCATGGTACATTGGGGAAACTATGCAGACGCTGCGACAACGGATGAATGAACACCGCTCGACAATCACCAGGCAAGACTGTTCTCTTCCTGTTGGGGAGCACTTCAGCGGTCACGGGCATTCGGCCTCTGATATTCGGGTAAGCGTTCTCCAAGGCGGCCTTCGCGACACACGACAGCGCAGAGTCGCGGAGCAGAAACTGATAGCCAGGTTCCGCACACACAAGGACGGCCTCAACCGGGATATTGGGTTTATGTCACACTATTTCACATAAATATTTCTGCTTTTTTCCTCCTGAGTCTTTATCATGCGATCCTAGAATCAGAATTTATGTCACACTATTTGTAACTCCCACAGTTGCGTGGACCTGCAGAGTTTCACTGGCTGTCTTGTCTGGAGACAATACACATCTTTTTAGCCTGTCTTGATGCTCTCTCCACTCCCATTGTTTTGTTTCTTAAAGACTGGATTAGTTGTAAGTATTCGCATTCCAACCATTATTCATGTAAATTGAGTCTGTGTCTTATAAGTTCTGTTTGTGAACAGAATTCCCACTCACCTGAAGAAGGGGCTCAGAGCCTCGAAAGCTTGTGTGGCTTTTGCTACCAAATAAACCTGTTGGACTTTAACCTGGTGTTGTTAAACTTCTTACTGTGTTTACCCCAGTCCAACGCCGGCATCTCCACCGTCCTATAAAGGCAAGCATGCCATATGCCTTCTTCACCACCTTCTCCACCTGTGACGTCACCTTCAAGGATCTGTGGACTTGCACACCCAGGTCCCTCTGCATATCTACACCCTTTATGGTTCTGCCATTTATCGTATAGCTCCTCCCTACATTATTTCTACCAAAATGCATCACTTTGCATTTATCAGGATTCAACTCCATCTGCCATTTCTTTGCCCAAATTTCTAGCCTATCTATATCCTTCTGTAGCTTCTGACAATGCTCCTCACTATCTGCAAGTCCTGCCAATTTTGTGTCGTCCGCAAACTTACTGATCACCCCAGTTACACCTTCTTCCAGATCGTTTATATAAATCACAAACAGCAGAGGTCCCAATACAGAGCCCTGCGGAACACCACTAGTCACAGGCCTCCAGCCGGAAAAATACCCTTCCACTACCACCCTCTGTCTTCTGTGACCAAGCCAGTTCTCCACCCATCTAGCCACCTCCCCCTTTATCCCATGAGATCCAACCTTTTTCACCAGCACACCATGAGGGACTTTGTCAAACGCTTTACTAAAGTCCATATAGACGACATCCACGGCCCTTCCCTCGTCAACCATTCTGGTCACTTCTTCAAAAAACTCCACCAGGTTAGTGAGGCATGACCTCCCTCTCACAAAACCATGCTGACTATCGTTAATGAGTTTATTCCTTTCTAAATGCGCATACATCCTATCTCTAAGAATCTTCTCCAACAACTTCCCCACCACGGACGTCAAGCTCACCGGCCTATAATTACCCGGGTTATCCTTCCTACCCTTCTTAAACAACGGCACCACATTAGCTATCCTCCAATCCTCTGGGACCTCACCTGCGTCCAGTGACGAGACAAAGATTTGCGTCAGAGGCCCAGCGATTTCATCTCTCGTCTCCCTGAGCAGCCTTGGATAGATTCCATCAGGCCCTGGGGATTTGTCAGTAACGGATGCTGCAGTTATACACATATAACAATGGCTCAAGGGTGCGCATTGCCCACGTCTGCAAACTGACCTGCATAACATGTGCCAGCATTTGTCATGTTGGGAATCTCACACAACCCTAATCTGGCCACGCATGACACCATGGATTGTGTTGTGTTGCCAGCTCCCACAAGTGGCGGTTCTCTCCCAAGTTAGGGATTAGGGTGGCACCCGGGTTTATGCAGCCAATGAGAATAGTCCATCATTCTATACTCTGTCCAAACCCCACTGTGCAGATGGATCTTGGTTTGCTCGATCTGGAGCTGGCTATATTGATGGCAGCAGGGCGGAGGAGGAGGAGGAGGCGGTGGTTCAGGAGGTTGGGGGGAGGTGGGGGGGTGTGGAGAGACCACCACAAGAGCAGCCACCACCAGACCCTCAGGAAGGAGGGCAGGGGGCTGCCGTTGAGGGCCAGAAGGTGGGTGGCTAGCCTCCCCAGAGGGTGCACAGAAGGCAGAGGGTGCCGAGGGCAGGGAGGTACAGGCCCCGCAATTCCTTCGAGGTCCTCTCGGAGGAGATGTGCCGTCGCCACCTGCGCCTGTCCAAGACCACAGTGCGACACATTTGTGAGGTGTTCTCACACCTGGCACCTGAGGGGAACAGCTGCCACCCACTCCCTGTGGACATGAAAGTGATAGCTGCCCTCAATTTCAATGCCTCCGGGTCATTCTAGGCACCTAGTGGCGACCTAGCTGGGATCTCCCAGGCCTCCGTGCACAGATGTGTGCGGCTGGTCACAGATGCTCTGTATGCCCGGGCAGGGCAGTTCATTAATTTCGAAGTGGGCTGTGCACAGCAGGAGGCCCAGGCTCATGGCTTCGCTTCCATTGCTGGGATTCCGAATGTGCAAGGTGCAGTGGAAGGGACACACATCGCCTTGCGGGCCCCACATGCAGGGCCACAGCAATTTTTGAACAGGAAGAGGTTCCACTCCCTGAATGTCCAAATTGTCTGCCACCATCAAATGAAGATCATGCAGATCGATGCACGCCACCCAGGGAGTGTCCATGACAGCTTTGTGATCCGGCAGTTAGACATCCCTGGGCTCTTTGAAGACCAGCCAGGCTCCCAGGATGGCTACTGGGTGACAAGGGTTACTCGCTAAGGTGGTGGCTGATGTCACCTGTGCGGAGGCCCCAGACCGAGGCAATGACCCGCTAAAACGAGGCCCATTCAGCCACCCAGTCTGTTGTTGAGCGGTGCATCAGCCTGCTGAAGATGCAGTTCCGCTGCTTGGACCGCTCTGAGGGGGCCCTCCAGTATGACCCTGTGCATGCTTTGTGCATCATTATCATTTGCAGCGCTCCTCACAACATCGCCCAGCAGCAGGGGGACCAGCTGGAGCAGGAGGAGAAGCAGCGAGGGGGTGAGATGGATGTCCTGCTATATGAAGAGCTAGAGGAAAGAGGATGGGCGGCGATGGCAGGCGTCCGGCAGGTAAGGGCAGCAAGGGATGCCTTGATTGCAGTCCGCTTCACCTAGCTGGTGCTGTGCAGTGAGGAGGCCGCAACCAACACACATCCACATCACCTCAGGAGCAAGTGCAGCCGCTATTCCCCCTCCAAACTGACTTGGGCCCTCAAACCACCACATCACCCTTCCCCAGCCTCTGTCATCCCACCACCCTATCCCCCAGAAACATCCACCCTATTAATGTGCCTGGGCTGGCATTGGTTGCAAGTCTTGGTTGAAGGCTGGAGGATGATGATGACTCACTGCTGTGCACACTGGGATCCTGCCCTGGTGCAACTCAAGTCTGACTCCTACCTGTACTCCAAATGCACACTGCAACCCTGGCCCACGTAGTAGTAAGGGTTTGGGACACATGTTTTTTGGCCAAGGGGGAGGGTGGGGGAGGGGCTAGTGTTGGGGGGCACTTGCACCAAGGGTCTGGTGGATGTTGGGGAAGGTAGAGCAGGCACTCTGAAACATGTGGCTGAGTCTCGCAGGGCACAACAGACAGCACCTCTATGTTTGGGAGTCGGGAACACTAAGCTGTGGGGCGGGGGGGGGGGGGGGGGGAGGTGGGGCAAGAGAATCAGAGACACATTAGTCATTGTGTGCTGTGCAATTAACAGTTTATTGTGCTCTTAACATAAATGATTACAAACCTGACTAATGCTGATCTTCACCCGTGCCCTCTAGTGAACTACAACTTTCTAACTTTGTGCTGTCTACTGCTTCTTCTTGGTGCTACCCCAGGATGCACATCAGAGGTGGAAGTGTCCAGCTGTGATGCACGCCCCGTTGCCTGTGATGCCCTTGGCGGACATCCTCTCGGTGGCTGGGACCTGGAGGGCCCTGGCTGACTTGTGGATGGCACTGTTTCGGTGCCACCCTGTTCACCTCGCTGGCCATGAGATGCCCCGGTGTGAGAAAGGGGGGAATCGGAAGGTCTCGGGACATCTGGGATCTCCTGGGTGGAAGACCCCGGCATGGGCCCAAACCTTTCCTCCTCCCTTGGCCCCGGACTGAGCTCCAGAAGCTCCAGCATCACCTGGCTCTGCCAGTCCTGGAGGCCTAGATGTGTCTGCCCCATGATGTGTGATCCCTCAGCCCTGGCCCTCTGAGACTCAGCCAAGCTCCGGAGCCCCTCCTCTTCAGCATTCTGTGAGCAAGCCAGGCTCTGGAGCCCCTCAGCAGTAGCCCTTTGAGCCTGGGCTAAGTTGTCGAGGCTTACAGCCACGGCCTGCTGTATCTCCAGAATGCCAGCGAGAGACCCAGCCATGGCCAGCAGTGTCTCCCACATGCCCCCAACACCCATGGCCATCGAACGCTGTGCCTCCTGGATGCCGGAAACACACTCGCCCCGTGGCCCGTTGTGTCTCCAGGATGGCCTGGACTCTGTCGCCCATGAGGACAGACCCACTGAGCCAGACTTTCCACTGTGGTCACCACCCTTGCAGTGTTGGCCTGGGTCTCACGCTGTGTTGACACCACCTCCTGCAACAGCACTCTGTTTGATTTCCTTAAACAACCTGGCAATCGCAGCATGGTTGTTGAACTTCCACAACTCCCCGGGTTTCCTGATGCATCTCCACCAGCCTTGGGAGGAACAAACCCAGAGGCCCAGCAGCTGGCTTGGGGACAGCTGAATCCTGGCCTCCGGCAGACCTCTGTGGGCCCGAGCCCTCGGATGTGTCCACTTCCACCTGATGTGTATCAGTATCTGTGATGTGCCCACCAGTTTGTGACTTTGAAGCCTCAACACTAAAGGTACTCACCGTGGTGATCGTCTCTGTATTGGTGGGTTGTGTGGTACATGATGGTGACGCTTCAGTGGTGCTGCCCTCGGAGGATTCCTCAGTGCCTCCCTCCGAGGTGTCATCCGGGGGGCCGTGGGCAGTTTGCTCCAGAGCAGCGGGGTTGGGGGGGGGGGGGGTTGGCAACACCCGAAGGGCAGGGTTCCTTTGGGTTCAGAGCTGCAATAAAGAACACACATTAGGGGGAGGGAGGCAAAACATTCCATGCAACATCCCACTTACTTAGAGGAGGACCGAGGTTGAGAGTGTGCTTCTGTTCACTTGCATGCTGTTCGCCAACCTGGCTGTTGGTGATCATTCGGGATGGCCCAATACCCCCTGCCAGCTCCGTGGCACGCTCCTCGATGCTGGTCAGCTGCTGCAGGTCAGGCACACCACCACCAGTCTGTGTCGTTTCCTGTGCATTGTGGATGTTCTTTTCCACATAAGGTGGATAGCAAGCAGTAACATATTGCAGTGCATGGTGTGCAATGCGTCCCTGTCACTCGAGCGTTGTGCTGACAGTTCCAGGGAAAGCGGTCACCACTGAAAGGTGCTCGGTGAGGGGTGAGGGGAAGGGGTTAGATTCTGTTCCTGGGGGAAGGGTCACTTGTTGCATGGCCTTCAGGTGTCTAAGCAAGGTTGGAGATCCATGCCAATCATGTGCACGGTTCCAAGTAGGATGCTCACTTACCCTTGTTGCTCGCAGAAGGTCGTACATTTTTTTGCGACACTGCCTGTCAGAGCACGGTGTCAGGCTTCTGACATTCACCACTTCTGCCAACTCCTCCCACAATGCCGTGGCGGATGCACCCCTTGTGTTAGGGTCCTGGTCGCTGAAGAGATGATCACGCCTCTCTTCCACAACATCTAGCAGGTGCTTCTGGTCTGCTTCCAAAAACCTGGGAGCAGGTTTCCGTGCAGCCATCTTTGTGGTGTGACTGGCTGTGTGTCCATTCCTGCAGCTTACATACAGCTCTGGCTCATTAGGGGAGTGCAGGTGCAGTGAGTGTGGCCAGTCAAGGGCCCGTTGGCAACAAATACTTGTGAGAGATTTTGAAGGCTGCATTCAGTTGAGTGTCATGCATCCCTCGGGGTGCTGATTGACTGCCATTCAATAAGCTGCTGTGTCGGTGGAGGGGTGCAATACTCAGGGCTCCCAATCGATTAGCTGCTGTGTCCAGGGGGGGTGCAATACTCAAGGCTCCCATTCAAGAGAGGGAATGATCACAAGCTGGGGTTGTGCATGACAGCACAACACTAATTCTCTGCAAGGCAGCAGTGAGGACAATATGTTCAAGGGATGGAAGGATTGTGTACCCGCATTATCCGGATCCCTGGGGGCATGAGGTGAGCGGGCAGCCACGTCTGTGTGTGGGAGGAGAGGGGGGTGTGGGGCAGCAATGAGGCCAGCGATGTCTGTGGGGGAGTTGTGCAGGCCAGCAATGAGGCCAGCGATATCCGTGGGGGGGGGGGTTGTGGGGGGCCAGCGATGAGGCCAGCGATGTCTGTAGGGGGTTGTGGGGGCCAGCGACGACTGTGGGGGGTTTTGGGGGCCATGGATGAGACCTGTGATGTCTGTGAGAGGGTTGTGGGGCAGCAATGAGGCCAGCGATGTCTGCGGGGGTTGGATGGCAGTGCTCTGGATGCTGGGAGGTCTTTTCAGCGATCTCCCAGCGATGTACGCATGCGGGAGTTCCCGCTCATCCTGCCGATTTCAGGCTCTTTGGCGTGAATAGACCCCCCTCCCCAGGTTTCTAATGATATTCACAATTGTGACCTCTGCAGTGCACAGAGTGGAGAGATTCGAGTGAGAAGCTGAACTGACCAAACAGTCGTGATCTAGAACAGTTTTCCCGCCAATTCAGCGCTTTTGAGAGAATCGCGGCCATTGTATGTTCTATAAGTAGAAGAGCTCGTATCGACCTCAATCTTATCAGGCAAGTGGAAGAGGTCATTCAGCAAGAATACAAGGATGACTTCAAAAATGAATCCCTGAAACTATCCAACTGGATTGCAATTTCAGCACTGACTTTTTGACACTCTTCACAGAGATTAATTATCCAAATGTTTTAAGGAGAATGTCCAGGAAGCACGAAGTCCACTCAATCACAATGAATGCGCAGTGAAAAAATTCGATGAGAAAAAACATAAGAATGTGAATGATCACTCATCAATCTGTCGTATTACTTTGAAAGTGGAAGATGAAAATCTAATGATGGAATACTCTGCTCAAAATCACACATTCATCCAACAGAAAGTACATCTGCACCTATCCATCCACCCAAACTGGTTATCAAGCATGCTAACAGTCAAAGAAGTCAAAAACCAGACATGAAACCTAGCCATGCAATGTCTACCTTTTCTACAGGGGAAGAAAGTGAACTGATCAGGTAGATCCCTTACTGCTTCCCATTTTACCCAAAGAATTACTACTGGGTATGAAGTCCAGGACAACTTGACAGTTCAAGAATGAGAAATTGTAAAGAGTAATCATTCCAGAAGTAAGGAAGGACAAAAAAAAACAAAGGAAAGAGGGAAAACTCAAGAAGCAAGGATAGAGAACATGCAAAATGCAAAGAAAGGAATAAACCATCAAAATCAAATAAAGAGAGAAGGACATGTAATTGAGAAAAGTATAACAGCAAAGAAGAGAAGAAACAGAGCAAGTCCAGATCCAAAAGTTGAACTAAGAACAAAGAAGGAATAATAGTCCAGAGAGAAGACAATGAACAAATATCTTATTTGGTACATACTTCAGAAGGTACTATATGTAGAATCTGGAGAAATCTTATTTCTATTCATCAAATAAGACAAGCAGTCATACATTTGGGAGAACCAGGCATTGAGTCAGAAATTAATAAGAACCAGACACTACAACTTTCAATGAACATTCAAGTCAAGAAGAAAGAATTCAGAGAGAGACTACTGATCTTCCAAGTCTGACAAGAACACAGAGAGCGTTGTAACACCTCTTGACAGATTGAATCTGTGATGTCAGGGATTTCTGGGAAGATGGGATGGTACATAAATAATACTGTAAAAACTATGATAAAAGACTTGGGGGGGTTGTAGTATTAAGATCTTTAAGGGTTAGTGTGTGGGATTGTGTAAATAGCACCTCTCAAAATGATGATTTAAGAGAATACATGACAAGGAGAGGAATGGGAGAATGTACGTGGTTTCAGCAGTGGAACACGTAGTCATGGGTAGCTGTACATCCTTTAGTTGTATATAATAAACCAGTTATTGTTTGGACATACCAACATCTCAATAATCATTTCAAAGCTAGATTAACCAACATACAACAGGTGTTGCTGAGGACAGCAGGAGACTGCAAATTTCCTCAAAATGGTTCAGATGGCAGGCTATCATTGTAGAGTCGGGATTCAACCAATGGATGGCCTGTGGCCACAACTGTGACCATTACATTCCAGTGAGTCCATGTTGGAATGATTGAGAGGAGGCATGGGTGGCCCCTTCACCCCCTCCCCTTGCCAGCCACTAGAGGCTGCAAGCTGATTTGTATTAATTTATTTGAACATTGTGCTGAGAACCTGATCTTATGTATTTTTATCAGGGTTCAACAACTAGCCTATAAAACAATTTAGAGGGCTTTTCAAAATGAAATGCAAAATTAATACAATTTGCACAATATTTTTATTCTGCGAATGGCAATGCTGGTGGATTTGTATTGCTCTTCATTAGTGCCAACAATTGACTTCTAATTAATTAAGATTTTGAATACTAACATATGAATGATAAACACAATTTGTTTTGACTCACTGTGGTGAACCATTGTTGGTTACCACCAGGAGTGCTGAGCCATGGTCTGGCCAGGACTATGAGTCTGTAGATATGTTACTGTTGGGGTTAGGGTTGGGCTGTTCTACCTGTTAATATAGTCCTATGGTACACCCCAGTTGGCTCCGCCTCCTGGGAGAGGTATAAAGGTCACTGCTCTGCCTGGTGACCCTTTAGTCTGGGATTGTATATTGTATATAGTAGCTCCGTTATTGTTGGCAATAAAAGCCTTTATTTCCCGGGTACATCCTGCCTCCCGTGTGATTTAGCGCGCATCAATTTTATTGCCAACAAGTAAATTCTTTTTTTTTGCAAAAAAAAGAAAACAAAAGAAAACATGGAGCAAATGCTTAAACCCGAACGGCTTACATTGGACCCACGTGCGGCGGGAGCATCGAACACTTTCGACCACTGGTTGAAGTGTTTCCAAGATTACCTCGACGCCTCCACAGCGGTCACCGACGACGCCGACAGACTCCGGGTCCTCCACGCGAGGGTAAGCGACGCTGTATACTTAGCGATCCGTGAGGCCCCCAACTACAAAGGGGCCCTCGAGCTTCTCAAAAAGCGATACAACAAACCGCCGAATGAGATCCATGCTCGACACCTTCGAGCCACTCGACGGCAGCAGCCCGGCGAAACGACGGAACAGTACGCGTGTGAACTTCAGCAGCTAGCCAGAGCCTGCAACTGCAAGTCAGTGTCGGCAGCCCAGTACATGAGTGACTTAGTTCGAGATGCGTTCATGGCGGAAATCGGCTTGTCGTACATCCGCCTTCGGCTGTTGGAGCAAGGTAACCTCGATCTCACTAAAACCATAGAGTTAGCTGACGCTCTAGAAACGGCCTCCAAAAGTCTGGAGATGTACCCCGATGACCGCATGGGGACATTGTGGCAGGGGCAGCCGCAGACTCCACTTTATTCAGCGGGACTGAAAAACTGCGCGATTGCGTTTCCAGCCTCGGACCTGACGACGGCAGCAGCTCCAGGTGGCCCGCGGTGTTACTTCTGTGGGGGGGTGAAACACCCTCGGCAGCGATGTCCAGCTAAAGCGGTGTTGTGCTCCGCCTGCGGCAAGAAGGGACATTATTCCAAAGTATGCCGGACCAAACCTCCATCCAAAAACAGCAGTGCGGCGTGTGACTCCCCAGAGCCGGCCTCCTTGTTTTCTGCGTCTTCAAGGTCTTCCACCACGTGCGATTCCAGGACGTCGCCATTCTGAACGACGGAGTCACAAGACACGTGCGACCTGCAGGGGCCGCAGGATTTGGTGCCATCGTCCACGTGCAACCTATGGGGGCAGCCATTTTGGTCGGCACCGACCGCTAATGACCAGCAGGGGCCGTCATCAACCATCTCAGCTGCCTGCAGTTGCACCCACGAACCAACGGTGGCATCGATCATCCTGGACCAGGCCAAGCCTCACAGACTCGACAAGTCCATGATGGACATACAGGTAAACAGACACCAGATTTATTGTTTGTTTGACAGCGGGAGCACGGAGAGCTTTATTCACCCTGACACCGTGAAGCGGTGTGGTCTCCAGATTCAGACTGTCAAGCAGACAATTTCGATGGCGTCAAGGTCCCGGTCTGTCACCGTGCTAGGGAGCTGCGTGGTCAATCTGATGGTGCAGGGCACGGTTTACGAGAACTTCAGGCTCCTTGTGTTACCGCACCTTTGCGCGCCGATACTCCTAGGACTAGATCTTATGGTCCACCTGAAGAGTGTAACCCTGCAGTACGATGGGCCACTCCCTCCGCTTTCAGTGGGAGATCCGCAGCCTCTAAATTGCCCAACGCGCTCCACATGTAGTCTCTCAACGCTCAAGATTACCACACCCTCCCTATTCCAGAATCTCGTGCCGGGCTGCAAGCCCATCGCAACAAAGAGCAGGCGTTACAGCGCTGAGGATCGGATCTTCATTCGATCTGAAGTTCAGCGGCTCCTCAAGGAAGGGATCATCCAACCTAGCGCTAGTCCTTGGAGAGCGCAAGTCGTGGTGGTTAAGAATGGGAACAAACCCCGGATGGTCATAGACTATAGTCAGACTATTAACAGATACACACAGCTGGATGCGTATCCCCTCCCGCGCATATCTGACATGGTCAACCAGATTGCGCAGTACCGGGTGTTCTCCACCATCGACTTAAAATCTGCTTACCACCAGCTCCCCATTCGCCCAGAGGACCGACAATACACGGCCTTTGAGGCGGATGGTCGCCTGTACCACTTTTTAAGGGTTCCTTTTGGTGTCACGAATGGGGTCTCGGTCTTCCAGCGTGCTATGGACCGAATGGTGGTCCAGAACGGGCTGCAGGCTACCTTCCCGTACCTGGATAACGTCACCATCTGCAGCCATGACCAGCAGGACCACGATGCCAACCTTCTTAGATTCTTACGCACTGCATCTCGCCTGAATCTGACCTACAACAGGGAGAAGTGTGTATTTCACATGCGCCGCCTAGCTATCCTCGGATACGTGGTGGAAAATGGGGTCCTTGGCCCTGATCCAGACCGTATGCGTCCCCTCCTCGAACTCCCCCTGCCCACTAGCATCAAAGCACTGAGAAGATGTTTAGGCTTCTTCTCATACTATGCACAGTGGGTTCCCAATTACGCGGACAAAGCCCGTCCGCTCATCAAGTCTACCTCCTTTCCCCTAACAACAGAGGCTCGCTTAGCCTTTGCAGGAATAAAAGCCGACATCGCGAAAGCCACGATGCACGCTATCGATGAGTCCATCCCCTTCCAGGTGGAGAGTGATGCATCTGATTTCACCCTGGCCGCCACACTTAACCAGGCGGGCAGGCCCGTCGCCTTTTTCTCTCGCACCCTCCAAGGCCCTGAAATTCGACATTCGGCAGTGGAAAAGGAGGCCCAGGCCATTGAGGACACCGTTCGGCATTGGCGCCATTACTTGGCGGGAAAATGGTTCACTCTGCTCACGGACCAGCGGTCCGTGGCGTTCATATTCAACAACACGTTACGGGGTAAGATCAAGAATGATAAAATTTTGAGGTGGAGAATCGAACTCTCCACCTACAATTATGATATCATGTACCGCCCAGGGAAGCTCAACGAGCCCTCGGACGCCCTGTCGCGTGGAACATGCGCTAGTGTGCAGGAGAATCGATTACAGGCTCTCCACAATGACCTCTGCCATCCGGGGGTCACTCGGCTCTTCCACTTCATAAAGGCCCGGAATCTACCCTACTCGGTGGAGGATGTCAGGTCCATAACCAGAAGCTGCCGGGTATGCACGGAATGCAAACCGCACTTCTACCGACCTGACAGGGCACACCTCATTAAGGCCACTCGTCCTTTCGAAAGACTGAGTGTGGACTTTAAGGGCCCCCTTCCCTCGACAGATCGGAACGTGTACTTCCTCAATGTGATTGATGAGTACTCACGATTCCCTTTTGTCATTCCCTGTTCTGATATGACCGCTGCCACGGTTATCAAGGCATTACGTGATCTTTTCATCCTGTTCGGTTACCCCTGTTATATCCACAGCGATAGGGGCTCGTCGTTCATGAGCGACGACTTGAGGCAATACCTGCTCTCATATGGGATTGCCTCTAGTAGAACCACGAGCTACACCCCAAGGGGTAACGGACAGGTTGAACGAGAGAATGCTACAGTCTGGAAGGCTGTCTTACTGGCGTTGAGGTCTAAAGGTCTTCCAGTCTCCCGTTGGCAAGAGGTAATCCCTGATGCGCTCCACTCCATACGCTCACTCCTGTGTACGGCAACCAACGCTACTCCTCATGAGAGAATGTTTTAATTCCCTCGGAAGTCTTCCTCTGCGACTCATTACCGTCTTGGTTGACGTACTCAGGACCTGTCCTCCTGCGGCGGCATGTTAGGACCCGCAAGTCCGACCCTTTGGTTGAACAGGTCCTTCTCCTCCACACCAACCCTCAGTATGCCTACGTGGCAAATCCTGACGGGCGAGAGGACACGGTCTCGATTCGAGATCTGGCGCCAGCAGGGGGCTTGGAAACCCCTGTCGCTCCCACACCCCCAGTTAGGGACCCCCCAACCATTATCTCCCCTCCTGACACGGCGCGGGCAGTATCGGGACCACCACTTAACCCTCTTACTCCCGTGTACAGCTTACCTGAGTCCAGGAGATGGTCGCCACTTCGAGGCGTGCCTGAGTCCAGCGGATTGTCACCACCTCGTGGTCTACCGGCCCGTGAGGAACTGGAGGAGTCACTGGACACCGCCTTGGAGAGAACGTCACCACGATTGCCTGAACCGGTGTCATCGCCGGTGTTGAGGAGGTCACAGTGACGGTGCGGTCCCCCAGACCGTTTGAACTTATAGACAGATGAACAATTGTTCTGTGTTTTGTACCCCGCCGGCCTTTGTTTTCAAAGGAGGGGGTGAATGTGGTGAACCATTGTTGGTTCCCACCAGGCAGTGCTGAGCCATGGTCTGGCCAGTACTATGAGTCTGTAGATATGTTACTGTTGGGGTTAGGGTTGGGCTGTTCTACCTGTTAATATAGTCCTATGGTACACCCCAGTTGGCTCCGCCTCCTGGGAGAGGTATAAAGGTCACTGCTCTGCCTGGTGACCCTTTAGTCTGGGATTGTATATTGTATATAGTAGCTCCGTTATTGTTGGCAATAAAAGCCTTTATTTCTCGGGTACATCCTGCCTCCCGTGTGATTTATCGCGCATCACTCACTTTCTTGTTTTAGTGGCAGTGTTAACTTATTTACCATAAATAAGTTAATATCTCTGCTAAGGTAGTGGAGAAACAAATTTCAAATAAACTCTACTATGGCCTAGGTTTTCTAGTCAACACTCTTGCATCATAGATTTTTAAAAATTCAATCATGGGATATGGCTGTCGCTGGCTGGCCAGCATTTATTGCCCATCCCTAGTTGCCCTTGAGAAGGTGGTGGTGAGCTGCCTTCTTGAAACACTGCAGTCCATGTGCTGTGGGCTGTTAGAAGTGGGGATGTTTGCACTTGATTCTAGTTTAGTGTGTTTTTGTTGCAATTTCAGTTTAAGTGCCAAAGAGGAAGGACACACTTAGCATGGGAGCTCCACTGATCTCTCATCCCCTGCAAGGATGCAAACCAATAAAGGAAAAGCGCTGATGAGAAAGTTTTCGCAGTTGGAGTCCACAATCTAGATCCTGTTTCTCTAACACATAGGAAAGGTAACATAGCTTGAGGATAATCCAATTTGCACTGTCAGAATGTAGTCGACACTTGTTAATACTGTGAGAAAAACATTCTTAACCCCTCTATAGTAACAGGCATAGACACAGTGATGGAGATCTCTTATCCTGACTCTCAAACCTCTATTTGCACAATGGAGCTAACATAAATATTAACATCACAAAGGTAAAGTGTTCAAGTTTGATACCTCAAGGGCAAATTAAGATAAAGGTAACTAGTCATTTTTGGCTGCTCGCTTCTTTGCAAAACTGCAGTAAAGTGAATATTTCATACATTGTATGTTTCTGAAAGACCTCTGTAAATGAAATTTCAGCTTTAGTTTTTCACCAGCCCCTCCCAAACTCATAGCAGAAATGCAAAGGAAAACGCAAACAATCAAGCATTCAGGATGACTGAATTCAAAGACTGACCAAAGTGGAATATACGACCAATAGTGATTGCATGTTTATTCGATCCATGATATAAATTTACCTTTGGTCAAATAGTACAAGTACTGAGCCTATTAAGACCTATATTATTCATTGCCTGGCCAATTAATGACTCCAGACCAACAGCCCCAATACGGTTCACTTTAAACTGTCTCAGAAACAGCAAGGCATACAGCTCTATCAAACTGCTACCAAAATCTGTAATATGATTAAAACCAGATGGACAATGATCGAGGCACCGGTTATGATATTACTTAGGTTAAACCCAGCAAGTTGATGCTGCAGAGCCTTCCTCACTAAGATCTGGGGATTTGTGCCAAAATTGGAGAGCTGTCCCACAGACTAGATGAGGAGCAACCTGACGCAGTCAAGCTCACAGAATAACTCCTTTCAAACAATGTCCCAAATGTTGTCAAAAGGAGGTGGAGGGTCCACAAAGGGATATAGACAGGTTAAGTGAAGGGGCAAAAGTTTGGTAGATGAAATATAACGGGAATAAATGTGAACTTGTGCATTTTGGCAGGAAGAGTAGAAAAGCAGCAGACGATATAAATGGAGAGAGATTTCAGTACCCAGTGGTGTAACAGCATCCAGATGTCCTGGTACATGAATCATATAAGTTATTATGCAGGTACAGCAGGTGATTAGGTAGTCAAACTGAATGCTGGTATTTATTGCAAGAGGAATGGAATATAAAAGCGCGGAAGATTTACTACAGCTGGACACGGCCTTGGCGAGACCACATCTGGAGTATTATGTACAGTTTTTGCCTCCTGATTTGAAAAAATTGATATAATTGCTTTTGAAGCTGCTCAGAGAAGGTTCACTCGATTCATTCTTGAAAGAAAGGTTGAACAAGTTAGGGCCATACCCATTGGAGTTTAGAAGAATGAGAAGTGAGCTTATTGAAACATATACAATCCTGAGGGGATTGGATAGTGGAAGGATGTTTCCTCTTGTTGAAACTAGAACTCGGGGACATAGTTTATGAATAAGAGATCTCCTTTTTAAGACAGGGATGAGGAGAATTTTTTTCTCCCAGAGGGTCTTTAGGATGCGGAATTCTCTTCTCCAGAAGATAGTGAAAGCTAGATCTTAAAATTTATTCAAGGCTGAGTTAGATTTTTATTAGACAAGGGTTATGGGTGGCAGGCAGGAAAGTGGAGCTGAGACCACAACCAGATCAGCCATGATCTTCTTGAGTGGCGGATCTGGTTCAAAGGGCTGAATGACCTACTCCTGCTCCTAAGTCCTATTTAACTACATCCTATGTCACTACTCTTCCATTATCATTCCTAGGACAACCTGTCTCACCAAAAGGACAGAATCACCAGAGGAAGCAGCACTATGATATACAGCTAGGAAAGAGTATCTCTAGAAGTCCTTAACAGAGATTCTGGACTTCATGAAGACTCATGGCATCAGGTCAAACATGGGCAGGCAAACCATCTGCCATTACCACCTACCTACCTCCCTCAGTTAATGCAACAGCACTTCTCCATGTTGAATAGTGTTAGGAAAAAACACTGAAGTAGCAAGGCGAGAGAATGTACTTTATGTAGGGTCTTCAATGTACATCACCAGGAATGGCTCAGTAATACTACTAAAATCTAGGCTGACCGGACAGACATAAATTGGACATCTGGACATGTAGCAGAAGGTCAGAAAAACCTATTTGACCTCTTCATTATCAATCTACCTGTTGCAGGCGCATCAGTCCAGGACAGTGTTGAGAAAGTCTTCTTGCACAATGGATAACTTCGCTGCCTCTGAGCCAGAATTCAAGTCACACCCCAGGACTTGTTGACCAAAGAAGGTGCTTTCATAGCATGGCCAAACAGGTTGAGGGTCAACCTGCAAATCCTTCCAACACACTAATGGCTGGTGGTAAGAGCAGGAGAGACTCCTGGTCAGCCCTGTGGATGCGGAATGGCCCCCTCAATCTATAGGCCTCTGACAACAGACTAGCAATCTGTTCCAGGAATAATTAACGATGGAAACAGACAAAACTTTGCCTTAGTGCACCACTAGGTGCAGGTAGAGAACTGAGAATTGGCACGACAGTATTAGTAGGAGTGACCTCTGCACTGCTTTTGTGGTGACAAAGTTCAATCTTCACAATAAGGAAACCAACCATCATGTTCTGTGGAGCTATCATTAGGCCAAATAGAATAGATTAAGAATATTTCTAACAGCTAAAATCTGGGTATCCACGAGGCACTGTGCACCATCATCAGCAGCAGAATTGTATTCAAACCCAAGAGGTTGAATAATATGCTTGGTGCCAGTGGTCAGGAATTAGAGCCAGAAACGAGTAGCTTGCCAACTCCTGCCCCACCATTTCAGCACACCGTATAAAACAGCAATCAGCCAATTATCATCCACAGGGGGGGGTTTCCATCATTGTGGACCGTCTGCTCAATGGGAGTGAAAGTGACAGGCCATGACCCAGGAGGAAGTCAGAGCGACTAATTTAAAGAGTTACCTGGCATGGGACTGTGTCAGATGCACCAGGGTTTGGAGTGATCTGGAAGCAAAATGATTTTGGTGAAGTGTAAAAATATTTGTAATCATTGACACATGTGAGTTTAAACTTTAATTCTTTTTGATAATTTTCACAGAGGGTCAGCATTCAGGATCTTTAGCAGGGAGCACACGTACATGGCATGCTTTGTAATCATAACCATGATGAACAAAAGGAAATATGGAGTAGCTGACTGATAACCATCTTTCTCCATCCAAATACCTAAGAGAAAGGAACGAGGAAACAGGGAGGGAAGAAGTCGAAGAAACACCCCAAGGTTTAATGATGACTCTTTGCAAGCCCACCTCTAGGCTGTGAGTAACAGGTGGTTGCTACTAATGCCTGGCAATGGAGGAGATGAACTCCCAATATCACCAGAGCAGCCTGGATGGAGGTGGTCGCAGAGGTCAGCATGTATAGGTTTTTCCAACAATATGGAGGCAATATTGAAAGAGGATTAATGATCTTTTAAGATCTGTAAAGGTGTGTAAGTTTCCACTGTGGAAATGAGTTTTACACAGAAGGCCCTGGGAAGGCTCTCTCTGGGTAATTTCTTCTATACGGCTTAGAGGTCCAAGGCAACAAGGCACAAATGACACTGTTCGTGGCCCTGAGGACTATGTAGGTGTGGTGTTGGGAGACAGGTGGATTATGAAGTGTGGAAAGCACATAGGGTATTGGCTACTCATCATTATGCAGACTGTGGAGTTCTCACAGCGCATAGAAATGTAAAGGAATGAGTGTGCCTACGAATCTAATTCATTACGCTGTCACACTTCATTGCATGAATGAAGAGAAGAGGAGCAGGTTTGGAGGCAGTGTTGCTGACGTGGTCATCCAGAACCTACTGGAGGAGGAGATTCTGGAGCTCTTAGTGAGTGACAGAAGGTGGTCAATTGGTGGGGGTGATCTTGGAGGAAGGCCTTGGGGTGGTGAGATTGCAAGGGGCATTGTCAACAATTGAAAGAAAGAGATGTAAGAAGGCTAAGGTCAAGGTGCATGATGTCAGGTATATTGTTATGAATTACCCATTAATGGTGTCTGTGTTCAAAGGCTCTCACAGATTGTAGAAGAAATCAAGTCAGCATTGTAGCAGTTGCTAAATGCTAACAAAGAGTAGGATCTCATTCTGCATGTAGTGCTACAATTGTCAAAGGTAATATCTTCGCACACAAAGGCCATAACCTGCTCTTTATTTTTTGTCCACTGCTCAGGTAAACTATTAACTGCTGTGACTGCCAAACCTAAGGGACCCAGACTATGCTCCAAGGAGGAGGAGGGAGCCTTGGAGGGTGCAGCATCGAATCCTCTCCCTGCACCAGGATAGCTACTGGCACCTCAGCGGGATATTGCATGTTGGAGCAAGGGGATGGACAATCTGATGAGGGCACATCACAATCAGACATGCAGCTGCTGGAGAGTATGGTGAAGCAAGCCTCAAACAGTCTGAACAAAGAACAAAAGAACAAAGAAAATTACAGCACAGGAACAGGCCCTTCGGTGCTCCAAGCCTGCACCGACCATGCTGCCCGACTTAACTAAAACCCCCTACCCTTCCGGGGACCATATCCCTCTATTCCCATCCTATTCATGTACTTGTCAAGACACCCCTTAAAAGTCACTACCGTATCCGCTTTCACATCTACCCCGGCAACGAGTTCCAGGCACCCACTACTCCCTGTGCAAAAAATCTGCCTCGTACATCTCCTTTAAACCTTGCCCCTCACACCTTAAACCTATGCCCCCTAGTAATTGGCTCTTCCACCCTGGGAAAAAGCTTCTGACTATCCACTCTGTCCATGCCTCTCATAATCTTGTAGACTTCTATCAGGTCTCCCCTCAACCTCCGTTGCTCCAGTGAGAACAAACCAAGTTTCTCCAACCTCTCCTCATAGCTAATGCCCTCCATACCAGGCAACATCCTGATAAATCTTTTCTGTATCCTCTCCAAAGCCTCCACATCCTTCTGGTAGTGTGGCGACCAGAATTGAACACTATATTCAAAGTGCGGCCTATCTAAGATTCTATAAAGCTGCAACATGACTTGCCAATTTTTAAACTCAATACCCCGGCCGATGAAGGCAAGCATGCGGTATGCCTTCTTGACTACCTTCTCCACCTGCATTGCCACTTTCAGTGACCTGTGTACTTGTACACCCAGATCCCTTTGCCTATCAATACTCCTAAGGGTTCTGCCATTTACTGTATATTTCCTATCTGTATTAGACCTTCCAAAATGCATTACCTCACATTTGTTCGGATTAAACTCCATCTGCCATCTCTCTGCCCAAGTCTCCAACTGATCTATGTCCTGCTGTATCCTCTGATGGTCCTCATCGCTATCTGCAAATCCACCAATCTTTGTGTCGTCCACGAACTTACTAATCAATCCAGTTATATTTTCCTCCAAATCATTTATATATATTACAAACAGCAAAGGTCCCAGCACTGATCCCTGAGGAACGCCACTTGTCACAGCCCTCCATTCAGAAATGCACCCTTCCACTGCTACCCTCTGTTTTTGACCGAGCCAGTTTTGTATCCACCTTGCCAGCTCACCTCTGATCCCATGCGACTTCACCTTCTGCACCAGTCTGCCATGAGGGACCTTGTCAAAGGCCTTACTGAAGTCCATGTAGACAACATCCACTGCCCTACCCTCATCAATCATCTTCGTCACTTCCTCGAAAAACTCGATCAAGTTCGTGAGACACGACCTCCCCTTCACAAAACCATGTTGCCTCTCACTAATACATCCACTTATTTCCAAGTGGGAATAAAGCCTGTCTCGAAGAATCCTCTCCAATAATTTCCCTACCACTGATGTAAGGCTGACTGGCCTGTAATTACCTGGATTATTCTTGCTACCCTTCTTAAACAAAGGAACAAAATTGGCTATTCTCCAATCCTCTGGGACCTTCCCTGTAGCCAGTGAGGATACAAAGATCTCTCTCAAGGCCCCAGCAATTTCCTCCCTTGCCTCTCTTAGTATTCTGGGGTATATCCCATCAGGCCCTGGGGACTTGTTTACCTTAATGTTTCTCAAGAACCCCAATACCTCCTCCTTTTTGATCTCAACATGACTGTGACTGTCTACACATCCTTTCCTAGACTCATCATCCACCAAGTCCTTCTCTTCGGTGAATACTTACGCAAAGTACTCATTTAATACCTCGCCCATTTCGTCTGGCTCCACGCATAGATTCCCTCCCTTGTCCTTGAGTGAGCCAACCCTCTCCCTGGCAACCCTCTTGCTCTTTATATATGTATAAAAAGTCTGGGGATTTTCCTTAATCCTGCTGGCCAATGCTTTTTCATGACCCCTTTTAGCCCTTCTTACTCCTTGCTTAAGTTTCTTTCTACTTTCCTTGTATTCCACACTTGCTTCGTGTGTTCCCAGCTGCCTAGCTTTGACAAATGCTTCCTTTTTCTCTTTGACTAGGCTCACAATATCTCTCGTTATCCAAGGTACCCAAAACTTACCATACTTATCCTTCATCCTTACAGGAATGTGCTGGTCCTGAATCCCTATCAACTTACACTTGAAAGCCTCTCACATGCCAGATGTTGATTTGCCCTCAAACATCTGTCCCCAATCTGCATTCTTCAGTTGCTGCCTAATATTGTTGTAATTAGCCTTCGCCCAATTTAGCACCTTAACTTGAGGACTACACTTATCTTTATCCATCAGTACCTTAAAGCTTACTGAATTGTGGTCACTGTTCCCAAACTGCTCCCCTACTGAAACATCGACCACCTGGCTGGGCTCATTTCCCCAATACCAGGTCCAGTATGGCCCATTCCCCAGTTGGACTATCTACATACTGTTTCAGGAAGTCGGCCTGGATGCTCCTTACAAACTCTGCCCCATCCACGCCCCAGCACTAAGTGAGTCCCAGTCAATATAGGGGAAATTAAAATCTCCCACCACAACAACCCTGTTACTTTTATACTTTGCCAAAATCTGCCTACATATCTGTTCCTCAATTTCCGCTGGCAGTTGGGTGACCTATAGTAAACCCCAACATTATGACTACACCTTTCCTATTCCTGAGCTCTACCCATATTGCCTCGCTGTATGAGCCTTCCGAGGTGTCCTCCCGGAGTACAGCTGTGATATTCTCCTTAACCAGTAGTGCAATTCCCCCACCCCTTTTACATCCCCCTCTATCCCGCCTGAAACATCTGTATCCTGGAATGTTAAGCTACCAATCCTGTCCTTCCCTTAACCAAGTCTCTGTAATGGCAACAACATCGTAGTTCCTAGTACTAATCCAAGCTCTAAGTTCATCTGCCTTACCTGTTACACTTCTTGCATTGAAACAAAT
The DNA here is from genome assembly GCF_964213995.1 of Mustelus asterias. Taxonomy (NCBI): domain Eukaryota; kingdom Metazoa; phylum Chordata; class Chondrichthyes; order Carcharhiniformes; family Triakidae; genus Mustelus; species Mustelus asterias. The sequence goes on along the minus strand of NC_135810.1, from coordinate 63,277,590 downwards.
GCACTTCAATCCACCACACCCTCTCTGATTAGCAATCCCACCCTGCCTGCTGTTTCTCTGAGTCTTACTGGCCCTACTCTCTGGTTCCCCTTCAGCTAATTCACTTTTGCTTTGGTTCCCACCCCCCTGCAAAACTAGTTTAAATCCTCCTGTGTGACACTAGCAAACCTCCCGGCCAGATTATTTGTGCCCTTCCAGTTTAGATGCAACCTGTCCTTCTTGTACAGGTCCCATCTGCCACAGAAGAGACCCCAATGGTCTGAAGAGTGAAGATCCAGTGACTGAGTCTTAACTGGATGTTAAGCCTCTAAGCCATCCATACGGGTGCAGATGTCCAATGCAAGTAATGTGGAGATTTGTTTGAGATACCAGAAGGGTTGAATGTTCTAGCACAGACTCTAGACTTGTTCATCCACACCATCTGCACTGCAATTTCCCACTCTTCAGAGCACCAAGCTTACTCCATTGACAGACTCAGGGTACAACCTTAGAAGAACAGATCCAGCTGATTGCAGAAGCAGTATTGCATTGACCACTGTGGTCAGTGGCTACAGCCAGTGTGACTGGAGCACTGGGAGACTGGATACTCAGCCAGGAACCTCTGCATTTTTGAGGACTCTCATGTGTCATACATAGCCATCCATGTACTCCTGTACAGGCCCTTGGACATCCTCAACAGGTTGTTCCCTCACATCCTCATCAAACCTCATCATTAAAGCAAATCATCAAACCTCATCATTAAAGCAATAACCATTTGCCTGTGGCTCCTCTTCCTCAAGGACATTTCCTCTCTGCAGCACACAATGATGCAGCGACACTCTAGACTGAACATACTGCAGAGCTCTTCCTGGTCAATCCAGGCATCAGAACTTTATCTTTAGTAGGCCAATTGTCTGCTCAATGATGGCCCTGGTTGTGCCTTGGTTGTCATTGTACTTCCTCTCTGCATCAGTTCTAGAAACCTTCACTGGCCTCATGAGCCACTTCTTCAAAGGTTAGCCCTCATTACCCAGCAGCCATCCATCCAGAGTATCAGGTTCAGTGAACATGTCTGGCTCCTGAAAGTTTCTGAGAATGCAAGAATTATAGCTCCTGCAGATCTGCATAATTCTTCGATGGTGGCCACATACCACCTGCACATTGTACGAGTCACAACCCTTCCTGTTAATAAATATGCAGGGCTGACCGGCTGGAGCTTTTATGGTGACATGTGTGCAGTCTATCACTCCATGAACCCTGGGGAAAGCCGAGTATCACCACAAAGCCAAGGCCCATGGAGAATGCAATATACTTACCTGCCCTTTGGAACATTGCATTGGTGAAGACCTTAGTGCATTGGGGGCAACAGGCTGTGTAATTCCACTAATGTCTCCACAGGCACCTTGAAAGGATCCAGTTGCAAAAACATTAAGTGGCACAGTGACCTTCACAGTAACCGGCATTGGATGATCACCCACGTCGTTGGAAGCAATACCACCAGCCAGCATCTGACATAGAGAAGTCACTGTGGCTCTCAATAGCCTGGGTCTCCTCTGGAAATGTGTCTCAGACATTTCTCACCATGTAAGCTCAACTGGAAGCATAAGGCCTTGTGCTACGCTTCCGTAGTTGCAGCATCCTCCTTTCAACAGCTCCTTGCTCTTGTGGAGGAGGTCTGCCATTCTTATGCACCTCCAGTATGTCCTACCCCTGACCACCTGGCCTTCTGCCTCTCCTCAATATTCTCCTCCTCTTCTTCCTCACTGGAAAGATGTGTCTCCCACAGAGACCACCACCCCCAGGTTAATCAAACCAGACAGACTAAAGTGCAGATGAGACACTAAGTGCACATGTCTACAGGCAACTTTCAGCCTTAAAATACCAATAGATTATACTCAATACACACCAACTAAAAATAATTGCTCACACCACTTACAGCAGGCTTTACTGCTGACATCAAACAAAAATACTAACTACTGCCTTTAAAACCAGTCTGACATACAACCATGGGATAAAACAAAATAAAAACTGAAAATACTGGAAAAAACCCTACAGGTCTGGCAGCATTAATGGTGAGAGAAACAGAGTTAATGGGCGGGATCTTGAGGCTGTGTTTGCCTGTGGCTCCTCTTCCTCAAGGACATTTCCTCTCTGCAGCACACAATGATCATAGAAATCATAGAAACCCTACAGTGCAGAAGGAGGCCATTCGGCCCATCAAGTCTGCACCGACCACAATCCCACCCAGGCCCTACCCCCACATATTTTACCCGCTAATCCCTCTAACCTACACATCCCAGGACTCTAAGGGGCAATTTTTAACCTGGCCAATCAACCTAACCCGCACATCTTTGGACTGTGGGAGGAAACCGGAGCACCCGGAGGAAACCCACGCAGACACGAGGAGAATGTGCAAACTCCACACAGACAGTGACCCGAGCCGGGAATCGAACCCGGGTCCCTGGAGCTGTGAAGCAGCAACGCTAACCACTATGATGCAGCAACACTCTAGATGGAACATACTGCAGAGCTCTTCCTGGTCAATCCAGGCATCAGAACTTTATCTTTAGTAGGCCAATTGTCTGCTCAATGATGGCCTTGGTTGTGCCTTGGTTGTCATTGTTCTTCCTCTCTGCATCAGTTCTAGAAACCTTCACTGGCCTCATGAGTATCTGGTGGAAGCCGAGAGTTGTGAATCTCGCCGGCGAGAACGCGACTTCCGATTTCCCCCACCCCTCTCCAGCAACGCAATCAAGTTCATGCCCACAATGGGTGTGGACACAATTTAAATAAATTTTAATATATTTCAATGTCATTAACCCGCCCCCAGGCTGTATATTGATCCCTTGTCATATATTGACACTGCGCTGAAATGACATCACGTTAGCATGGTTTACAACAGGTTCACCTAGACATGAACCTGTTGTGGGGGTCGCCCCAAGGGCACAAAGTAAGTATAACCCTTGGGGGAAGATGGACATGGCCAGGTAGTGCCATGGCACTGTCCCTTAGCGCTGTCCATAAGACCAAAAGACCATAAGACATAGGAGCAGCTCGGCTCATCGAGTCTGTTCCGCCATTCAATCATGGCTGATATTTTTCTCATCCCCATTCTCCTGCCTTTTCCCCATAACCCCTGATCCCCTTATTAATCAAGAACCTATCTATCTCTGTCTTAAAGACACTCAATGACCTGGCCTCCACAGCCTTCTGCGACAAAGAGTTCCACAGATTCACAGCCAGATCCTCTGGCTGAAGAAATTCCTCCTCATCTCTGTTTTAAAGGATCGTCCCTTCAGCATGAGGTTGAGCCTCTGGTTCTAGTTTTTCCTACTAGTGGAAACATCCTCTCCACATCCATTCTATCCAGGCCTTGCAGTATCCTGCAAGTTTCAATAAGATCCTCCCTCATCCATATAAACTCCAACGAGTACAGACCCAGAGTCCTCAACTGTTCCTCATACGGCAAGCTCTTCATTCCAGGGATCATTCTGGTGAACCTCCTCTGAACCCTTTCCAAGGCCAGCACATTCTTCCTTAGATATGGGGCCCAAAACTGCTCACAATACTTCAAATGGGGTCTGACCAAAGCTTATACAGCCTCAGAAGTACATCCCTGCTCTTGTATTCTAGCCCTCTCGAATGAATGCTAACATTGCATTTGCCTTCCTAATTGCCAACTGAACCTGCACGTTAACCTTAAGAGTATCTTGAACAAGGACTCCCAAGTCCCTTTATGTTTCTGATTTCCTAAGTATTTTCCCATTTAGAAAATAGTCTATGCCTCCATCCCTCCTTCCAAAGTGCATAACCTCATACTTTTCCACATAGTATTCCATCTGCCACTTCTTTGCCCACTCTCCTAACCTGTCTAAGTCCTTCTGCAGCCCCTCTGCTTCCTCAATACTACCTGTCCCTCTACATATCTTTGTATCATCTGCAAACTTAGCAACAGTGCCTTCAGTTCCTTCCTCCAAATCGTTAATGTATATTGTGAAAAGTTGTTGTCCCAGCACTGACCCCTGAGGCACACCACTGGTCACCAACTGCCATCCTGAGAAAGACCCCTTTATCCCCACTCTCTGCCTTCTGCCAGTCAGCCAATCTCTATCAATGCCAGGGTCTTACCCTTAACACCATGGGCTCTTAACTTATTTAACAGTCTCCTATGCGGCACCCTGTCATAGGCCTTCTGGAAATCTAAATAAATCACGTCCACTGGTTCTCCTTTATCTAACTTCCTTGTTACCTCCTCAAAGAACTCCAACAGATTTGTCAGACATGACCTCCCCTTAACAGAACCATGCTGACTCAGTCCTACTTTATCATGCACTTCCAAGTACTCTGCGATCTCATCTTTACTAATGGACTCTAAAATCTCGCCAATGACCCAAGTTAGGCCAACCAGCGTATAATTTCCCGTCTGCTGCCTCCCCCCCTTCTTAAACAGCGGTGTTACATTTGCTACTTTCCAGTCCTCTGTAACCCTCCCTGCCTCCAGTGATTCCTGAAAGATCTCCACCAATGCCTCCACAATTTCCTCAGCTATCTCTTTTAAAACCCTGGGGTGTAGTTCATCCGGTCCAGGTGATTTATCCAACTTCAGACTTTTCAGTTTCCCCAGAACCTTCTCCTTAGTGATGGCCACTACACTCACCTGTGCCCCCTGACTCTCCTGAAGCTCTGGCATCCCACTAGTGTCTTCCACCGTGAAGACTGATGCAAAGTAACTATTCAGTTCCTCTGCCATTGCTTTGTTTCCTATTATAACTGCTCCAGCCTCATTTTCCACTGGTCCAATGGCTATTTTTGCCTCTCTCTTACCTTTCATATATTGAAAAAAACTCTTCCTATCTTCTTTTATATTACTAGCGAGCTTACACTCATATTTCATCTTCTCTCCCCTTACTGCTTTTTTAATTGTCCTCTGTTCGCTTTTAAAGGCTTCCCACTAATTCTTGCCACTTTGAATGCTTTTTCTTTTGCTTTTATGCTGTCTTGACTTCCCTTGTCAGCCATGGATGCCTCGTCCTCCCCTTAGCATGTTTCCTCCTCCTCCTTGGGATGAATTTCTGTTGTGCCTCCTGAATAATTCTCAAAAACTCCTACCATTGCTCTTCCACTGTCTTCCCTGCTAGGCTCCCTTTCCAATCAACTCTGGCCAGCTCCCCTCTCATGACTTTGTAGTTACCTTTATTTAATTGTAATACCGTTACATCTGATTCCAGCTTCTCCCTCTCAAACTGCAGGGTAAATTCTATCATATTGTGGTCACTGCTCCCCAAGGGTTCCTTCACCTTAAGTCCCTTGGCACAGGTGGACACAGCCAGGTTGACACCATGCCCATGCCATCTGGCAGTGCCAACCTGTGCAAAGGGCTGACCCCAGTCGAGTTTCATGGTGGGGGGGGAGCGTGAGTGGATGAAGAAGCTAGGGATGCCAATGGTGGCTGTTGGGATGGAAGGTGGGGTGAGATGGGTGCCGGTTCCAAGCGGGGGTGGTGAGAGGGGAGACCCTGAGAGCTCCATGGTAGGCTGGGGGGAGGGTCATTGCAGTTCTGATCAGGGCAACCTTTAAACATGGTGCCCCAATCTCAGTCCAACTGGGCTTTGCCAGTGTGTTGAGACTCCACCCCACTGTATGACAGTGTGAAACCGGCGAGTTAATCTCCAGAGAAACCGATTGGTTTTCTCTCCAGTTTCTGCCATTATTTGCTAAGAATCCCACTAACGCTTCAAGTCTGAGCTCTGAAGAAGTGTCATCGAGACCCGAAACGTTTATTTTGTTTCTCTTTCCACCGATGCTGCCAGACCTGGTGTGTTTCCAGCATTTTCTGTTTTCATTTCAGATTTGCAGCATCCGCAGTATTTTGCTTTCAGCACATATTATTGCAGTCAATTGGACTGCTAATAAGCTGAACCAAGCAGTAATTGAAGATTTGAATATATGGGAGGATTCCCAATTCTGAGGGCTACGCAAATATTATTGCTTTCCAGTGTGATTGCATTGGCAACATGACTTGTGTCATTTCACCTGATAGGATGGTGCCATTGGTGTGAAGCAGTCCCATTTTCATTGTATTAGTCAGCCTAATTTTTTTGTCAAGGCTTTATTTTAGCATTACCATCAAACTAAATGACCACCCCTAATTCAGTCAAGAGTGTGGAAGGGCACGACAGGAGCAGCACGAGGCAAATATAAAAATGATGTCCTCTTCTCGAGAATCTACATTAAGGAATGTGTGGTGGACCTCAGTTGTGCCTTTGTCCTATATGGACCACCGTTGTGTGTGTTTGTCATACCTGGACACATCCCCTTCCAGTTTGGTTCCTCCCCTCAGCACCTAGTATAAAGGTGGCTGTCTCCTCCCCCTTGTTCAGTCCAGGTCGGTTAATTGTTGGGATCTGCTCCTGATTCTGTTGTGAATAAAAGCCTACACTTATATTGGCATATCGGTAGTCTTTCGCCTTATTGATAGTGCATCAGAATGCATCATATGTGATAGACTGACTATGTTATCCCACAATCAATGCATCAAATCAAAATATTGCAGTCCTGCCACATGCAGCCATTAATGGCGGTGGCAATTAAACAATTAATAGGATGTGGAGGCTTTAAACAGTTCCATCATCATTATACAAAGACAAGGTTGAAGCACTTCTGGCTCAAATGCTGCATGGATGATTTCTCTCAGCCTCCTCCTGAGGTCCCCAGCATCACAAATGTCCGTGTTCACCATGTGATATCAAGAAAGAGTTGAGAGTGCTGGATACAGCAAAGGTTATCAGCACTGACAACATCCCAGCTGTGGTACTGAAAACTTGTATTTCAGAAACAGCTGTACCTCTATCCAAGCCAGGTATTCCCAATCTGTGGGTCGCAGCCCATCTGATGGGGTTTCAAGGGTCACATTTGAGAACGTGAGGTCCCCTCCTCTGATGCAGTGATGGCGACTGTACAAAGGAGGCCTTAGTGGGACAGTACAGGATCGAAGCTGCCGAACAGCAAGGGGTGGACAATGAACCCAAAGTGCCTTTAACATTAGAAGCCACTTTTGGTGGCGAGTTCATGAAAGTGTAACTCAGTCACTGACTGAGTGCAGAGAATACCAAGAGGTAATACAGCTGAACCAGGAAGGTGAGTGGCAGCTTCAAACTATACTGTGTTTCTGCTTTTGTTTGCCTGTTCTAAAGGCTCCTTACCCCAGGATAACATTTCTGCTTTGCAGGGATCAGTAACTAGACCAAAAGCAGCGTAAAGGGGAGGGCTATTAATTATGTGTGTGGGGTGAGGAGATTGGAAGGATTTACAGGTTGGAAACTTGTTTGGCCACATTATAAATGCACCTTCTCTGGCCATCAAATCCTGGAGTGGGATCCAAACCTGGAGCTTCTGGCTCAGCGATAGGGGCTACGATTTTACTGGCTCGCCCCGCCCATCGCTGGGGGAGCGAACCTGTCAAATCACACGAGAGCTGAAAAACAGGATCGCGCCTGATTTCCCGGGCTCTCGCGATTTTACTGGCACCGGATCTCCAGCATGATCAACCTCTCACCCATTTCTGGCATGAAGCTGAATATGTTATGTAAATGTACTTTAAGCATTATTAGCATGTGATTAACAAGCTTGAGACACAACCGCCCAGGTTCACTTGCCTTTGTGGCCTTGCCGGGAGAGGTTCTCTCACCTGATCCCCACAAATGGAGAACAGTGGTGTTAGCCTCACTGGTAGAACTGGAGGCCATTGGGGCCATCCAAGGAAGGCGAGGGCAAGGGGCTGCCCCTTGGGCAGTGTCAGCCTGGCAGTGCCAGCCTGACAAATTTGCACTGCCAGCCTGGCACCTTGGCAATGCCCATTGTGTAGTGCGGGGGGTGGGGCCTGAAGGGGCAGGACCTATGGGACAGGGACAGACCAGAATGTCCCAATTGGGGAGGGGGGCCCGCTGCGCACTCTGCATCATGATCAGTGGGGGGAGGGAGGGGGCTCACTGCAACTCTGCAGGCGATCAGTGGGGGTGGGGGCACGATTGCTCTGGGCGTCAGTGGGGGCGATATTTCCGGGTGGTGTCAAGCTCGCGATCGGCCATGGGCTCCGGCGTTAGCTGCAGGGGGGTGGAGATCTCTCAGGCTGGCTGCAACAGCAGAGGCCTGACAGGTCTCTCTCTCTCTTTCAGGCCTCTGCTGTTGCAATTGCACATGCAAACCCACAGAGGTCTGCACATGAGCAATAGCTCTCTCTGCTTCTGGAGCAAGCTGGCTGGCAAATTAAGCCCCACCCACTGCCTCTAGTGGCTGGAAACAGTCTAACCCATTTTTTTCATACACTAAGTGCATAAAATTGGGAGTAAAGACTAGCCCAAAAATTGGATCTGAAACTATCCCGTTTTCATGCAAGCAGGACACTTAGAATTTTTCTCGTAAAATCGCTCCCAGGGATTCTGCTCATTGCCTCACAAGACCTCAATGGTTGTGTAGCGCTATTAAGATAAATTTAGAGTAAAGTCACTTTGCACTTTTGTATCAAGAGCCTCAATTTCTTTTTGTTTTTGATAAACAAGAGTTTGACATTTATTCATCTATATAAGAGATGCAAATGGTGGCATAATACAGCTGGATATCTGAAGGAGAATAAACGTCACTGAGGACTATAGAATGCTTTGGTTATTTTAAAAGAAAAAATATCAACTACACTCGTGTCCTTGGTGAGAGTGCAGGCACAGTACTCATTAATTCTGCTTGAACTTATGCCAGAAGTTTCCGCCCTCTACTCCCCCAATTAAGACTTTCAGACTATGATACAACACAATCCAATTAATGAACAAGGTATCCTGGTTCCATTTCTGTTCAAAATTCATTAAGTATTGATCTGTTCAAACTGCGACTTCAAACTGGTTTGAAACGCCCCTCAATTAACTGACTCCTGAAAATCATAATGCTGTCCGGGTGATTTACATTCCGAGCTTGTTTGCCAAGGGGTTTGCCTCAGGATGCTTGTCAGTGTTAATGCCTGCTGATTTTTTATTTTCATCTTTGTACAAAAGTGCTGTACTTAAACTTTCCATTTCCTTTAATAGAATGCAAAACTGGGATGTATCGTGAACAGAATAAGTTGCACATGGCAATTAATTGCACTTAGAGATGTACAGAATTAACCCATTCTGTCATAATTTGGAAAGATATTTTGTCAATATGTGAGTATAACCCTAGCTGTAAACTGAGATTATATTGTATAAAATTTTATTGAAGTTTGCTTTAATAAAGAAAAAATGGGGAAATTATTTAGAGCAGGAAAAGCCCTCAAATGTTTGGGTAGGACTTTAAGGATGGCAGGTGACCAGCGTTCAGCATCTAACATGAAGAGTTGTATGAGCCACACATATTATACAGTCATCAATGCTCTGCTCCTCTTTGCAAATTTGCTCAGATTCCACTGGTCTCTGGCAGCAGCCTCCTGTCACCCTATTTGTACGGGCCACATAGGCACTTCCCTCAGGAAGATTGTCAATGGCAAGTTAAAATCCGGCTGGACCTCCCTGCTACCACTTCCAGCTGAGCACGCCACTCACTAAACAGTGCTATTGCACAAGACTTGCACTTGGCTATCACATTTGCCTACATTACAACAGTGATTACATTTCAAAAGCATTTCATTGGTTGTGAGGTGCTTTGGAATGTCCTGAAGTCATAAAACACACTTTAATCATAGAAACCCTACAGTACAGAAAGAGGCCATTCGGCCCATCTCAACACAAGAGCCACCAATGAGCAGGTCATTGACTGCCTGATGGTGCAGTCCTGGTGCCTTGACCATATGGAGAGCACACTCCAATATGGTCTTTCCGGGCTTTTCTGCATCATTGTGTCTGACCATTCTGCACAATGTGGTCTTACAGAGTGGCGTGGGACTGGAGGAGGACAATTGGAAAGAGCCTCATTGGAGAAGAAGGAGGTTGATGAAGCCCAGTAGGTTGTATTCCACGGCTATCCAGACCCCTCAAGGAGATAGCTATGCATGGACCAGGATGGCAAAGATGCCCCCGATCCAGGCAAGGTTCTTCTGAACATGGTAGATACTAAACTGAATTTTGCCAGCCGGACATCTATTGCAGAATTTACAGCCCCTATCAAGAGGCCACTGACACATAACCTTAGTTACTGGGATTCATTATGCATTTTTCGATTGGCTGTACATTCGCACATGTACTTGCCTATCTGCGTCACTAACGGCACCTTGTGATGACGTAACAATTTCACAATAAGAACAACACGACAAATGTAAGGGATCAAGAGAAACCCACTTCTTTCCATTAAAGTGCATGTGTTGATCTGCACCTAGATGAAGCCCAGGGTGATATTACCGATACTTGAGAATGCCTAATGGGTTCTCTCTCTGTAACAGAAGAAGATATGGAGGCAGGGTGGTATGACAATTGTCCCTGGGATGAAATGATACCTATTCCTGGGGTTGCAGTGTGTGCAAAAGCACTAAAATAGCCGGTGCAAGCTGCAATCATGCAGCTTAAACCATGTCACAGGGGAATGCAGCCTATCATGTATCTCAGTTTGAGATGCTGAAGGGTCAGGACATCATCCCTTCCTGCTTCAGTTCATTCATGGTGCCTAAAAAGTCCAAGCATAGCAGAGAACCTGCTTGCCCATGCATGAATCCAGGCTTCATTGTTGCACTAGACTGGTTAATATTACAGAACGTATTATATATTATACAGCAGATTGCTGTTCCTACATCCATTTAGTTGCTTGTACGGATGACTTCACATGACAATGAATATTCTGGCAATGCAGCTCATTTGTTATATAACTGAGACATTTGCAGTCCCTTTTCAGTTATTTGAAGGGGTTGTCCTTCAACATTTAGTTCACTTCAGCCCCATGCTCCTAATCTTTGGTCACCTGGTGCAGAGAGGGGCGAGGCAGGAGGATGACCTCCTCATAGGCCTACTCCTGGGCCTGGCCAAGTTGTCCATTAACAGGTCCAGGCAGTAGGCAGTCAAGAGGATCTTCACACCCAACACTCTGCCCTTCTACCATGACTACGTTCACGGTCGGGGGGCCTTGGAGAAGGCACATGTGGTGTCCAAAAGCACGCTTCAGGCCTTGCACAACTGGTAGGTACCACAAGGAATGGGGATGTCACCCCCGGTAATGTCATTTTGATTGAATTTATTAAATTTCCTTTTGATGCTTTAGTTAGAGTGCTCCACCAGGGGGTGTCACCCCTGTAATTTTTGTTTAATTGTGGATTATTGTTTAATTAAGAGTATTACTGAGACATTGCGCTGCTCGTGTCATGAATGGACTTCTGCTTTTTTAGTACAAAAGACTACACTGCTTCAAGAAACTCTGACAGATATCCACACAAATCTTTTTGCTTCTCTGCAGGCAATTGCTTTGTATGTGAGCCCCAAGGTTTAGCAGCTTCAGCAAGCTGAGCATGGCTCAGGCTGTCTTCAGTCCTTTGATGGGGACTGTCCACAGCTGCATTTGCCTCCATCTCCTGCCCCTGATCGCAACTTGTGCTGCACGTTTTATAGATATCTGATGGCCCACTGAGGTATATCTATCTGCACTGGAGAATGCAGTGACTTCTTTGACTGTGGATTCTCAGGGTGTATTTCACTGAGTGCCCTTTACTCCTTCAAGATGAGGATAAATAACGTAATGACAATGAAACTTCCCATTAACTATCATGCTCCAAATTCCAATGTTCTAGTCCTAGCATTATAAAGTTCCTGGTTTTACATGACCACCCTCCAGATATTGCATTGATGTGTGTCCTTCCCTTGGGTGAGCAGTGCAACTGGGCAAGCATCTCCTCAGTCATTCAAGACAATGTCACCCTGAAGCCTTCCTGTTCAAAGATAGGAAGATTTTTTAATATCTTCATGTTTGCCGCTTGACTTGGCATATCCCTCACCTAGGGGAGGATCTCAGGTTGTTGAAGTGCTTCCTACACTGGATCCATGTCCTGCTCACCATGTAGTGACTCTCAGGGCTCGATTTTACCATTAAGTTGCGCCCATTTTCGGGTGCAAAAACTTGGTAAAATCCGGCGTGAGGCGAGTAGCGCTGCTGCCACTCTGCCTGAGATCAGTGAGAGGGAAGGGGGGGTTCGCTGTCACTCTGCCTGTGATCAGTGGGGGGGGGGGGGGGGGGGGGGTCCGCTGCCACTCTGCCTGTGATCAGTGAGGGGGAAGGGGGGATCCGCTGCCACTCTGCCTGTGATCAGTGAGGGGGAAGGGGGGATCCGCTGCCACTCTGCCTGTGATCAGTGAGGGGGAAGGGGGGATCCGCTGCCACTCTGTCTGAGATCGGTGGGGGGGGGGTCCGCTGCCACTCTGCCTGAGATCGGTGGGGGGGAAGGGGGGATCCGCTGCCACTCTGCCTGTGATCAGAGAGGGGGAAGGGGGGGATCCGCTGCCACTCTGCCTGTGATCAGTGAGGGGGAAGGGGGGATCCGCTGCCACTCTGCCTGTGATCAGTGAGGGGGAAGGGGGGGATCTGCTGCCACTCTGCCTGTGATCAGTGAGGGGGAAGGGCAGGTCCACTGCCACTCTGCCTGAGATTGGTGGGGGGAAGGGGACGAGGGGCCTGCGATCGGTCTGGGTGGTGGAGGAGGTGGGACAATGTCTATGGGGACCATGGGGAGGCATTATCCGGCCCGGGAGCGATGTGGCAGGGGAGCCGCATTCTATCATTTTGTTTTCTGCGCCTGTGCAGTTGGAGGCGCTGATCAGAGCTGCAGGGTTGCCGGCATGTTAAGCCCCAGTCACAGGCTTCTGCAGCACAATTCGGAATTGCTGATATTTGTGCAGGCAGAGTGCACCTGAGGGGGCGCCTGAGAACGGGTCTAAAAGTCGGATCTGAAACACTCCCAGTTTCAAGTCCGCACAGCACTTAGAATCAAAATGGTAAAATAGGGCCCTCAGTCTCTCTAATGATCTACAGCCATGCCTGCTTAGTTTGCCTGGCTGGCCTCCTCTTGCTGCTCTCTGGGAATAAAATGTTCCTTTTGGTTCTCACAACCTCTAGCATGATGTCCAGGGAGGAGTTGCTGCCTGGAGGGGCCAAGCTTCCAGGACAGCCTGCCATGTTGTTGCAATGACTTCTTCCACTCTCAGTGATGAGACTGTCTGCAAAAACATTGCTGGTTGATAGGTGCCCTTTAAATGGGGCCCTCTGCAACTCCAGATCATGCCCAGCATCTCTAATTGAGTGGGTATCACTGGGACAAGTTGCTAAATGGTCACCTCCTGCAAAGTTCAAACTAGATCACCTGAGAGCAACTTTGAGTGAAGTGGGACCCAACAAATGGCCCTGATGCCGGGATCTTGGCATTCTTGGCAAAATCCAGATCCAAGTGTTTTTTTTTATTTCACAAATGTGGCCATCGCTAGCTAGGCCAGCATTTATCACCCATCCCTAATTACCCACAGTTCTTTTATGAAGGAAATTCCAGGATTTTGACTCAGTGACAGTGAAAGAATGGTGATATAGTTCCAAGTCAGGATGGTGAGTGGCTTGGATGGAAACTTGCAGTGGTGGCACTCTCATGCATCTGCTTCCCTTGTTCTTTTAGAGATTGCAGGTTTGGAAGGTGATGTCAAGAAGCCTTAGTGAGTTGGTGCAGTACATTTTCTTTAATGTACACACTGCTTGCAATGTATGTCAGTGGTGGGAGGAGTGAACTTTGGAGGTGGTGGATGGGATGGGATGCCAATCAAGTGACGTGCTTTGTCCTGGATTGTATTGAGCTGTTTGAGTGTTGTTAGAGTTGCATTTATCCAGGCAAGTGACCAGTATTCCATAACACTTCTGACTTGTGCTTTGTAGATGATGGACAGGTTTTGGGGAGTCAACAGATGAGTTTGTTAGCAGACAACAAATTTATGAAGTTACATATATAATATGAAACAGGCCAAACTGCAGTCAGAACCCCTCCATTAAAGATTAAACGGGAAAGATCCAGACAAACAGGCAAAGGCATGCTTTTAAAATGCAAACAAGGTCTAACACACAAAAGGGGGACAGACAGGGTGGCACCAAAGGAAACTCATCTGATCAAATCAGCACCACTGACCTAATCAAGTGATATCAGGAAGCCTTTTTAGCCTCAAAAGACTTCCTGAGATCAGCCAAACACCCATTGATAAACCCATCGGACAGAAACGATTACCATACCTAAGCATTGATACTGTACTTAAAACATCAAACAGAATGGTCAGAGTCAAATACTGTAAACAAAACATTAACATTTGAATCATACAACGTGTCAAAGTTAGAGTATAACTGTAGCCCATTGCGGCAGGCTTTCAGAGTGCTTTTGGGACAGTGCTGTTTGTATGTCCTGATTGCACCTCCGTCGACGTTAATAAAGCTGGACCGCTGTTGAACCTGACTCTGAGTCCGAAGTGGTCGTATTCGCCCACTCGCGCTAACAAGTTATTTGCCACTGAATTCCAAGCCTCTGACCTACTCTTGTAGCCACAGTATTTGTATGGTTGGTCTAGTTCAGTCCTGGTCAACGGTAACCCCATGATGTTGATGGTGGGATATTCAGCACTGGTAATGTTATTGAGTGTCAAGGAAAGATGGTTAGATTTTTTTGTTGGAGATGGTCGTTGTCTGACACTCGTGTAGCTTGAATGTTACTTGTCACTTATCATCCAAACCTGAATGTTGTCCTATCTGCATATAGACATGGATTGCTTCAGTATCTGAGGATTTGCGAAGGTGCTGAACATTGTGCACTCACTAGCGAATGCCCCCTACTGCTTACCTTATGACGGTAGAAGTGTCTATTGTTCCCAATCAAATTGCATAATTTCCATTTGAAGTGTTGACCAGCATTAAAATTTTTGTGATAACAATAATTGAGGTAGCATTGAAAATAGAAATATGCCACGTTTTGCTGAAATATTACACCAAATTGTACTCTACTCCTGAATATCTTCACATCGAATTAGTAAATATTCAGATCTACACTTTGGGCCCTATTTTACAATTGCCTCGCACCCGAAACATAGTAAAGTCGGGTGAGAGGCCATTAACGCGATCCGCACCCGCGTCCGCGTAGATTGCCACTTTACTGAAGCCCAGGAATGGCGGCGATCTGCTTCGCGCCCAAAATGGGCGCAACAGTGATTTAAATGCATTTGCATGCATCTAAATTGAATTAATGAACTGCCCGCCCAACTTTATCAGCATTTCCCCCTTTACCACCGTGTTTGCCAATCTGGAACCGCGCCATAATGAACCTGCTAAATAAAAGTCTGAATCGGACACTCCAGCTTCTGAAGAGCACGTTCAGAGCTTCCAACGGCTCTCCGACTCAGATCAGTGGTGGGGAGGGGAGATGGGAGGCGGGTCAGATCATTCTCTGGTTGTGGGGGGAGGGAAGTGAGGCCAGATTGTTGTCTGGTTGGAGGGGGGGGGGGTGCCGGGGGGGAAGGAGGAGGCAGGTCAGATGTATCTCTGGGGAGGTGGGGGAGAGGGCCGATCGTTGTCTGGTGGGGAGGGAGGAGGAGGTGGGTCAGATGTTCCTCTGGAGCGGGGGGGTTGGTGAGTGAGGCCAGACCATTCTCTGGGGGGGGGATGAGTCAGGCCAGATCGTTGTCTGGAGAGGGGGAGGAAGGCGGGTAAAATGGATCTCTGGTGGGGGGGGGGGGGCAATGGATATCTGGTGGGGGGGGGCAGATGGATTTCTGGTGGGGGCGTAGATGGATCTCTGGGGGGGGGCAGGGGGGTCCGCTGCCACTCTGCGGGCGATCAGTGGGGGGGGGGAAGGGGGGGCGATCAGTCTGGGTAGTGGGGGGTGGATAAGGGGGACAGTGATGTGTGTGGGTAGTGGGATGGGTGGATAAGGGGGACAATGATGTGTGTGGGTAGTGGGGGGGTGGATAAGGGGGACAATGATCTGTGTGTGTGTGCACCCTCGCTCCCGATTTTCGTTCCCAGGTGCTTTCTCCGCTTTCTGCGGCCTGGGAGCAATCTGACACCGGTGCGCTTTTTCAAATTTTTTTCTAACTGCGCATGCGCAGTTCAGAGCTCCGATCGTTTCGGCCGCGCTAAGCCCTGCCCACAGCACGAATGGGACTGGAGATGGCTGAGTGCGTTTGGGGGTGCCTGAAAACAGATTTCCAAGTCGGATCTGCATTATGCCCAGATTCAGCACTTAGAATGAAAATGGTAAAATCAGGCCCTTTATGTTGTTATGCTACACATTAAATAGATGTTTTTATTTTGATGTGAAGTATGATAAATGATTAAGCAATGACCAAACTCAGAGGAGGCAGTGAATGTCGATAAATTCCATTGAATTCACATGGAAACTAAAACGTTCACAGCGGCAGATTGGTTCTAAATAGTAGTCCCAAAAATGCATTTCACACAATACATGACCAAGGTCACCCATATCAGGGGCTTTTTGCAACACATAAATCAATTGAAAGGATACAGAGGCATGCAGGTTATTCACATGCATCACATCTTTCAAACTGACTGATAGTAAGGTGGAAATTGGAATATGGAGAGTTAATTCAAAATTACTTGTACTCCTCCTACGATATAATTGAAACTTGAGGAGTATTTTTTCCCAACATACAACTGAGGGAAGGAAACGCACTTCACTTGGCTATGGAACATTCAGTTATCTTCAAAGTAATCTTGAACAGTAGATATAGTGAATAAGGAATATGTGCATTATTTAAACTAAATAAAAGTATTTACGTAATTTAAATTTACAACTTTAGGTGCACCCCAAATTTCAGTTATCAATTAATTGCTTCTGTATTAATAATTGTAAATAAATATGGTGATGTTTTAAAATCACAATTACAAAAAGCAATTGTGGCAGCAGGTTAATGAACTGAATACAGACTGCAATTGACATGAAAGTTTACTGACCCAAAACATTGACCCTACTTTCTTTTCTCTATAGATACTGCCTGACCTGCCAAGTGTTTCCACCATTTTGTGCTTTATGCAAATAACTCTTACATAATACAAACCTCCTTCTTCTTAGTATCTGTCTATGCTGCTCAGTCACTATAATTTCCCATCATGTTCCTGATAATGTATTTGTCTAGTTATTTGAAGGAGTTAATCTGCTCTATGAGAAAAAAATAATTAGTCTCCAACCTCACTTGAGGCACATTCATTTCAACCTGTCATCTTCTTCTGTACTCAGTCGAAGTCAAATAGAGTGGTTGCATTTTCATAATCGATATCTTCCAGCAGTCCAAAGACCTGAATTATATCTCCCTTCAATCATCTTTTCCCCACTGGAAACAAGTTCAGCTCTGCAAGTTTTTCATAAACCAGAGCCTCAGACTTCAAATGTTCCACATGCTCTGAAATTGAGTAATCATACCTGCCAATACGCTTGTGAATCATTTTGTATGTGAGCTAGAAAAGACTGCAAAAACAGATCCTACAATTTGAAAGGGCTTACTTTTTTTTTGCTCTTAAATGGAAGAAAGAAAATTGGGATTTCTGTCAATAAAGGAGTTCGATTGACATTGAATCATTGCATTACAAAGAAGCAATGGATCCAACTTGAGAGTGTCTTTGGAAAATATTACTCAAGTTCAATTGCTTTAATTGCATTAATAACATTTTAAATTGGTTGATGTGCAGAGGTGGGACATTTTCCAGTTGGATTAGAAGTCAGACCCTCCACCCTGGAATGAGACTGCAAGGTCTGGAGAAGGGCTGGGTGATAGACCTGCCTTTATGCATTGGCACTTAGTTGATGTTATTTTAAAAATTAATGAAACAAAAAACATCCCTTCAGCCCTCATCCTACACATCTCATCAGATACACATACACACACACACACACACTCTCTCCCCATGCCCACAAAAGACCTATACCATCCCTCTCTCCCCATGCCCACAAAAGATCTATACCATCCCTTCCCCCCCGTGACCCCTCATATGGATATATCGGGCCATAATGTGGAGGGGAGGACCTATAAATTAAAACAACTGTATTAAATGTATTTAAACGAGATTTTACAAGGAATGGCAGGAACCTCTTTACATCACTGGCGAGGGATGGGGAAAATTGGGAAATGCGATCCCCCAGGCGAGCATTGAGTCCCCCGATTTTCGTGAGATTTTGCACCTGCTTCACCATTCTCACTGATTGCAAATGCCGGTGCAAAATCGTTCCCTTTGTGTCATCCTCACAACTTGCCTTCCCACCAATTTTGTTATTATCCACAAAATTGACAAAAGTACATTCATTTCACTCATTCAAATCATTGTAAATAATTGTAGCCCCAGCACTGATCCCTGTGGCAATCCACTAGTTACAGGTTGCTATCCTGAAAATGCCCCTCTTATCCCAACTCTCTGTCTTCCATCAGTTAGCTAATCCTCCATCCATGCTAATATACTACCCCCAACTCCATGGGCTCTTAGCATATTAAGTAGCCTTTTGTGCAGTTCCTTATTGAACACTTTTTGGAAATCCAAGTATTTTACGGCTACTGGCTCCCCTTTTTCCAACATTACCAGCTCAATGAATTCTAATAAATTTGTCAGGCATAATTTCCCCTTCATGAAGCTATGCTGACTCTACTTGATTATATTATGTTGTTTAAATTCTCTGCTACTACATCCTTTATAATTTACTGATGGCAGATGTTAAACTAAGTGGCCAACAGTTAGCCTTTTTGTCTCCTCCCTTTGTGAATAAATGTGTTACATTGGCATTTTCCAATCCTCTGGGACTTTTCCAGAATTTAAGGATTCTTGGAAAATTACTACTATTGCATCCATTATCTCTGTAGCTACTTTCTTTAATATCCTGGGATGCAACCCACCGGATCCAGGGGATTTATCAGCCTTTAGCCCCATTAATTCCCTCGTACATTCTCCTCAAGTGATAGTTATTGTATTTATTTCCTTTCCCCCTCCCCCCAACTTTTTTGCACTTTAATTATTTAGTACTTTTGGAATATTACTAGCATATTCCGTCTTGAAGACTGACACAAAGTATTTGTTTAACTCCTCTGCCATTTCCTGGTTCCGTTCTCTTCGGAGGACGGGCACGGGGGGCGGCGGGCAGGGTGCCCTTCGTCGTCCAGTGCTTCCCCGGGGCAGAGGGGCTGCGACATCTTCTCCGGAGCCTTCGACATGTCGCTGATGGAGACGAGCATCTCGCCGGGACCATCCCCACACCCCCACTTCTTGCCTTCGGGCAGCCGCACAGCCTCAAACAGACTATTGTCTGCAGCAAACTGCCCGGCCTATGGGAGGGCGGTGACCACGGCGCCGCACGGCCCTGCCACGGCGGCCCCTGCGGGACGTGCCAGATCATCAACACGGATGCCATCATCTCACGTGAGAGCGCCGTCCGCCGGGTACACGGTACATACTCTTGCGGCTCGGCTGACGTTGTCTGCCTGGTGCGCTGCGGGGGGGATGTCACGGGGCATGGTACATTGGGGAGACCATGCAGACGCTACGACAGCGGATGAATGAACGCCATTCGACAATCACCGGGCGGGAGTGTTCTCTTCCTGTTGGGGAGCAATTTAGCGGTCACAGGCATTCGGCCTCTGATCTTCGGCTGAGCGTTCTCCAAGGCAGCCTTCACGACACACGACAGCGCGGAGTCGCTGAGTGGAGACTGCTGGCCGGGTTCCACGCGCGTGGGGGCGGCCTTGGCCAGGATCTTGGGTTCGTGTCATGCTATCTGTAACCCCCATGACTTGTCTGGACTTGCAAAATCTCACTGACTGTCCTGGCTGGAGACAATACACATCTCTTTAACCTGTGCTTAACGCTCTCTCCACTCACATTGTCTGTACCTTTAAGACTTGATTACCTGTAAAGACTCGCATTCCAACCATTATTTTGTAAATTGAGTTTGTGTCTTTATATGCCCTGTTTGTGAATAGAACTCCCACTCACCTGACGAAGGGCAGTGCTCCGAAAGCTAGTGGATTTTGCTACCAAATAAACCTGTTGGACTTTAACCTGGTGTTGAGAGACTCCTTACTGTATTTCCTGGTTCCCCATTATTATTTCTCAGTCTCATTCTCTAAGGGGCTTATGTTCACTTTGGCTTCTCTCTTCCTTTTTACGTACTTAAAGAAGCTCTTGCTGAACATTTTTATATTACTTGCTAGTTTACCCTCACGGTTTACCTTCTCCTTCTTTATTTTACTTTTCATCATCTTTTGTTGAATTTTAAAACTTTTCCAATCTCCCCTTAACCCCGAGAAGCCAGCATCTACCTCCTTCCAAAAATTTACAAACTGTATTGTCCGAGTCGACCCAATGTTCCTACTCCACTGAACATCTTTATTGCTAACCAAAAGAGAAAATGTTGGTAAATCTGAGCAGGTCTAGCAGCATCTGTAAGGAGAGAAAAGAGCTGACGTTTTGAGACCAGATGACCTTTTGTCAAAGCTAAAAGGCATAGAAAGTGGGAACTATTTATACTGTGACAGAGGGGGGGAGAATCATATGGAAATCCTGTCAGAGAGAAGAGCAGTAGTACTTCTTCAGGTAGGCAGGCTTTTATCTTTATTCTTAACTTGACTCAATTTTTCCTCTTGTTCAATTTCTTCCCACCTACTCTTCTGACATTGTACATAATTTCAACAATTTCCAGTTTCCTGGTCTGAACTGCCTCCTTTTCACTTTACACCTTTATCTCCAACCATGGTGTTCTGGGGGCTTTCTACTTTCTTCGTGAACAGAGGCCCAACAAGTGCCCATCCACCATTGGTTTGCTGAATTTGTTCTCTCACTGAATAATTTCTCCTTTAACTTGCCTCAATTTTTCCAATTGAAAGGTGATATTATGTGTGGATGACCCATCTTGGCCTCCTCTGGAGGTCTCCAGCATTGCAGATGCCAGTCTTCAGCCAGTTTGATTCAACATGATGTCAAGAATCAGATGAAGACATTGGATACTGCAAAATCTCTAGGTTCTGACAATATTCCGCCAAATGTACTGAAGACTTGTGCTCCAGAACTTGCTGCACCCCTGGTCAAGCTGTTCCAGTATTCAGGATCTCCACCACAATCTAAGGAGGGAAAAATATCCCTTCTCGACATTGCCTTCAGGCTAAAACAAATTGCCAAATTTGGTCTCAACAGCCTATTCCAATGTAACTGTTCACTTGGACAAAGCAGCCAGGTTTATTTGTCGTTCCTCGGTCTGTAGTTGTAGAGGCCGTGATTCTCCCATCCTTAGCGCAGCAGGAGAGGAGATTCTTGGGCTGGCCGAATCATGGGGTTCACTTGAGCGTTCGCACCCCACTTGCGTCTTCCAGTGCCGGATTTCCGGCGGCATCTGCTCTACGCCAGAAGGAGGCGCGAAGACCATTTACATGGTCATTTTAATATAATTTAAATTTCATTAGCGGGCCCAGGACTGAATTCTCCGGGCCGGCTAGCATCTTCCACCCCGCCAGAGTATTTCGCTCCAGCAGGGATTATCGTAGCTCCCTACTTTCGGGGAGCTAGGGGCCCAACCCCACTGGAGTGAAGGGGATCAATTGGAGTCCCCCAGAGGGTCAGGTGGCAGGGGAATGGTGCCCCCCAGGGCATTGGCAAACTGGCAGTGCCAGCCTGTTCCCCCTGGCACTGCCCAAGGGGCAAAGTGTCAATGCCCAGGAGGGCACCTTGGTACTACCCATTGGGCATGTGGCAGTGCAAAGGGGGCAGGTCATATGGGGGTAGGGCCTAGGGGGTGATAGGAGAGGGTGGGGGTGTCCTGCTGCCACCCTGCATAGGGATCAGTGGGGGAAGCAGGGAGGCCAGCGATCAGGGCGGGCTTGGGAGTGGGGGTGGGGGTGGGAATTTCAGTCGGGGGGGCAGTCAGCCGGGGGTCGGGACTGCGGGGTGTAGGTTACTATCCGGGGGGAATCATTGGGGGAGGGGGGGGGGTGGGTGCTGGAGATCGCGGTGGGCCAGGAGGGGGGAGGGAGGCCAGGGCTGGGCTTGGGAATGGTCGGGAGCCAGTGATCGGGCCATGGGAGGGTAGAGAGCTGGGGTGGCGGGGGTCATGGGGCTGGCCAGCAATCGGGAGGCTGGCACTGCGCATGCGCTGATTTCGGCACTTCCAGATCGGCGCATGCGCAGTAGCCCGCTCAGAGCGCTGATTTCAGCCTCTCCAGCTCGAATAGGCCCTGCCCCTAAAATTTAATGATATTCACACTGGTGGCCTCTGCAGTGCACAGAGAGTGGGAGATTCTTCTCTGATCTCCCACTGACGAGTTTTCTTGTGAATTCGACACTTAGAATTTTTTTGAAAGAATTCCGCCCAGAATGTTCCACATAATACACAGGGTCACACACACTCAGGGGGTTTGATCTGTTTGTTCAAACAAAAAAGCTATTACACAATTTATACTTTTAACCTCTTTGAGAAGAATGTTATCTACTATTCCTAATCACCTGTGCACAAGACATCAAAAAGGTTCCTGTGGGATTTAACAGAAGGTCAATACACATCAAGCATCTTTACTGTACATAACATAATGGCAGCCCTTGATCAGAGCAGCTTTATTTTAATTGATTTCCGGATCAACAACTTCTGATTCATACAGATGTAGTGGGATGATTTTTAACAGGAGGGATAAGGGTGAGGGTAGAAATTAAAACATGCATAGCCTGACCCCAATCCACAATATTTATGGTGTCAGGATGAGTGGAGTGTCTGTCCTACACTCTCAAAAACAAGACAAATCATTATAAAATTTATAACAGACTCTCACACACCATGAGAGTCAAATATAACATTGACTGGCGACTTACCTAGAGTTCAGTAAGCCCAGCAATAAAAAAGAGGAACGGCCAGATGTATCAAAAGCAAAATACTGCGGATGCTGGAGATCTGAAATAAAAACAGAAAAAGCAGGTCTGTCACTATCTGTGGAGAGAGAAATAGAGTTAACTTTGAGTCTTCTTATGACTCTTAATATGACTCTTCTTCAGAACCACAAGATAAGTCATTCAGAAGATAAATCATGTAAATGTGCTTTTTGTAACACTGCTTGTGAGGTAGAGGAGGAGGAGTGTTCCCCCGAACCTTCAAGCTAATCTCTGCCATGATCAGCTGCCATTCTCCCTCCAAACCGTCGATTCATTGCCATTCCCCTACAATCTCCCTATCCTTC
This sequence comes from Mustelus asterias, assembly GCF_964213995.1. Lineage (NCBI taxonomy): Eukaryota > Metazoa > Chordata > Chondrichthyes > Carcharhiniformes > Triakidae > Mustelus > Mustelus asterias. The sequence continues at coordinate 63,254,449 of NC_135810.1, read as the reverse complement.
CCGATTGCTGGTGCGATGCCTCCATTCCCTCATATCTTCTGCCCCACAATGGGTGATCCTGGTAATCCTTCTCTCCCAATTGCTGGTCCAAATCCTCCTCCCACCACTAACTCCCAATGTTCCAAAACTTGCCTGGCACCCTCTGCCATTGGCTTTCTGGCCTGGCCAGTCAATTTGTCTGACTGCAGGACATGAACAAAGTAAAGATTCGATAATTAAATCCCATCATTAAATTTTGTTCTCAGCATTTCCTCGTTCCCCCCTGCAAATACACATCCACCACCCTCTCAAAGCCTCACTATAAATAGTAAGGCTAGTGTGTCCTAGATCCTGATTCATGCAGAGGTAATGCCTCCTACCTTCGAACCTGAAATGTATGAAAAATAATTAGCCTCAGTTTTAATTCTTGCTACTTCAGACTAAATAGAACAGGGCTTCCCATTTTTGTGAACTGAACTTACACATTTTGCACAAAATCAAACTGTGCAGTGACACAGCTACAACATATCTTGCTAAACATAGGGGTGAAGTGATAATGTGATGCAGACAGTGTTGAGTGAAGGGAGACGGGTACCATAAGTGTTAAAAAGAAAACAAATGCAAAGGAAGCACTTGACAGCATCCACCCTTATACAATCCTGACAGCAGACTATCAATCTGCACCAATTAGTGATGAATACGGACAGTTTTGTGGTGCGAACTAATGCATGCAAATGCAGTTTTCTCCAGTACAGCATCAGTGTTTGTAAAAGCACGTTGTGTACTGTGGTAAACCACTGTTATGTCCTGATAACCACTGTTATGTTCTGATGACTGGACACACCCCGACCGGTGCTGCCTGAGGCTCCTCCCTGTTCACTGGGGTATAAAGGTGGCTGCTCCTCCCCTTCGCCTCATTCTGGTCCGGTCCCTCAGTTAGAGTTTACTGTAGAGTTAGTTCCCTTTTATAGTTAATTATTCCAGATACTATTATTCCAGATTCCGTCTCTGGGTATTGACAGTGCATCAATTTTATTAACTTTATTAAAATTTTCTTGCGATGGAGCAACTCTTGAAGCCAGAGAAACTCAAGCTGGACCCTCAAGCCGTGGGAGCCTTTGATAGTTTTGATCAGTGGCTAAAATGTTTCCAGGCTTTCCTCGACGCCTCCGCTGTCGTCCAGTCCGAGGCTGACAAACTCCATGTGCTCCACGCACGAGTAAGCGCCGTCGTGTATGCTACCATCCGGGACGCCAACACGTATACCGCCGCAATTGAACTGCTAAAAGGCCAATACCACAAGCGGCCTAATGAGGTCTACGCAAGACATCTCCTAGTTACACACCGACAACAGCCGGGTGAGTCGTGCGACCAATTTCTGCGTGCATTGCGGATACTCGTCGGGGCCTGCAACTGTACGGCAGTATCAGCTGCCCAAAACACGGAGGACTTAATCTGGGACGCCTTCATCACGGGCATCGGGTCGAGTTATATCCGACAGCAGCTGCTGGAGCAGGGTGGGCTGGACCTGCAGAAAACCGTGGCGCTAGCCGAATCGCTGGAGCTGGCCTCCTGTAATCTCGAAGCTTACACCCCCGACCACGCGAGCGCATCGTGGGCACCGCTGCCACTACCTCCCCAGTACCCGAGCGGGCCCCTGACCCACACCACGCCACGTGCAGTCCATGACTCTACCGCCGCGGCAGTCTCCAGTGGTCCGAAATGCTACTTCTGTGGCCTAGGAAAGCACCCCCGGCGAAGGATTCGTTCTGCTCCGCGTGTGGGAAGAAGGGCCACTATGTGAAGGTCTGCCGGGCAAAGTCCACCTCAAGGTCCAGTAGCGCCGCGTGCAACCCGCGGGGCCGCCATCTTGGACGACATCGGCCGCATGCGACCCGCGGGGGCCGCCATCTCCGACGTCGTCAGCAGCCTGTGACTTCTCACATGCCTCGACAGTGGCGTCGATTACCCTGGACCAGTCCCAGCCTCACCAACTCGCCAGGTCCATAATGGACATCCAGGTAAATGGCCACGTGGAGCATTGTTTGTTTGACAGTGGGAGCACGGAGAGCTTTATTCGCCCTGATATGGTGAGGCGATACGCCCTTTCCGTGCGGCCCGTCAAACAAACGATCTCCATGGCATCGCAATCCCGCTCCGTAAATGTCCTCGGATACTGCGTAGTGACCCTGACGGTGAGGGGCACGGTATGTGAGAATTTCAGGCTCCTCCTGCTGCCTCATCTCTGCGCGGCTGTACTCTTGGGGCTGGGTTTCCTGACCCACCTGAGGAGTGTGACTATGATTTATAATGGGCCTCTTCCCCCGCTCTCCGTCTGCAATCAGCAGTTTTGAAATTGCCCACCGCGCACAACCTGCAGTCTCTCGACTCTTAAAATCACCCCTCCCTCTCTGTTCGCTAATCTGGCCCCTGGATGCAAGCCTATCGCCACCAAGAGCAGGTGGTATAGTGCTGGAGACAGGGCTTTTATCAGGTCCGAGGTCCAACGGCTCCTCAAGGAGGGGATCATTCAGGCCAGTACCAGCCCCTGGAGAGCTCAAGTGGTAGTCGTAAAGTCTGGTGAGAAACACAGAATGGTCATTGACTACAGTCAGACCATTAATCGATACACGCAGCTGGATGCGTACCCTCTTCCTCGCATATCTGACAGGGTCAATCAGATTGCGCACTATCGGGTGTTCTCCACCATTGACTTGAAGTCGGCATACCACCAGCTCCCCATCCGCCCGGAGGACAGGCCATATACAGCCTTTGAGGCGGGTGGTCGCCTATACCATTTCCTTAGGGTCCCTTTCGGCGTCATCAATGGGGTCTCAGTCTTCCAGCGTGAGATGGACCGAATGGTGGACGTGAACGGGCTACCTCCCCGTACCTGGATAACGCCACCATCTGCGGCCACGATCAGCAGGACCACGACGCCAACCTCCACAAATTCCTGCACACAGCAAATCTCCTTACCCTGACCTATAATAAGGAGAAGTGTGTATTCCGCACACACCGCCTTGCCATCCTCGGGTACATGGTGGAAAACGGGGTCATCGGCCCCGATCCAGAACGTATGCGTCCCGTCTTGGAATTCCCCCCTCCCCGCTAGCATCAAAGCACTGAGAAGATGTCTCGGCTTCTTCTTGTTCTATGCCCAGTGGGTCCCCAATTATGCGGACAAAGCCCATCCACTGATCAAATCCGCCTCTTTTCCCCTGACGGCAGAGGCCAGTCTGGCCTTCGACCGCATCAAAGCTGATATCGCGAAGGCCACGATGCACGCTATAGACGAATCCAACCCGTTCCAGGTGGAGAGCGATGCGTCTGACTTTGCCTTAGCTGCCACTCTTAACCAGGCGGGCAGACCCGTGGCCTTCTTTTCCCGAACCCTCCAAGGCCCTGAAATTCGACACTCCTCTGTCGAAAAAGAGGCCCAAGACATAGTGGAAGCTGTACGGCACTGGCGCCATTACTTAGCCGGTAAACGGTTCACCCTGCTCACGGACCAACGATCCGTCGCCTTCATGTTCAACAATACACAGCGGGGCAAGATCAAAAATGATAAGATATTGAGGTGGAGTATCGAACTCTCCACCTACAATTACGATATCTTGTACTGGCCCGGGAAGCTCAATGAGCCCCCGGATGCCCTGTCCCGTGGAACATGTGCCAGCGTGCAGGTGGACCGGTTGCAGGCTCTCCACAATGACCTCTGCCACCCGGGGGTCACCAGGCTTTTCCATTTTATTAAAGCCCGCAACCTTCCCTACTCTGTTGAGGAATTCAGGTCTGTAACTAGACACTGCCAGGTCTGCGCAGAATGCAAGCCGCACTTCTATCGGCCAGATAGAGCGCACCTCATAAAAGCCACCTGCCCTTTTGAACGCCTAAGTGTCGACTTCAAAGGGCCCCTCCCCTCTTCTGACCACAATATCTATTTTCTGAACGTGATAGATGAATATTCACGTTTCCCCTTTGCCATTCCCTGCCCGGATATGACCTCGGCCACGGTCGTCAGGGCCCTGCATGGTCTCTTCACTCTGTTCGGTTACCCCAGCTCCCGGGGATCCTCCTTCATGAGCTGCGTCAGTACCTGCTCTCTAAAGGCATTGCCTCGAGTAGGACTACCAGCTACAACCCCCGGGGAAACGGACAGGTGGAAAGAGAGAAAGAGAGAATGCAACAGTCTGGAAGGCCGTTCTACTAGCTCTGCGGTCTACGGGTCTTCCAGTCACCCGCTGGCAAGAGGTCCTCCCTGATGCACTACACTCGATTAGGTCCCTCCTGTGTACAGCAACCAATGCCACTCCCCATGAACGAATGTTCGCGTTCCCCAGGAAGTCGTCCTCGGGGACATCTCTACCGTCGTGGCTGGTGTACCCCGGCCCTGTTCTGCTCCGGAGGCATGTTCGGACCCGGAAGTCGGATCCCCTGGTCGATAGGGTCCAGCTCCTCCACGCCAACCCCCAATATGCCTACGTGGCGTATCCCGATGGGCGAGAGGACACAGTCTCGATTCGAGACCTGGCACCCGCGGGTGCCCCGGAGTCCACTACGCCCCTCAACTCCACAGCCCCAAACTCTTTTGGTCTCTAAACAGCACCAGGGTCACTGCTCACTCTTCTCACCCCTGTGTACAGCTCGCCTGAGCCCCGGGAACCGTCACCACGCACCCGGCAGTTGGACGAGGCTGTGGATGGGTCCGATAATCGGGTTTTGGCGCCCGAACCAATACCGCAATCTCCGCAACTGACTTCGCGGCCATCGGAACCGACATCGCAAACTACACTATGGCGGTCACAGCAGCGGATCAAGCCACCAAACCGACTTAATCTGTGACTCTGTATATATAGTTCCACCCATCTCACCCCCGCTGGACTCTTTTTTTTTTAAACAGGGGGTGAATGTGGTAAACCACTGTTATGTCCTGATAACCACTGTTATGTTCTGATGACTGGACACACCCCTACCGGTGCTGCCCGACGCTCCTCCCCTGTTCACTGGGGTATAAAGGTGGCTGCTCCTCCCCTTCGCCTCATTCTGGTCCGGTCCCTCGGTTAGAGTTTACTGTAGAGTTAGTTCCCTTTTATAGTTAATAAAAGCCTATTATTCCAGATTCCGTCTCTGGGTATTGATAGTGCATCATGTACAAAAAGCCAGAACTTTTTATACTGAAGTGTCAATCAAAATAACGCAGTATTAAAATTTGAATTTCCTGCTGTACTGACTGATTATAAACACATCTGGGTTTGAATATATGGTGTCCTTGGCTAGGAGTGTACCAAAGCAAGCAGCATATGCTTAAGGCAGGTAGATTGTATGGAAGAGTTCATAAAATTAGTTTTCAAAATTTCCGAACACAACTTCCCATTTTAATGAAATACAATCATGCTTTAAAATAAGGCACGTTTCACCTAAATTTATCACTCATGTCAACCAGTCCAGCTGCTAGGCAGGAAATTTAAAAATATAATGAGATCATGTCATTAATTTTGGTAGGATATCCTGCACCCCAGTTTTAAAATGATCCCCACCCCTTTTAGCTCTCCACAGCACCCTGCAAAAAGTTGGGGTTGTCGTTTCTGAACCAGGTAAATAATAATTTGATTTATTTAAAAGGTACATTTTGAAAGCAAACACACCTGCTTCATGAAAGGAGATTGGAAAGGGGGTAGGAGGGGTTCAGAGGACGAAGATTGGATGCGGGCAAGGGTGACTCAGGCCGAAATTCTCCCGTTTCGCACGTCGCGGGAGTCATAGTGGGTGAGACAGAAAATTTGGCAGACTATAGGTCCATTGAACTCGGGCAGGAATTTCTGGTCTTGGGGTGCACACAACTGGAGAACCCCACCCAATATTTCTGGCCTCTTACTTCTCATCTTTCTCCCTCCGTAAATTCAAGTGCATCCAAAGCTCTGTTGTTACTATCCTAACTCATACCAAGTCCTGGGCATCCATCATCCTGGTGATGACGTCTGGTTCAGCATAATCTCAATTTTAAAACTTTTGTTCTCAAACTTCTCCATGATCTCGCCACTCCCAATCTCTTTAATCTCCCCAGCCCAACAATCCTCCAACATCTCTGGTACTAATCCAGTTCTGGACTCTTGAGCATTCTCAATTTTAATCATCCTGCCATTGATGGCTATGCTTTGCTACCTAGACCTGAAGTTCAGAAATTCATTCCCTAAATCTCTTTTTGTATCTCTAACTTGCTCTCCTTTTAAAGCCCTCCATACAACTTAGTTAACTGACCAACTTTTCAATCACATGTCTTAATATCTCTTTGTGTGGTTTTGTGTCAGATTCTGTTTGATAACTCCTGCAGAACACCTTGGCTGTTTTACCATGATAAAGGTGCTACATACATGTAGTTGTTAATGAGTGAAAATGGTGGAGTGTGGAGGAAGTTAGTGACTCCCAAACAAGGGCAGAAAATGAAGCAGGGGTTGAGTGGGTAATTTAAAGGGATGGAAGTAGAAATTGTGAAGAAAATTAACGGAAAGCAAGAAATAGAATAGTTAGCGAAGAGGTAAAGGCCACAATGGAAACAAAGGAAACATACAGTATTGGCGAAAAGATGGAATGGGAAACACTTATGGGCCCATCTTACAATTCTAAGTGCTGAATGCTGGGAGAAAATCACGCCCATTTTTCAGCGAGAGAAAAATCAAATTTTAATACACTTAAAGAAAAATATGAGACAAAGTGTGATTCTCGCCAGTTGTGGGAATGGACGGAGTCTACTCCCGCTGGGAAGCCAGCTGATGACTGCAAGAGAGCACTATTGCATATGCACCTGATCTCCCACTACACTATGTACATTAGTATATAGTGCATTGTAGTATATAGTATATTGTCACTCCACCCAGCCCCCAGACCTTGCCTCCCCCAACCCCCCGATTGACCCCCCTCATAGAATCATACAGCTCAGGAGAGACCCTTTGGCCCAACAGGTCCACACCGACACATTAGAAACACCTAAATTCTCACCTAATCCCATCTGCCAGCACTTGAACCATAGTCCTGAATGTTACGACATGCCAAGTGCTCATCCAGATACTTTTTAAAGGATGTGAGGCTACCTGTCTCTAACCACCATCCGAAGCAGTGCATTCCAGGCTGCCATCACCCTCTGGGTATAAGGTTTTTCCTCACATCCCCCCGAAACCTCCTGCTCCTCATCTTGAACCTATGTCTCCTTGTGACTGAGCCTTCAACTAAGGAGAACAGCTACTCTGTCCATGTCCCTCATATTATTGTACACCTTGATCAGGTCACCCCTCAGTCTTCTCTGCTCCAACGTAAACAACCCAAGCCTACCCAACCTCTCTTCATAACTTAAATGTTCCATCCCAGGCAGCATCCTGGTGAATCTCCTCTGCACCCCTCCAGTGCAATCACATCCTTCCTATAATGTGGCGACTAGAACTGCACACACCAAAGTTCTATACAACTCTAACATGACTTCCCTGCTTTTGTAATCTACATCTGATTGCTGATCACTGATTGTAATCTAATCTGATCGCTGCCCCCCAGAATCACGGCCCCACCTGATTACACCCCCCACCCTTGATTGCCATCCCAGATTGCACACCCTGCAGCCAACCGCCACCCCTGATTCCAAATTCCCCCCCCCACCCCCGCCGCCCGGCCAATCATCACCCCGATCCCCCTTCTCCCAATATCCTTTTTAATGCTTTGCTCAGTCTTAATTACCATCAAACAACCTCTCTGGTACTGAAAATTAATGTGTTGTGTTTAATTTCTTCAGGTTTTAGTTATTGTTGGAGATTTCTTTCAAGTGCAAATGCATTTTCTTTTACTTTTTCAATTTGCCCCTTTTTTTATTCTTTCAATTCAGTCTTTCTTTCTTCTCTTCAAATTAATTTTGTACCCAATTTTACATACTATTCACTATTTTAATTTACATTGGCTTAGACTTGGTGCTGTTCATTAACAAGTCTTCAATTGATTAAGGAGACACACCGTTGCTTGTCCTATTCATGCAGGTCCTAAATGAGTTGTAAAGGGTGCTGTGCCATTTAGATCTCATAGTATCAGCAAGTTGCCACCTAAAATGGAAATTAAATGGGCAAGAGTAAGTCTAACAAACAAAGGGCACCATTCATTGGCCAGCTACAGTAATATAGCATATCTGCACTAAATTCTGACTGATTGTTTTGTTATGCTTCAAAAGCGTTTAATTGCTACTTTGTGTATCAAAAGATACAAGCCCAACATACTTTGCCAGATTAAAGCCTGGACACCGGAGCAAACAATAGCCCAGATGTGTTCAAGGACCCTTGAGATGTACTCCAATTGTTTCAGGGCCCATAAATATACAGCAAAACTTACATTTCCCTTCACAGTTCAGGCGTTGACCAGTTCCTACCAAAGATAGTAGTCAGGATCCCTTTTGCATCTGTTTTCCATATTAAATCCATGAATTGGGTGTGTGCTTTGGACACCTGGTAGAAAGTCCCTTTTAAAATGGAACTGGCCACATCACCTGTTTTTTCTAGACCATTAAGACCACGAATCCAATTTAGTTCAAATTCAGAAATTGTTATCATCTCATTAGTGCCAATCAAAATGGCAATCAAAATGAACTACAAAAACTGTTATGCTCTCTGGCTTTTGAGTTTGAAGGGTTAACGACATTGTATGTATGTCCATAGTTTTAGAAAGACATTATCCCTTTTGTTTTAGATTAGACCATTTTAAGTGAGTTAATAATTCCTCCAACTTGGTGAGCAAAGCAGCTGTGATATGTTACTTCAATGCTTCTAGAACATGCAGAGTGCAACGGGAAGTTCTGCACCCCTCAGCCCATGACTTTCCCAGCCATTTGTTTCAATGGCAGAACGTGGTGCAGAATAAATCTGGTGCAGATTATGATGATTTGCACTCCTGGTGGGCACCAGGAATAGTGAAGCAGAACATCTTAACCAGAAATTTAATCGGAACACATTGATATACCGATACTTTATTATATACTAGATCCAGGAAATATAAATATATTCCAGCTGGTAATTGAATAGGAATACATTAAAAGGCTGATTCATTGATCAGTTGCTCCTGCTGAGCTTCAGTGCTCTCAGAGAGAAATCATCAGGAAATAATTTTTCTATTTTTCGATCATATGGTCTGGACCAACAACTTTCTAATATGCACCTCCTGCATTCTAAAACTAGCCGATCAGAGAATTCTTCTTCAACTCTTCATACATTGTTCTCATGCAATATAATTTCAAGGTATGTTCAATAAATCACAGCAGAACTAAAAATAATGGAATGCACCTTGGAGATAGTGAGAGAAGAGAGAGATGGTTATGGAGGATGAAGTTTTAATTTGTGTTTTTAGCGTATTTATTTTTCTTTGTTACTAATTTTTCTTTACTCCACACTTTTCTTGACGGTACAGGCAATTTTGACTGGTTTCATATTATGTTCCTGCTCATGCATTTCCAATAGGATTGATTGATTGATTGATTAAGGCATTGATGCCCTGTTTAAATTTCAAACAATGCTTGGCTGTTAACTATTAGTCACCATCAACTGGTACATGTCCCATGGCAATACCTCTACCAATCAGCGTCCGCTTGACAACCAATCAGCTCTCTTCTCATACAGTTTAAATTTGCTGGTTTCTCTTACATTGGTATTCTTGCAAATTGTCCTGATGAGTGCAAGATGAAAAGATTCAATAAAAAATTACCCTTTTTTCAGCAATATTAAAGTTCTGTACTACCAAAAAACAACCAAACATCAAGAACAATCAAGCAACGACCTCGTAGCCTAATCAACATGAAGGTCCCTCAATGTTATCCTTCACCACCTGGCTTTCTGGAGTCTAACAAAAGCCATGGTGTCAATGCAATCTTCCACAATAAGTTATGGAAGGCAAAGGTCTTGTTTACAATTGAACAGATGTTTTAAAGTGAGATGCGGAGAGGGGCAGCAATCGTTGGTTTGTTTTATGTTGTGGCTGTTATGGCGTTGTCAAGATATTTGAGATTTTGTTTTGAACAAAGATAAAAGAAGCATAGGTATAGGAGGTTTGCAGCACTCAAGCTGCCGAGAGCCAAACTCCAGTTCTTACATGCTTACGACATGGTTCCAGAAGTAAAACCGCCTGAGAGAGAACTCTCTCTCTAGTGTAATCACTCACTTTTGGTTCCCACTTGTCACTCAAGTCAACCGACTCTCTTATGCTGTACTGTCTTAAAGAGACAGACACCATACACACAGCACTTTGCTGGCAGTGTCCACAGAAGTAAATAGGGCAAGTGGGAGGTTGGGGAGATTAGCTCCCAGTGGTCATGCTGGACAGGAAGGTGGTGAGAGAGTAGGATGGAATTGCTGCTATTAATGTGGCTGTGATGAGTCCTCTGGAGGATGCCCAGAGATACACTTGGGGAAGCTCTAGGCATACCCAGGCAGAAATCAAGGCAGGAATAGCAGCAGGAGAGTTGGAAGGCGGAGAATTGATGAAGAGTTGAGGTAGGAATTTGAGAGGGCAATTTGCCTGAGAGGGGAGAAATTAAAGGAGGCATTTGCCAGGAGAGCGGGGACTTGAACGGAATAGAAAAAACAGGAGGAAAATGGAAAATGAAAGTGATGGGTTTGGGCCTGAGTGGACACGGGGTAACTCATGTTATAAAGTGGATATGTCTGAGCCGGTGAGTAAATAATAATGATGTGACAGAGTGCAAGGTGTGCTGTTGCTTCATAAGGGGCTGCTTTCTGGAGAATCTTAATAAAGACATGAAAAGAACAATGTTATAAAAAGGAAATTAGTTAATAATAGCGCTGAAGTGGCATAGGCAAGTTCATGACATAATGTAACTTCTTGGGAAAAAACGTTTTTATAGTCTTTTTCATAAAATGTTAGAGCACATTAAACAGAACATTAAAAACAGCTCCCAAAGCAGGGACATCCTATGTAAAGCTTCAGACAGGTAGCAGTAAGTTTTAGTCATTGTAAACCTAAAGTAAGGTGACAAACCTCAAGATCACTAAAATCTGACAATTAACACCTAGACTCTATCTGCTTTGTCTTTTAGAACACCAAAGTACCTAGAAACCCACTGTCAGGAAAACTTTTACTCTCAGCCCTCAAGACCCTTCACTCAATAGTGCATTACCTTTTATACTTAATGCCCACTATATTCAATTAACACCAGTGGAAGATCACATGTTAAAGGGGCTCCAGTGAATCATCTGCCTACTGCATGCAATCCAAATCACTTCAGGCAGCACTCTTATAGTACTCTGTTCTTAAACTTATCCTGCCACATATTGGTTACTACCGAATAAATAAAAATATGGATTTTCTTTAACCAAGTATCAGTTATTGTGCTGTTATCATGAACTGAGAGCTACTTGAATCTATTCCAGCATAAAGCGCTTTGGAACATTTATTACAACCTCTCAGTCATGGAACATTCAGCGAAAATGTATTGATTCTCATTCCTGTTGTATTAAGAAAAAAGTAAATTCAGAATCTGGCTAAAACTCCTTCATCTGTTACATAGTATTGCATATTACATAAGCTGTGAATGTACATATCAACTTCAAAGACATAATCAGAAACAAGGCCCACAATATTAAGAGTCAAATAACAAAAATCAAGGAGAAATAAATTGGAATGAATAAGCCCAATGCCAACTCAAAGATTAAACCAAGGGCCGTATTTACGACATGAGACAGGCAAGCTTCAATTTTCTGCCTTTACCAGTAAGGCAGGTGGTACATGTCTGGTGTGAAATGAGCCAACGCACCACAAGAACAAAAGAGTGCAAGAATTAGGAGCAGGAGTAGACCACTTAGCCCCTCAAACCGACCCTGCCTTTTCATAAGATCATGACTAATCTTACAGCGGCCTCAACTCCACTTTCCTTTGTTCCTCCCCATTGACTCCCTTGTCAATCAAAAATCTGTCTAATTCAGCCTTGAATATATTCAATGATTCAATCTCCACCGCTCTCTGGGGGAAGAGAATTCCACAGACAAAAGACCCACTGAGAGAACATTTTCTCCTCACCTCAATCTTAGACGGGAGACCCCTATCCCCTAATGTTTAAACTGTGGGCTCGATCTTCCAGCACCCACCACGGCGGGTTTCCTGGCATTGGAGGTGGCTCACCATTGGCCACCAGCGGGATCTTCTGATCCCACTGATGTCTCTGCTGCTCGCCCGTCCCGCTGCTGGGGAAGCTGCCATGGCGGAGGGGAGTCACATTTGGCAGGTCTGAAAGATCCTGACAGCAGGAAAGATGAGAAAATTCCATCCCGTGTCCCCATGTTCTCGGGGCATTATCGTATTATGTGCTTAGGTAGCCATTTCGCATATGAAAGATAGAAGCACCTCATTTAATTTCTAGGCCGGGAAAACCTTTACTCTCAGCCCTCAAGACACAAATTTCACATCTATTTTGAACAAACATTTTTCACTTGTTAAATCCATAGCTTCACAAGGTTTATGTTCAATATCAGTTAATGTGTAATTTTTCTTCCCCCCCACCCCATGCCCAACTCGCCCATCACTCTCTCTCTCTTACTCGGAGTAGGGAAGACAAATTCATTGTGAATGCTAGTCGATATATGGAGTTGAAATTGAATTTGCTACTTAGAAGTGAAGACTCATTGTTCACACTGAGATTTTTGGTCCACCTGAGATTTTGAATAAAGTCGGAACCACAAACAAAACAGTAATGAGTTACTGATGGTTGAACAACCTGGGTGATGGTTAGAAGGAACAAAACTTTGTATTAACTTTTCCTATATCTCAAGTAACTCATTTTTTATCTAATCAACCCAGTGATCTAAAACAAATGAGCTGTCATGTGCCTATGTGCTATAACAGCATATAACTCTGAGCCGCAGTTTATTAAGTGTCTTGTTTTGTTCCTCGAAAATTGATGAGACTGTCTGGCAAAGAATACTAGCCGTTCACTGTGAAATTTATTACAAGACAAAAGGCCATCACGATACGAAGCCATTCTGAATTATCATTTTAATAATCAGCCTCAGCATTATTTGTTCACGTCTTTGTAGCATCATTTATTCAGAAGTCTTTTTAGTGTCATTGTTTCTTCCCACTTTCATTTTGTCCCACAAAGACAGGTAATAAACAGTGCAGAAATAACAGCTTCAAAATAATTCACTCATATCAGGCCACATAAATTACGACAATATTCCCAGTCAATTCAACACTATTCATTTGTGCCCTGGTGGAGTTCTATTTAGAAGAAAATGAGAATGTAAATGAAACTCAAATGATTTTTTTTTACCCTTCCAGAAGTAGTTTCAGAAATTGCTAAGTGCTTGCCGAGATAAAGATGAAATCATCTTCTCTATTCACATCACTCCCCTACCATCACTGTCACCCCCACTCCTTACTGCCAAGGGAAGCATAATTTATTGTTAAGTTTTGTTCTGGACATGTGAGAAGGATATATATTGGGCTAATAAAAGCAGCTTTTACAACAAGAAATGCTGGAAATAACATCTCCTTCTGTAAATGCCCTTGAAACAATAATAATAATGATGCTTAGATTGATTTATTTTATATTTGAACTTACATATGACACAAATGTCACCAGTTAGAGATTTATGGAACCTTTTGAATACAAATACATGACAGAATCATATTGTTTTAATTATTTGGTTATTCTAATAATTTTCAGGCACTTGACTGCAGATTTCATAGAAATCATAGAAACCCTACAGTGCAGAAGGAGGCCATTCGGCCCATCGAGTCTGCACCGACCACAATCCCACCCAGGCCCTACACCCACATATTTACCCGCTAATCCCTCTAACCTACGCATCTCAGGACTCTAAGGGGCAATTTTTTTTTTTAACCTGGGCAATCAACCTAACCCGCACATCTTTGGACTGTGGGAGGAAACCGGAGCACCCGGAGGAAACCCACGCAGACACGAGGAGAATGTGCAAACTCCACACAGACAGTGACCCGAGCCGGGAATCGAACCCGGGACCCTGGAGCTGTGAAGCAGCAGTGCTAACCACTGTGCTACCGTGCCGCCCAAGAAGGTTGTCTTCCTACAATAACAAGAAACATATTGCTCCAAACATTCTCTTCAAACTACAATGACTGAGCTGCAGACTCAGACAGTTCTGCCCCAGTGTCAATCTGCTGCAGCAGGATTATCTATATAGTTATTAAAATCCTCATCCTTGTTTTCAAATCCCTCCAAGGCCTTGTCCCTTTTATCTGTCTATTTATGCATTCCTGCAAACTTTTGAGATCTTTGCGCTTTCCTGATTTCAATCACTCCATATTGGTAGCTGCCAACAACCTTGGTCGTAAAGCTTGGAAATCCTCCCTAAACCTCTCCAATTCCCTAGCTGTCTCTCCTCACTTCAGGTGCTCCTTAAAGGTGACCTTTTTATTTGTCCTAATATTGCCTCCTGTGACTCGCTGTCAAAACACTTTTACTAGTAGCGCACTTGTTAGGTGCCTGGGGACATTTTGCTCTGTCAAAGGCACCATATAAGTGCAAGTTGTGCAGTCATTTAGGATACATATGAAAGAAATTCTGGCTCATTCATGACTTAATGTCCAGCAACACAGAAAAGATTGCGGAATTGAGGATACATGAAAGATAAAACTGGATGTAATCAGCGCACAGCTGAGTTAGAGATTAAGGTTGAAAAATAGTTAAGTATGCCATTTTATGCAAACAAATTACATATGCTGCATTTCTTTCTAGGTTACATCTGTAGTTAAATATCTAAAATGTTAAAACTGTACAAAGGCTGAAAATGCATTTTACAGAAGTGCAGCCAGTCTCTGAGCCAGAATTTAATTTTCCCCCACGGGACTGGGCTGGGATAGGGGGCACAGCCATATAATGAGGAGGGAAGGCTCAGGGTTGGGAGGCCCTCACTTCCCCAACTCCTCCTGATGATGTGTGGGAGGGAGAAAGAACGAAAACAGCCTTCCTGCCCAGAAGCCAATTTTGATGGTTCTCCATTCAACTGCTGCAATGGAATGACAGAATTTGAATGTTGTTTTTCTTGGAAGTTTGAACAATGGCTAATGTTAGTTCTGTGCACATGTACCCATACATTGGCATGCACAGGCAATTTGAGAAGACAAGTGACTTCTCACAGCATACGTAACTTTCCCTTTAGGCGGGAATTTCTGCTCCCTCCCAGAAATACCTGCTCATGGTCAACTAACCTTTCAATGATCCATTAAATTGCCCGTCCCACCCAAAACGATTCCTGTGGTGGGCTGGATCAGAAGACTGGCCCTTTATTAATGGTGGGGCTTTCCACCACCAGACTTGTCCAGTCCCTCTGAAAGTCAATAAGTTTTGGCTGAGCCGCTGAATCTCACGTGGCTGGTCCTGCCACAATGGGGCTGAAAAATCCCGGCCTAACATTGCTTTGCAATTCTGAAAATTATGGTTATGACATAGGATTGCCATGCCTAGAATATGTAGTGAGAGGGCCAAATATTATTTTCTTTTGATAAACATCTACGCTAAAGAGGTTATGTGGTTGACTTTTTTGACTTTTATTGACAGAGAGGAAAATGTTGCTGTGCGGCTCATCCAACCAAATAAATGTTCCAGGGTCAAATCCAATGACATGTCCAACGCGAGCTCCCTGGGAGCAATTCAGCATTCACCAATAGCTTGCTCATTCAGGAACATGACATCAAGAATAGCACATTGATTTGAAAGATTTTCACCGCTGTTTAAGCAATAGGCCAATTTTCAGCCGATTTTTGTCAATTTTGTTTAGACTCTATAAACTAATAATGGAGCATTGCCAAAGCAAAGCCCTAACTTACAGAATCAGCTGGAGAACTATTTCTGAAGGAAGCAGAGTAAGCAAGTTAGTCTTGTTCGATACTCAATAGCATCTAGAAAAGTGGTCTACACTCCATGGCAAACGTTGACACAACATGTTAGCTTGATCTGAATTACTCAGTGACACTAGTATTCAATTCTGAAAAAAAAATGTTGGGTCTTTGGAAATTAGCCAAGGTAAAGCCTACCATTTGTACCGTATATGAAGTGAATGAGCACCATTTATGCGCATGCATCAGCAAGGGGACTTGTGAATTCCCTCCTCGGAGTTCCAACATCTCATAGGAATGTAAGAAATAGGGGGAAGGGAAGGCCATACAACCCCACCAGCTTGTTCCTTCATTCAGTAAGATAACGGTTGATCTCCTACATCAACTCTCCTTTCCTGCTCACTGCCTTGATTGCATTATTGCCCAAACATCTGGTGAACTCAGGGCGGGATTTTCCAGCTTTTCCTGACAGTGGGATCTTCTGGTCCTGCTGAAAGTGACACCCATGGCAGGTTCCCTAGCTGGCTGGCTGTAGAGATTTGCATTCTAATCAGTATTCTGTAATTTGATTTCTGTGTCTGTTTGCACTGTTTGAGAACAGATATCCACTCCATCTGACGAAGGAGCTGTGCTCCGAAAGCTTATGGTATTTGCTACCAAATAAACCTGTTGGACTTTAACCTGGTGTTGTGAGACTTCTTACTGAGGTTCCCTCGTGGCAGGATGCGTGAGCCACACAAAATGATGTAAACATCAGCAGAACCGGATAATCCTATCGATGACCTATGGCAAACTGCCTCCTCTACCAGAAAACAGGTGAAGGGGGAGCAGAAAATCCCACCTCAGGCATGATTAGGCCAATGATTGAGCATCCATAGTCCACTGAGGTAGAGAATACCACAGACTCACAACCCTCTCAGTGAAGAAATTTCTCCTCATCTCAGTTCTAAATCCATAGAATCTCTACAGTGCAGAAGGAGGCCATTCGTCCCATCAAGTCTGTGCCAACTCTCTGAAAGAACATCTCACCTAGGCCCACCCCCTTGCCCTATCCCCATAAACCTACACATTTAACAAAGCTAATCTACCTAACCTACACATCTTTGGACTGTGGGAGAAAACCAGAACACCCAGAGGAAACCCATGTTGACACAGGGAGAGCGAGCAAACTGCACACAGTCACCCAAAGTGATCAACCTCCTATCCTGAGGAAAGTTTTAGACTCCCCAGTCAGGGGGAATAGCCTCGCAGCATCTACCCTATCAAGTCTTTTATACATTTCAATGAAATCATCATATTTTTACTAAACTCCAAAGAATAAAAGCCCACTCTGCTCAACTTGTTTGCTTAGGATGCCCCATAGTCCCAGTGAATCTTTCTGGCATCCCTTCTAAAGATATCCTTCCTTGGGTACAGAGACCAAAACTGCTTACACTTTTCGTGGTGTGCTCACAGCAGAGCCCTATATAAATGCAGCAAGTCATTTTTACTCTGACAGTTCAATCCCTTTGTAATAACATCTGACATACTGAGCAACAGGGGCTGAGAGTTGGTCAGACTAGAGGACAATTCACAGCTATAGCACTTAAGCACTTTGAAAAGGTCACCTTGAAAATCCTTAGGGGAGAGAACATGGAGGGAGTAGGTGTATTTAAGCCAGAAGGTCTCCTAAAGCTGAAGGTTATTTCTTCTATGCTTACACAGTTATTCTCCTGGTAATCATGGCAGCAGAGAAAAGCTGTTCTGTTTTCATCCAGTGGCTAGCAAGCCAACTGAGTTTGGGTCAGGGAAGTTAGATTGAAGTCATGGATCATGTCAATGCCAGCAACACCATCCAGAGAACTCAAGTTCAGTCCTGGAAGAAATCCAATGATCTTACCAGGAAACATGATGTAATTTGGTCCCATCGTAAACCAGTAATGCAACTATTCCATTCTATTTACATGTTCTTATAATATCTAACTGGCTTCCTAAATCTGTTGTAAGACAGGTTGCACACTTCCCAGCACCTCTCTGCCCCAAAACTACCTGCTCTAGTAGAACCCTCACCAGTATAATCATCTCCTTCTATGTACTGATTTCACTTGATGCACGTTTTCCCAACATTTATGGATACCACTCTGATACATAGGTATTGGTCTATGTTATGCTACCAATGTTGTAAAGTACTCAATGCATGCTTCAGGTTTTATTTTGAATTTATTATTATTAGTGTCACAACTAGGCTTACATTAACATTGCAATGAAGTTACTGTAAAAATCCCACAGTCGCCATATTCCAGAGCCTGTTCGGGTACACTGAGGGAGAATTTAGCATGGCCAATGCACCTAACTAGCACATCTTTCAAACTGTGGGAGGAAACCGGAGCACCCAAAAGAAACCCACACAGGGAGTCTGCACAGGGAGAACGTGCAGACTCTGCATAGACAGTGATTCAAGTGGGAATCGAAGTCAGGTCCCTGGCACTGTGAGGCAGCAGTGCTAACCACTGTGCCATCCCTATGAAGTTATAAACTTAAAGGAATGCAAAACATGAGGGAGAAGTTGAGAATGAGAGGTCGAACCAACAAACTAGTATCTTCTCTGTATTTTTGAAGAGTCGGCCCAACGAATAAAACTTTGAAACAGGAGATAAGCAAGTAGGAGGCCTGACACCATCTCACATGGACTGCAGAAGTTTAAGAACAGTAAGAAGTTTAACAACACCAGGTTAAAGTCCAACAGGTTTATTTGGTAGCAAAAGCCACACAAGCTTTCGGAGCTCTAAGCCCCTTCGGGGCTTAGAGCTCCGAAAGCTTGTGTGGCTTTTGCTACCAAATAAACCTGTTGGACTTTAACCTGGTGTTGTTAAACTTCTTACTGTGTTTACCCCAGTCCAACGCCGGCATCTCCACATCATGACTACCATCGAAGTTTAAGAAGGCAACTCACCATCAACTTCCCAAAGGCAATCAGGGATCGGCAATAAATGCTGGCTGAGCCAACAAAGCCTCCATCCCATGTTTTAATAAGCAAGAAGTGTTAATAATGATGAAGAACTTGCATTTATGTAGTACATTTCATTGGACATCAGAAAATAATTCACAGCCACCAAAGCACTTCCCAAGTGTAGTCACTCTGCAATGTAAGAAAATACAGGAGCCAATTTGCATGCAACAAAATTCCATATTGACAAAGAAATCAAAGAGGAGTCATTTGTTTTGTTCTGATGTTGGTTACAGGATACATAGTGACCATAGTCTCCTTCTTATTGAGTCATATACTGTAGCATACACTGAACAACAGGTCTGTGCCAATAGTTTAGATGAGGCTATGCGCCACCAAGTTGTAATGAGAACGATGAGATGGGTTCACACAGCGTATCACGCTTAACTCATTCTGGCAAGCATCGCAGGCCTACTTATCCCAGACAATTTAGGAAGTGACTTTGAGAAGAGTTCAGTGGGTGGAATGTGATGCAATACGAGTGATTTAGAGCAGAGATAGCACAGGAGGATGTAGCATAGGAGGAGCAGGAAGAAGCAGATCAGAGGATGTGATCAATTCCAGCTACCATTGATGAGGACAGCAATCTGATCTCTAAGGACCAGCCTTTAAAATAAGGATGGGGGAGAATTTACCAAAAAAATTCTAGGTGCTGAATGAGTGTTAAAACAGAAGAGGCCCATTTTTCGGCGAGAGAAAAAGTCAAATTTATCACACTTTGAAGAAAAAGAGGCAAAATGTTCTCACGAGTAGGGGGAGTCTATTCACATCAGGAAGCCGGTTGCTAACTGCTAGAGAGCGCCATTGCACATCCACCTTATCTCCCAATGCACCATGTATTAGTGGCCCTCTCGGATCGCCACCCCTGGTCACGGCCCCCATTCCTGGCTGATCACCACCCCCGTTCCCCCACCCACTTGATCGCTGGACCTGATTCCCTCCCCATCCTGACCGATTGCTGCCCCCGTTCATCCTTTATGGCCGATCACCGTAACCATTCACCCCCCCCCCCCCCCACCCCCACCCCGCCCCCACTCCCAGATCACCACACTGGCAATACCCAATTGTAGAGTGTGCAGTTCCCCACGCACTGCCTCCCCTTCAGGCCCCTCCCCTTCAAGCCCCACCTTCTCCCCTTAGGCCCACCCCTTGGCAGTGCCTAGTGCCAAGTGGGCAGTGCCAGAGTGCCCAGTGGGTAGTGCTAAGCTGGCAGTGCCAGGGTGCCAGGATGGCGGTGGCAGACTGGCACTGCACAGGGGGCACTGTCCGCCCCTGCCCCCGACCTCCACCGGTGAGGCCATTAAGGCAAGTGAGCCTGGATGATTGTGTCCTGGCCTCATTAAACATAGCAAAATTAGTTTATGGATATTTAAAGCAGCCTCACGCCCTTGGCAGGTGTGAGGCTGATTACTCCAACAATTCAGTGTTGGTATCATCGCTGGTAAACCTGGCACGAGCCTGGTTTTTCACCTTCCTCGCAATCTTACCAGCTCGCCACGCCAATCGACCGGCGTGGTGAGCCGGTAAGATTGCCCTCAATATATTCAAAGCTTTGAAGAGTCTTTACCAGTAATTATCACATGACAGCTAAAGTGTATCTGTGCTTTGGAGAGAATGTCTTCTGTCCACCTTGATTGTGTGATATCGCCAGGAACATTTGTAGCAGTTCCCCGTGGCACAGGCCATAATATCAGTCATAACATCTGTCGTGAATGTTCAGAATGCTGCCATTTCAGCACTGATGGATTAAATGATTCATTGCAAATTGAATGAAAACATTCACACTTAAAGGTTTCAAAAACTCATTACTGTCCTGAACAATCAGAGAGCAGAATGAATGATGACAAGACCCCACTGGAGCAACAAATATAAACCACCATTGCTGTTTCTCTTGATGACAATACATCTTTACTATTTCACGTGTTTCAGAAAGTGGGAAGGGATAGACTATATCATCAATTGCACTGAATTATATAGCCTGGGATTGTCCACCTTTCCGTTGCGGGTTTTCTCACAGCAGATGTATAGAGCCATTGGTCCTCCCAAAGTCTATGGGCTTTTACATAGCTCACTTGCCCCACTGCTGGGGAACCCGTCGCAGGGGGATCAACTTCGGTGGAATTGGAAGTTCCCACCGGCCGGAAGGTCCAGAAAATCCTGCCCTTGGAACTTACAGCACAGAAACAGGCCATCAGACAAATTAGTCTATGCCAGTATTTAAGCTCCACACTCAAACTCCTTCCACCTTACTTCATCTAACCCTACTAATATTATCTTCCATTTCCTTCTCCCCTGTGTATTTACCTAGCTTCCACTTTAATGCATCAATGCTATTCGCCTCACTATAGAGATAATACAACATGTAGCTGGACTATCTGAAGTCCATGGTCAGAGAGGTTCAGTGCACCTCAAGCTTAAAAATATCACATGTGCACATGGCTGTCAGTCATCCTATAGATGCACAGCACTAAGGAATGAAAAGAGGCACCAGATTTCACACACACACATAATATTTTTAACATAATAGTCGATGGAACTTGAGTGACAACATATGCAGAGAGTTTCATTTTAATGGCTCTGGAAAATATAAATGCAGTTGAGAGGAAAGTAGTGGCTGGTCGCTAAGTAGCTCTTTAAATGCAATTGTTGGTTATTGTTTGTTCCAGCACAAAATGAAAGCAGCTGTTCATGCAAGGGGTAAATGGGTAATTGATGGGATAATTATGAGAAACCCTTGTGAGAAACTGCCAAATGCTTCTCACGCTCGGCAGAGCTATTTGTCCAGCTGAATTCCCCTGTTCCTCAAGCTCCTGAATAATAGACTTGGTGGTGTTCAGTACCATGTCACTCCAGCTAGTTCATGTTGATTCTTCATTGAAGAGCAAAGATACAAGTTATGCAGCAGACGGCAATTCATGACATATTATCAAGGTTTATTTCAGGACAGCTCCTGCTCTATCCAAGCGTCAGAAACTTTGATCAGGTTTTTTTTCGTGTGTTTGGTGGTTTTGCTGGTAGATGCATGCTCATCATTGTCTGTGTTCAGCAGCTGTATGGAGCTGCCATATTTCCGCCCCGTACTAGGTTATGGTCTCTGCTTCCCATTTCACCTTAAGGGAGAGCAAGAACATTCATTAACAAAAGAGAACAGCTGTCAAACACAGCACTCAATGCCCACTTCCTGCTCCAAAGAGAATTCCTTAATGTGTCCTTAGGATCAATGAGATCATACACTTTAGAATCACAGTTTTCTACAAATCAATTATAGAAAAGATTCCTAAAGTTGCAGTGAAGGATAACTTTCATCTCTTTGAGAAGACAACTATGCACTTTTCTTTGCAGATCAGAATGAGGATGGATATGAAAGGTAAACAATGAATGGTAAATTGCTTCTAAATGAGGCATCATTGTACTACAAGTGAAAAAGACAGCTACCAGCATGATTCTGTTTAGGCAGTTGCATGCTATTAAAATACTGATAGAATGATAATTCTTTTAGTTGATTAATGTGTAGAAGTGCTTCATATTTACAATTAATGATGTCCTGGAGAATGGGAAATGCAACCATGTGAAAAAATACGAAGGCTTTCTTCAGCTTTGATCAATTTCCCAAAGGCAAAATGATGATGTTACTTGCTCTGTCAAACTTAACATCAGTCACCCGCTTAATGCATCCATTGTCTGTAAACTGACTGATGTTGCAGGTGTCCCCTGCACAGCCTGGTAAGAGTTAGAGGTAAAAAGGTTCAGGACTAAGGTGACCTCCAGAACTCAGCTGTAGACCATCTTGAATTATGCAACTCAACTTTATCGCCTCAGATCTTTAAGATCTGGTTGGCTGTAGGGATTCGCATTCTAATCAGTATTCTGTAACTTGATTTTGTGTCTCTGTGCCTTGTTTGAGAGCACATTTCCACTCCATCTGACGAAGGAGCAGCGCTCCGAAAGCTAATGGTATTTGCTACCAAATAAACCTGTTGGACTTTAACCTGGTGTTGTTAAAACTCTTACCTAATTTTAACAACAGGCCCGTTTTCAGGAAAGCATTGGCAGAATCACTGTCCACTGTCAGGTAAGTGACTGGAGCAGCTATGGAGTTGTTGCATGTGGTGTTGTCTTGTAATCAGGTTGCAGGGAGGAGTGAGGGATTGGGGGGGTGGGGGTGGGGGTGGGGGTGGTGAGGGCACGGGGATATGTGTTTGTGGCTGAAGCCTAGGCTTTCTTTGCAGGAGCCACAGGAGCACTCCTCCACAGTTAGTGATGTTTTGCAGGGCCGACAAACACCTCCACAGGGAGGCTCAAGAAAGCAATGGTAAGTGTGTCGGAGAGAAGGAAAATACCTCTCACATTCCCATTTACATATACCAAGCTGGCAGTGACAGTACCAACTTGAGCAGGGTGATGGATATCTCTGTCAGGCATTGAGACAGCTCTTCACTGCACATCCTCCCAGTTTTCCAAAGGAGAACTCCCACAGGTAAACCATTTCTTGCTTCTCCAAATGGCATAAGGTGAGAATTTGCAGAACTTGCTGGTCAATTTACACCATTCGTGTGTTTACTTTGTACATATTACACCCCACTTTCTGCCTCGAGTTTATTTTTATGAACTTGGTAGATTTGCAGATTGATTGCCAATTAAACTAACTACAGAAAAATGTAGTTAGAAATTAACAGTGCAATCACATTTTTAGTTGTTAATGCAAAGCCAATCAACCGCTCTAGCACAAAAAGGATTCTAAAACTGTTCAATCTCATTATGACATGTGGTCAATTGTTATCAGAGATTTTTAAAATACCATTATTTTCATATTTTCCTTTCTGCCTTTCTTCTCCAATTCAATCTTTCTTTTCCTCTACTATAATTTCTCTATTGATTTGAGTGCCACCCATTCTAATTCACGCACCTGCTCCTTTGTTCCTCTGTTCCTTTCTCAATTTTTATATCTCATTGGTTAAGGAGATGCATCTTTAATTCCACTATTAATTGGCAAATAACTAGTTGCCCTCACACCATCATTATCAACTTGCATTTCCTACAAACTGCTGGACTGCACTAAAGATTCTGAACTGAAGGGTATATAGAAAAGCTGAACTAAATATAAGTGCCACAAGATGCTCTACTCCATCAAGACCAGGTTCATGATTTAAATTATTTGCTTTGGAATGGATTCTGTTGTGAGTCCTAAAAGAAAGGTGTCAGCTGTTCATTTGACTGACATTTCCCCCTGAACTTTCCATGGGATTTTGTACAGCAAGTCGCTGTCAGCAGTAACTACAAAAAGTGCAGAAGCCTCTAAAGGGCATCTGGGGCCAATGTGAACAGGGAAAGTAACTGAACATTTCCTTAATCAATCAGATTGAAGAACCGTGAATGAACAATGTGGAGTTTGAACCAGAAAATATAAATTTGAATAATGAATGTAATGTCAAATCATGCACAAAAAATAAAATAAAGGCTGGAATTTTACACAGAAGTGATGACACTATTTGCTGCCTGATAGGTTGAGGGTATGTCCACTTCCACATGGGTGGGAACCCCAACCATATTTAATGGTCATCGAGCCATTAATTGGTTCAGGATGAAACTTCTGCCTCCAGTGAAATGGCCAACAGCTATTCAGTCCCGGTAGCATCACTGGGATCAGTGGCCACTGCTGTACGTCAGTCCCCAAAAAAGAGCACTGCTGGAGCTAAATAACAAGGTAAGTGGGAATGATTGGTCACCCAGTCTGATAGGCCCTAGTGAGGAGGGCGAGGGTGGACACCATTGCAAGGGTGAGGGGGAACCTTTGGGGGGAGCAGTGAGACTTTCCAGCCCTGCTGTGGTGGGACCAGCCACGGGGAATGCGTGGGGCCAACCAAAAATGCATTGGCTTTTGGCTGGATCGGAAGATCCAGGCCCAGCCCATCACTGGGACCTAATTTTCATATTAATAACATTACATACTTTTACCTCACCATTATTTTTGTGGCAACATCTAGCCCATAATTGTGTACTTAGCTTCATTATTGTGGGAAGGCATGCTGTGGGCTTTGACACACAACCTTTGTTGTGAGATGAGGCGATAATGATGTGAAATTCACAGAACTGGCAAGGTGCTGCCTTTGCACATTGCTTAAAATAGCAAAAATCAAAAGACTGATATAAAAAGAAAAACAACCAGATATGGGTCATGTGTCGTATCGAGCTACTGAAATGATAGACGTTTGTTGTATTTTGTTAACCAGCTTCTTTGAGCTTTGATTCAAAGATGTGCAGCTCCACATCTGCATGGCAACCCAGATATTAACACAAACAAAATAGATACCGTTCAAATTTATTTAAATGTTACTGGCTTTTTAACTAACTTGATTAAATCATTTCTTGGCAGTTAGATTACACTTATCTCTAATCATGGTTTGACAACATCATCAGCAGTGTTAATTAAAGTTATTAGTCACTGAATGCGAATTTGAGATGTGAGATTTCCGATAACTCATCCGAAACAGGATCTGCCAGCGTCCCAAAATAAGTGGCTATTTATCCTTCACTTTTCCCAAGCTCCACGCTCCATATTCCCACCTGTCACATCTCTACAAGGTCCTCCCAATTGCTTCCCACCATCCCTCCCAATCGTGGCCCAGTGCTGATGATATCTCCAGAATGCTGGGTCCTTGGCTGCTGCCTCCTCCTGCTGGCATTCATTCCATCCCACTGACCAGGCTGTCTATTTGGCCTCATGTTGGACATGGAGTTGGACATGTTTGTTACAACATACAATCCTATCATCTTTTATCGGGTTTGAGATCTGGTGTCATGTCACTCTGAGCATTGTGGACATGGCTCGATTATAGAAACCTTGGTGTCATGGGTCCTCATTTCAGTCATTGGTGTTCATGTGAATAAGCCAGATTGTGAATGATTTATTACCACATGCATTTGCAGTATGATGAGGCCCATTGTTATGCTGGTGAGGGTTTCAACCACATGAATATGACTGAGTCAAACTCATTGATATCTATTCTCTCCCTATGGGGGATGGACAGACTCTTGAGTAATTGTAGAGTCAATGTACAAGGTTCTTTAGGTGGATGTCATCAGGGACTGGCTGACAACAACTGTGACACCAAAAGACCTTATGAAACACTATTTTACAAAAGGACCAGTCTGGTGATCATCCACTTCTGCAAAAAGGTTCAGCCCTGGCTACATGGCCATGCCTCCCAGCTGCTATGCCATTGGCATCCTTCTCATCATCATCCATTTCAGAATCTTCCAAATGGACAGAGGTTTCCTCCTCCTCCACAGTTTCCTCTTCCTCAGTTGTTGGAGCTCCACTCATGGTGACATCATCAACAATGTGTATGCCCTACCATTGTGCAAAGCTGTGCAACATGCAGCACACCACTAGTAATCTTGATCCCTTATTGTAGAGGCACCTGAAGCGCATCCTTAAATGGCAATTGCCAGTTCGATGGTAGTCTTGTTGATGACAATGGCTGATGTTCTAGTTGTTCTCTAGCTCTGTGAATTCCTAAACGGGATCATTATCTATCTCTTCAAGATGTAGCCCTTATACCCTAGAAACAAATCACAGATCTATGTTAGTGGCTGAAATAGCTGAGGGAATTGGGAACTCCTTAGTATGAAGGAGTCACAGCAGCTGCCAGAGAACTTTGCGCACACATGAAGAAAGGCCTTGTCCTGGTCACAAACCATCTATACATTGACTGAGTGAAAGAACTTCCATTTGACTAAAATGTCCTCATGTTGAGTTCGGGTCTTTATGACAACTTGAGAGGAATCAATAACACCCTGCAACTGAGAGGAGTTGACTAATTTAGAAAAGGCCATAGATCTCTGCATCTGAGATACCAAATCTATAAAAAAATTGATATGATCCTCTCCACAAGCAAATAGGTCATTAGTTATTGCTTCAGTGCAGCTGTGCTGCTGCTGACTAGGATAGACCAGACAGGTCTCCTGATAATCCCTGGAAAGATATTAAGGTATAGAAGTTGAGAGGGTCAGTTACCTTTACAGCCACAGGCTTGATGGATTGTAGCTCAAGTTGCTGTTGGGTCATGCAACATATGTCTGTCATCACTTCACGGCTTAACCTCAGTCTCTGTCATTGTTTCTCTGTCATATTGAGATATGATGGCCTAGGTCTAGTTCCCTTCCACAGGATGATATCTGTTGTCCTGCCCCTCCTTCTCTCTTCCTTCCTAGTGAGCATGCAGCTTCCTAGTCACCTTCTGCCCTCCCTCTGGTCTCCAAATGTTCATGGTACATGGCTTTTATTGCCTCAATATGCGAGGGTGCCATGCCCACTTTCTCTGTTCCATTACACTGAAGGCGATGTGTCCTTCTCTAGCACAAGGTTTTTCCTAATGGCTGGATTCATTGGGGGAAAAATAATTGTCCTAAAGCACCACCTTCCTACTGTCTTGGATTAAGGTAAGACTGTAGGAATTTGTTTTGTGCCACTTCTAGGAGTGTGAATAAATTCTTTGGAAGCGATCTTACTAGCATGGTAAGCTGGTAACTCAGCTGCTGGCCTTAGAACTTCTTTAACTTCATTCTTGAAATGTGCTAGGCCAGCATTTACTGTCCAACCCTAATTGCCTTTGAGTAGGTGATGGTGAGCTGTCTTCTTGAACCACTGCTGTCCATGTGCTCTAGGTACAGACTTCCAGGATTTTGACTTGGTGACAGTAAAGGAACGGTGATATATTTCCACGTCAGAATGGTAGTGGCTTGGAGAGGAACTTCCAGGTGTTGGTGTTCCCATGCGTCTGCTGCCCTTGTCTTTCTAGGTGGTAGTTGTTGTGGGTTTGAAAGGTGCTGTTTAAGGAGGCTCTATGGGTTCCTATAGCGCTTCTTGTAGTTGGTACTCACTGCTGCCACTGTGCATCAGTGGTGGAAGGAGTGAATGTTTATGGATGGGATGCCAAACAAGCAGACTGATTTGTCCTGTGTGGTGTCAAGCTTCATGAGTGCTGTTGAGTGGAGCTGCACTCATCCAGCAACAGGAGAGTATTCCATCACACTCCTGGCATGTGTCTTGTAGATGGTGGACATGCTTTGGGGAATCAGGAAGTGAGTTACTAACCTCAGGATTCCTAGTCTCTGACTTGCGCTTAGAGCCACGGTATCTATATGACAGGTCCAGTTCAGTTCCTGGTCAATCGTTTCCCCAAGGATGTTGATAGTGGGAGATTCAGCAATGGTAATGCCACCAAAACTTTTACAAGCCTGTAATAACAGAATGTGTTACTGGTGTTTTCATATCTGAGGAGGCATGGGCTGACATGGAGGTGGGTGAGAGTGAGGAAGATGAAGGATGACATTTAGGATGTCTTTAAATAGTGTTTGGAGCTTGTCTGCTGGGTTGGCAATTTGAGGCCAGTCTTCTAACTGGCCAACCTCCACAACCACACTCCACCATGGTTCACAAAATGCACTGTGAACCCAACCCCTGTGTGAAAGGACAAAAGTGGTGGGCAAATAACTTTGATTTGATTTATTATTGTCACATGTATTAACATACAGTGAAAAGTATTGTTTCTTGTGTGCTATGCAGACAAAACATACCACTCATAGAGAAGGAAACAAGAGAGTGCAGAACGTACTATTACAATCATAGCTAGGGTGTAGAGAAAGATCAACTTAATGCAAGGTAGGTCCATTCAAAAGTCTGACAGCAGTAGAGAAGAAGCTGTTCTTGAATCGGTTGGTATGTGACCTCAGACTTTTGTATCTTTTTCCTGAAGGAAGAAGGTGAAAGGGAGAATCTCCAGGGTGCGTGGGGTCCTTAATTATGCTGGCTGCTTTGTCGAGGCAGCAGGAAGTGTAGACAGAGTCAATGGATGGGAGGCTGGTTTGCATGATGGATTGGGCTACATTCACGAACTTTTGTAGTTCCTTGTGGTCTTGGGCAGAGCAGGAGCCTTACCAAGCTGTGCTACAACCAGAAAGAAAGCTTTCTATGGTGCATCTGTAAAAGTTGGTGAGAGTCGTAGCTGACATGCCAAACTTCCTTAGTCTTCTGAGAAAGTAGAGGTGTTGATGGGCTTTCTTAATTATAGTGTCGGCATGGGGAGACTAGGACAGGTTGCTGGTGATCTGGACACCTAAAAACTTGAAACTCTCGACCCTTTCTACTTTGTCCCCGTTAATGTAGACATATGGGTTGGGTGTGCAGGTTGCAAGCTGAAAAGTGTCTAGTTCTTGTTTTCCTGGTTCCAGACAGAGCTTCAGCCTTCTATAAATAACAACAACTTATATTTATTAGGCACCGTTAGCATAATGAGTGTCTCAAAGCCCTGACAGGAGCATTCTAAAAGAAAATATGGCACAAAGTCACACAAAGAAACATTAGCTAGGTTAGAAGACTTAAAGCTTGGTCAAAGAGACATGTTTTAAAGACTGTTTAAAAGGAGGAACGATAGAGCTGGACCACAAGGGAATTCCAGAGCTTGGGGCCTTGGCAACTAACTAAACATTACCATTTTTATTCTGATTTCAATATAGAGCAGAAAGCAATTACAATGTAAATCTGTCCTAATTCCAATATATGACCTAAAATCAAAAATTACTTGAATTAGTCATGCAAATGATGAGACTAACATATTTACCGTATAATACAAATATGTAACTATAGTTAGATATCATTCATGCTCCTACTTGCCTTGAGGTCAAGCTTTCAAGTGAATGCTGAGCATCACTAATTCTGTTGTCATGTATTTAGCTTTGCATTCCATTCCTGCTATTTCTTAAGGAAATATCATGAAACTACGGGCAGAATTTTACACTCGCCCAAGGTGGGTTCTGAGACGGAAGGTGATATTGAATGGATGGGATTTCCCCAGGAACCCGCCCGCCCAAACCCAGATGCAATTTCATATTTGGATGTGTAGGACCTTGTATGGGAACTCTGCCCATTCACCCATTAAGGCCCTTAAGTGAATGGGCAGAGTTCCCGTACAAGGTCCTACACACCCAAGCATGAATTAATGGCCTTATTCTGCCCAGCCTCAATTTTTATGCTGGTGGGGGTGGGTGCAGGTAGGTTGGGAAAGTGGCGTTTGCACTTTTCCCCATCTCAGGTGGGAGGTGCGGTACCTCAGTCTAAAGGCCCCCTCGGAGTTGGGGTGCCCTCCCATCTAGGATGTTGGAGTTCTGGGACCTCCGCCCACCCTAGCCTACCCACTGACACCACGATTGTCCCCCTCCTGACCTCCTTGGGCATCCCCTACTCTCCTGCGCCCATGATCCCGGGACTTACGTTTTCGAAGACTTAGCCCCAGGTAGAGCACTGCAGTACCGCTTCTGACCACTACAGCGCTGTGGCTGGCCAGGTTCAAGAGCTGTCGGCCAGTCTGATTGGCCGACAGATCTCATGGACAGAACTTTGTTCCAAGGGCAGACGGAACTCCCGTCCACTGCCCATCAACGCTCAAGTGAGTGTCAAGTGTCAGTGGGAGTTTGAGAGTCGGCAGCTGTATGTTAGATGCCAACTCTCAGGATGGCAAGCACCAATCACTCACCATTCTTAAAATTCTACCCTGAGATTCTGTTTCATGGAGCAGGATTTTGTATCCTCTCGCCAGTGGGTTTGAAGGAACCAGGGTACATAAAATCCAATAGATGGTCTTCCCACTGCCTACCCACCTGCCCATAATCAGTCTGAAATTTAGCAAGCAGGTTGATTAAGATATCAGTCAGCCCATCCACCATAGAACAGTACAGCACAGAACAGGCCCTTCGGCCCACGATGTTGTGCCGAGCTTTATCTGAAACCAAGATCAAGATATCCCACTCCCTATCATCCTGGTGTGCTCCATGTGCCTATCCAATAACCGCTTAAATGTTCCTGAAGTGTCTGACTCCACTATCACTGCAGGCAGTCTATTCCACACCCCAAGCACTCTCTGCGTAAAGAACCTACCTCTGATATCCTTCCTATATCTCCCACCACAAACCCTATAGTTATGCCCCCTTGTAATAGCTCCATCCACCCGAGGAAATAGTCTTTGAACATTCACTCTATCTATCCCTTTCATCATTTTATAAACCTCTATTAAGTCTCCCCTCAGCCTCCTCCGCTCCAGAGAGAACAGCCCTAGCTCCCTCAACCTTTCCTCATAAGACCTACCCTCCAAACCAGGCAGCATCCTGGTAAATCTCCTCTGCACTCTTTCCAGCGATTCCACGTCCTTCTTATAGTGAGGTGACCAGAACTGCACACAATATTCCAAATGTGGTCTCACCAAGGTCCTGTACAGTTGCAGCATAACCCCACGGCTCTTAAACTCCAACCCCCTGTTAATAAAAGCTAACACACTATAGGCCTTCTTCACAGCTCTATCCACTTGAGTGGCAACCTTTAGAGATCTGTGGATATGGACCCCAAGATCTCTCTGTTCCTCCACAGTCTTCAGAACCCTACCTTTGACCCTGTAATCCACATTTAAATTAGTCCTACCAAAATGAATCACCTCACATTTATCAGGGTTAAACTCCATTTGCCATTTTTCAGCCCAGCTTTGCATCCTATCTATGTCTCTTTGCAGCCTACAACAGCCCTCCACCTCATCCACTACTCCACCAATCTTGGTGTCATCAGCAAACTTACTGATCCACCCTTCAGCCCCCTCCTCTAAGTCATTAATAAAAATCACAAAGAGCAGAGGACCAAGCACTGATCCCTGTGGCACTCCGCTAGCAACCTGCCTCCAATCCGAAAATTTTCCATCCACCACAACCCTCTGTCTTCGATCAGACAGCCAGTTACCCATCCAATCGGCCAACTTTCCCTCTATCCCACACCTCCTCACTTTCATCATAAGCCGACCATGGGGGACCTTATCAAACGCCTTACTAAAATCCATGTATATGACATCAACTACCCTACCTTCATCAACACACTTAGTTACCTCCTCAAAAAATTCTATCAAATTTGTGAGGCACGACTTGCCCTTCACGAATCCGTGCTGACGATCCCAGATTAATCCGCATCTTTCTAAATGGTCATAAATCCCATCCCTAAGGACCTTTTCCATCATTTTACCAACCACCGAAGTAAGACTAACCAGTCTATAATTACCAGGGTCATTTCTATTCCCTTTCTTAAACAGAGGAACAACATTCGCCATTCTCCAGTCCTCTGGCACCATCCCCGTGGACAGCGAGGACCCAAAGATCAAAGCCAAAGGCTCTGCAATCTCATCCCTTGCCTCCCAAAGAATCCTAGGATACATTTCATCAGGCCCAGGGGACTTATCGACCTTCAGTTTATTCAAAACTGCCAGGACATCCTCCCTCCGAACATCTATTTCCTCCAGCCTATTAGCCTGTAACACCTTCTCTTCCTCACAAACATGGCCCCTCTCCTTGGTGAACACTGAAGAAAAGTATTCATTCATCACCTCGCCTATCTCTACTGACTCCATACACAAGTTCCCACTACTGTCCTTGACCGGCCCTAACCTCACCCTGGTCATTCTTTTATTCCTCACATAAGAGTAAAAAGCCTTGGGGTTTTCCTTGATCCGACCCGCCAAGGACTTCTCGTGTCCCCTCCTAGCTCTCCTAAGCCCCTTTTTCAGCTCATTCCTTGCTAACTTGTAACCCTCAATCGAGCCATCTGAATCTTGTTTCCTCATCCCTACATAAGCTTCCCTCTTCCTTTTCACAAGACATTCCACCTCTTTCGTGAACCATGGTTCCCTCACTCGGCCATTTCCTCCCTGCCTGACAGGGACATACCTATCAAGGACACCCAGTATTTGTTCCTTGAAAAAGTTCCACTTTTCATTAGTTCCTTTCCCTGACAGTTTTTGTTCCCAACTTATGCCCCCTAATTCTTGCCTAATCGCATCATAATTACCTCTCCCCCAATTGTAAACCGTAAGGCCCTATCCCCCTCCATTGCAATAACAAAAGACACCGAATTGTGGTCACTATCTCCAAAGTGCTCTCCCACAACCAAACCTAACACTTGGCCCGGTTCATTTCCCAGTACCAAATCCAATATGGCCTCACCTCTTGTCGGCCTATCCACATATTGTGTCAGGAAACCCTCCTGCACACACTGCACAAAAACTGCCCCATCCGAACTATTTGACCTACAAAGGTTCCAATCAATATTTGGAAAGTTAAAGTCCCCCATGACAACTACCCTGTGACCCCCACACATATCCATAATCTGCTTCGCAATTTCTTCCTCCACATCTCTATTACTATCTGGGGGCCTATAGTAAACTCCTAACAACGTGACCGCTCCTTTCCTATTTCTAACCTCAGCCCATATTACCTCAGTGTGCAGATCCCCCTCGAAGTGCCTTTCCGCAGCCGTTAAACTATCCTTGATTAACAATGCCACTCCTCCACCTCTTTTACCAGCTTCCCTACACTTACTGAAACATCTATACCCCGGAACGTCCAACAACCATTCCTGTCCTTGTTCTACCCACGTCTCCGTAATGGCCACAACATCGTAGTCCCAAGTACCAATCCACGCCCCAAGTTCATCTATCTTGTTCCAGATGCTCCTTGCATTGAAGTAGACACACTTCAACCCACCTTCCTGTCTACCGGTACCCACCCTTGACCCTGATACCTTCCCCAATACCTCACCACTGGGTCTATTGAGACTTTAACTGGCTAATTAATGGCAGATTAAGAGCAAATTAAGAGCCTTTTCCCGCTGCTCACTTCCTGCAGTGGGGAGGTGCTCACACCATGCAGGAAATTCGACAGCTTTAGCTGCATGGACTGATATTGGGTGTGATGGGGTGGAGGTACAGTGGGTTGGAGGTTGGGGAGGTGGTGGTGAAACATCCTTTATGGACCCCTGAGGAACTGCCAACCCTCACCCATCCTTCAACACTTCCCCCGGCCTCCTGAACCCAATTGCCACCCTTCCACTCTAAGATCTTAGACTTTGGACTTACTAGGCTCTTTGACATGATGGAACTGCCTGTAATCCCAGCAGTGGCCACTGTTCTCAACTGGCGCTGCTGGGACTATGGAGCTGCTGACCATCCAGTCGCTTTCTATGACGTTAGGGTCAGAAGCCTTAAAGTAATCAACGCTGTTCCCAATGTAAAAATGCTGCAGTTCAGCCACCAGGACTGGAGTTGTGCTTACCATTGACTTTATAGCCAGGGGAGTGCAGGGCCCTGTGAATCCTCACATAAACTCCAGCTTGTGGTCTTTGACCATATCAGACAAGGAGTCAGCATTTAATGAGAGATTGGTGTGATTAAATTACTAGAAATAGAACCTGCACTTTAAATGAAAGCTTTCCTCATGAATTATTTTCACCTTATTTTCCCAGCCCACCATCCCCCTCCTCCCCCCCAATTTATTTCCATAAATATTGGGCCAGGATGATTTGCTGAGAAACGCTTGGTTGCTGCAATTATAATTTACAATGCAGACATTGCAATGAGAAACACATTTCTGTCATTTGGAGGAGGAAAGCAGCAACGTCAGGCAAGTGAGACTGCATCTCAGGTCAAATGCCTGCACTTGTTTATATGATGTGGAGATGCCGGCATTGGACTGGAGTAAACACAGTAAGAGTTTTAACAACACCAGGTTAAAGTCCAACAGGTTTATTTGGTAGCAAATACCATTCGCTTTCGGAGCGCTGCTCCTTCGTCAGATGGAGTGGAAATGTGCTCTCAAACAGGGCACAGAGACACAAAATCAAGTTACAGAATACTGATTAGAATGCGAATCCCTACAGCCAACCAGATCTTAAAGATACAGACAATGTGGGTGGAGGGAGCGTTAAGACAGGTTAAAGAGATGTGTATTGTCTCCAGACAGGACAGCCAGTGAGATTCTGCAAGTCCAGGAGGCAAGCTGTGGGGGTTACTGATAATGTGACATAAATCCAACATCCCAGTTTAGGCCGTCCTCGTGTGCAGAACTTGGCTATCAGTTTCTGCTCAGCGACTCTGCGCTGTCATGTGTCGTGAAGGCCGCCTTGGAGAACGCTTATCTGAAGATCAGAAGCTGAATGCCCGTGACCGCTGAAGTGCTCCCCCACAGGAAGAGAACAGTCTTGCCTGGTGACTGTCGAGTGATGTTCATTCATCCGTTGTCGTAGTGTCTGCATGGTTTCCCCAATGGACATCCTTTCCTGCAGCGTATCAGGTAGACAACGTTGGCCGAGTTGCAAGAGTAGGTACCATGTACCTGGTAGATGGTGTTCTCACATGAGATGATGGCATCCATGCCGATGATCCAGCACGTCTTGCAGAGGTTGCTGTGGCAGGGTTGTGTGGTGTCGTGGTCACTGTTCTCCTGAAGGCTGGGTAGTTTGCTGCGGACAATGGTCTGTTTGAGGTTGCGTGGTTGTTTGAAGGCAAGAAGTGGGGGTGTGGGGATGGCCTTGGCGAGATGTTCGTCTTCACCAATGACATGTTGAAGACTCCGGAGTACCACAGTAGGAAACAGTACCACTGCAGGGAAGTCCATTGTCAACTTGTCGGACTACACACTTCAGCCAGATGAAATCGAAGTTCTCAGCCGAGGGCTCAACTTTTGCCCCACTACCCAAATCTACCCCATCAGTCTCGCAGCGGACACAGAGGAATTCATCAGGCGAATGAGGCTGCGAGAGTTCTTCCATCAACCCCAAGAGGCCAACAGCGAACACAATGAGACAGCCAATGAACCGGAACAGCCGACAGAGAGATCCGCAGTGCAACCGAAGAGGAAAGAGTCGAATTGGACTCCTCCGGAAGGCCGCTGCCCTCGACTTGACATGTATGCCCAAGCCATCAGGAGGTGCATCAACACCAAATTCATCAGCCGCACTCACAAGACAGCACCGAACATCACCCAAGCACAACGCAACACCATCCATGCTCTCAAGACCAACCGCAACATTGTCATCAAACCAGCATACAAAGGAGGGGCCATCGTCATACTGAACAGAACGGATTACTGCAAAGAAGTGTACCGACAACTGAAAAACGAGGAACACTACAGACAGTTACCCACAGATCCGACCAAAGAACACACCCGTCAACTCAACACTCTGATCAAGACCTTTGATCCGGACCTTCAAAGCACCCTCCGTGCTCTCATCCCACGTACTCCCCGCGTTGGAGATCTCTACTGCCTCCCAAAGATACACAAGGCAAACACACCCGGCCGTCCCATCGTATCAGGCAATGGGACCCTGTGCGAGAACCTTTCCGGCTATGTCGAGGGCATCTTGAAACCCATTGTACAAAGAACCCCCAGCTTTTGTCGCGACACTACGGACTTCCTACAGAAACTCAACACACATGGAGCAGTTGAACCAGGAGCACTCCTCGTCACAATGGATGTCTCGGCACTCTACACCAGCATCCCCCACGATGACGGCATTGCTACAACGGCCTCAGTACTCAACGCCGTCAACTGCCAGTTTCCAGATCCAATTTTACAACTCATCCGCTTCATCCTGGACCACAATGTCTTCACCTTCAACAACCAGTTCTTCATCCAGACACACGGAACAGCCATGGGGACCAAATTCGCACCTCAATATGCCAACATCTTCATGCACAGGTTCGAACAAGACTTCTTCACCGCACAGGACCTTCAACCGATGCTATACACTAGATACATCGATGATATTTTCTTCCTTTGGAGTCATGGTGAGCAATCACAGAAACAACTATATGATGACATCAACAAGTTCCATCCCACCCTCAGACTCACCATGGACTACTCTCCGGAATCGGTTGCATTCTTGGACACACGCATCTCCATTAAGGACGGGTCACTTCAGCACCTCACTGTACCGCAAGCCCACGGATAACCTCACAATGCTCCACTTCTCCAGCTTCCACCGTAAACACATTAAAGAAGCTACCCCTCCGGACAAACCCTCCAAATACACAGGATCTGCTCGGATGAGGAGGATCGCAACAGACACCTCCAGACGCTGAAAGATGCCCTCATAAGAACAGGATATGGCGCTCGACTCATCGATCAACAGTTCCGACGCGCCACAGCGAAAAACCGCAGCGACCTCAGAAGACAAACACGGGACACGGTGTACCCTTCGTCATCCAGTACTTCCCCGGAGCGGAGAAGCTACGGCATCTCCTCCGGAGCCTTCAACATGTCATTGATGAAGACGAACATCTCACCAAGGCCATCCCCACACCCCCACTTCTTGCCTTCAAACAACCACGCAACCTCAAACAGACCATTGTCTGCAGCAAACTACCTAACCTTCAGGAGAACAGTGACCACGACACCACACAACCCTGCCACAGCAACCTCTGCAAGACGTGCTGGATCATCGGCACGGATGCCATCATCTCACGTGAGAACACCATCTACCAGGTACACGGTACCTACTCTTGCAACTCGGCCAACGTTGTCGACCTGATACGCTGCAGGAAAGGATGTGCCGAGGCATGGTATATTGGGGAAACCATGCAGACGCTACGACAACGGATGAATGAACACCGCTCGACAATCACCAGGCAAGACTGTTCTCTTCCTGTGGGGGAGCACTTCAGCGGTCACGGGCATTCAGCTTCTGATCTTCAGGTAAGCGTTCTCCAAGGCGGCCTTCACGACACATGACAGCGCAGAGTCGCTGAGCAGAAACTGATAGCCAAGTTCCGCACACATGAGGACGGCCTAAACTGGGATGTTGGATTTATGTCACATTATCAGTAACCCCCACAGCTTGCCTCCTGGACTTGCAGAATCTCACTGGCTGTCCTGTCTGGAGACAATACACATCTCTTTAACCTGTCTTAATGCTCCCTCCACCCACATTGTATCTTTAAGATCTGGTTGGCTGTAGGGATTCGCATTCTAATCAGTATTCTGTAACTTGATTTTGTGTCTCTGTGCACTGTTTGAGAGCACATTTCCACTCCATTTGATGAAGGAGCAGCGCTCCGAAAGCGAATGGTATTTGCTACCAAATAAACCTGTTGGACTTTGACCTGGTGTTGTTAAAACTCTTACTTTGTTTATATGCACAGACTCACAACCACAAACAGAGGCAACACTACCCTAACACAGCTAAGGACAAGTACTATCGGAGTCTGCACATGGCTCAAGAAGCAGTGACGAATTCATGCCAGCTACTGGAAACTGATCCCCAGGCAATCTCCACCACAGAGCAAGTTGCTGTTAGGAGCATCAGTAACATCAATCAATCTGCACTTCACATATGTATCAAGCAGGTGATTGATGCGTTGCTGCCGAGATTGAGTAATTTTATAATTTTCCCCATGGACAACCTGCAGCAGAATGAGAAGCCAATGCATTTTTTTCAAATGACAGGATTTCCCAGAACTCAGGTGTCATTAACAGCATTGATGTGACCTGACTAGGGGCTCCTGCAAACAATTCTCTTCCCTTCATAAATTTGTTCCACTCCATTGACATGCAAGTCAACTATGACCATTAACATAGAATCAATCAAGTGAATGCCTGCTGGCAGAATGATGATGCCTTAAATTTAAAGTATTCCATGGTGCCAGACTTATTCAAGCCACAAAAAATAATGCAAGGTTGAATTCTAGGAGATCAAGGTTATCTACATGAGCGCTGGATAATTACATCTCAGAGGCATCTATTAACAGCAGGGGAGCACAGGTACAATGGGGCCTTTTGAGACTTCAGGATTATCACTGCAGACAAGATAGGCGTCCTGATACATGAACAGATCAGGCTGTTTACAATACAGGCCCACCTTAGCATGCAAAAGCATTGCTGTGTCCTGCAAAATTTGCCATCCAAATAGTCAGTATCACGGATTAGCTGAAAAATAAGTAAATTCACTCAGTCAAGAGCTAAATGAGATGAAAATAAGGAAACTGAAATGTTACTGAGGAATTAGCCTTGCAGGCAGCTGAAGCCATGTACCAGGGTTTCATACAAACCTCGGTCTAAATACCATTTCCGTCCAATATGCTAACAGTCCTCTCCTCGTCAATAGCATGCAGGGGCTAAACACATTTTCCCAAATTTGAGCTTTTGCACTTATTGGCCTATTATAGATCACTTCCTTTTGCTCAGTAAAACCTTACTTAGCATCATTCCAAGCGAGCAATCTACAAATAGCTGAAATAAATTGTTTCTATGTTTCATATGTTTTTATAGGTCGAGTATCCCCTTTATCCAAAACCTCTGGGGTCAATAATGTTTTTGAATTTGGATGTTTTCAGTTTTGGAATTTATAGTTCGGATGAATAAGTGCTTCCTCTTTATTTCAGTGATTGTTGTGTGCAGTCATACCAAGCATGCTGTTGATTGAAGTCACAAAATCATGAGTCTCGAGCACAAGTTAAAGTTAGTCGGCACTACTTAAAGCCAGCATGCTTAAAGGGAAAGATACATGGTGGCTGAAGTAGGTGCTAGAAATCAATCCACAACTGACTCTAACCTGAGAAAGAGACAACAGGTCAGTACACTGGCTGCAAGATTTTCTGATGCTGCACTGGTGTAGGAGATGTAGAGGAGATGAGATATATATAACCACAGGCGCCGGAATTCTACCACCCCACCCGCCATGGAATTGGAGTGGGCAAGGGGCAGACAATGGAAATGTCCGTTGACCTCGGGCAGGAATTTCCTGTCTCGCTCAAAAGAGGCCGTAAAATCCCGCCTGCAGAAATGGGACCAGATAGCCTCAAAGGCCTCAATGCAGTGCTATATTTCATGACCTCATATAAATGGGCAAGACCCGTGACAGTAATTTGAAATACTATATTCCACAAACTGCACGACCAGCTTCACAGACTGCTTAATTCACCACATCACTCACCTATCAACAATTTCAAACAATCAGAACTCATACCTAACGTATATAGTTGCACTTAACTCTCATGCACATAACACCCACAACTCACAGCTTACACTGTCAGCTATTCAATCACAGCAGCCACATCAGCCAGAACACTGCACTACATTTACTGACACACTTCCCTCTCTCTGGCAGGACAAGGAGGGGTATATCAGGGAGCAGCAGGACCTAACTGGCAAGGGACAGGCACAGGTGTGCAAAACAGAGCTCATTATTATTGGATAGGCCATGCTTCAGACCGTGGCCAGTCGGGGGGGCTACGGGTGGTTGAGCCATTGAAGAAGATAGTATTCTCGTACAGAATCCTCCTTCTCATATCCCACATTTCCCTCATCCAAAATCTTGTCTGATTTGCAAACTGCGGATGGAGTAAGCATGCAACTCTTGCTTTCCTTCTCTCCCCTCACCACAACTCTATCCATTTCTCTTTTCAGATACATAAGAGCCACAACTTGACCAGGCAGTGATGGAAGAACAAGAGTTGAAGAGAAGGAAGACAACAATGAAGAAGAAACACCACCTCTCACACACTCACAGTCACCACCAGCTCTGATTCTGGCACTGCACATACTTGAGAAGATGGCTAAAAGATAGGGAGAGAGATCTTCCCAAAAGAATGAACGAGTGAGGAAACTGGAGAGTTCAGATCTGTTTTTTGGGTAAGTTTGAAAATGCAATCTTAGACACTCTGTCATTTTTTTGGAAAGAAGGGTGATTCTCACCAGTAAGGGGGAGAGCGAAGTCAAAGCTTGCCAGTGAACCCAGCTGCAGACTGCTCGGGGAGCCATTGCACAGGTGCCCCAATCTCCCTGTGAACTGGGAAACCTCCTACCATCCCCTATCCCATGGACATCACCACCATCCCCTCACCATCTGCCCGCCAATCACTCCCTGTGCCGGTCCCTCTGCCCGCCACGCCAATCACACCCCATGCAGAAATCCCCCCCCCCCATTGCCTCCCCCTGTAGGGAGCTCCGCCCTTGTCTCTCCCTGCCATAGCCCCACCCCCACTCAGGCTCCACCCCTGCTCAGGCCCCACCACCTTGACACTGCCCCTGGCACAGTTATGGTGCCCAGTGGGCAGTGCCAGGATGCTCAGTGGGCAGTGCCAGGTTGCCTGGTGGGCAGTACCAGGATGCCCAGTGGATATTGCCAGGGTGCCCAGTGGGCATAGCCTGGTCCTGCCCCCAACCACCCCAAGGGCTCCAATGGCCTCCGATCCCCAGGCGTGGATATCATTTCTAGTCTCCCTTGATGGGGACCATGAGTGATTCTCATTGGCAAGACCTCTCGTCGACAAGGGGGGAAACTTCTGGGAGGCTGGAAACAATGCAAAGCATGTCCTTAATATTTAACTCGGCTTCGCACAAGATGGCTTTCAGCGTGAAAGCCATCTGGGACCAATTTGTGTGCTATCTTCCTGGCTCACTGCTCCAGCGGGCCGGAAAGATTGCAACCAGGATGTATATACATCGATGGCATTGAGCAGGAGTGTCCGGGGCAAGGGGAAAACAACAACACAGGAGCCAGTTTGCTGGAATGAAAGGTCACAAGTCATTTCTGTCGTAGAGGATTCAGATAAGGACTTCAATGGGACAGCCTACAGCAGAATGCTGATTGATAAGCACAACAAACTGCTTGGTGAATTGGGGTGCCTGTCAGAAAGCTTGCTATCGGAGTCAAGGAGAATGGAAGAATTCAGCACCACTGTGGCACAGTGTTTTTCACCGAGGTCAGAGATCATCCTTTCCAGCATGGAATTTTAATAGCACTCATGCAGACCTAACCATGACACAGCAGCTGATGGTTGATGTCTCAGCATCCATTAAAGCATAATCAGAAGCCAAATATATCAGAGTGCCCTGTGAGCTAAAACTGCTGTCACCTTAGCTGCGATAGTTGTGTTCAATGGGGCTTGCACGATGACACAGCAGTCCAGCGATCAGTCCTCCAATACTTTACTAGCATTGTTGAGCTTCCACCCTGGGAGAGTGACAGTGGCTCTATGAGGCATAAACCTACTGTCTTCTCAGGATGATAGTATTCACCCTCTCCTCTCACAACTACCACTCTGTCAGTGCCCTTTCTTTTGCATATGTCTATGTATGTCTGTGTGTGTATGCATGCATGCCTGTGTATGTACGCCTGTGTGTATGCCTACATGAATGTCTGTG
The DNA here is from genome assembly GCF_964213995.1 of Mustelus asterias. NCBI lineage: Eukaryota > Metazoa > Chordata > Chondrichthyes > Carcharhiniformes > Triakidae > Mustelus > Mustelus asterias. The sequence continues at coordinate 63,212,628 of NC_135810.1, read as the reverse complement.
TGTTTGTGTGTGTGTATAAGACTGTTTGTATGTGTGTGTGTCTGTCTGTATGTGTGTTTATGTGCATATGTATGAGTGTGTCTGTATGTGTATGTGTGTTTATGTGCATATGTATGAGTGTGTCTGTATGTGTGTGAATGCCTGTATGTGCGGATGTATGTGTGTGTGTGTGCCTGAGTATGTGTGTTTGTGTGAGACTATGTGTATGACAGTGTGTGTGTGGGGGGGGGGGTGTCTGTATGTATGTGTGTGTGTGTGTATATGTATGAGTGTGTGCCTATATGTGAATGAGTGTGTCTGTGTATGTGTGTCTGTGCGTGAGTGTCTGTATGTGAGTGTGTATGTGTGAGACTGCGTGAGTATGTATACGTGTCTGTGCGTGTGTCTTTGTGACTGTGTGGAGAGGGGGCCTGAATGGGGAAGGGGGTAGGGTGGGGGAGGGGTCAGGTCAGATCACCCTCATGCCTGCATGGTGTGGGGGTGGGGGTTACCTGTTATTTGTGGTGGGTGGGGGAGGATGCCCTTCTTGGATGGGGTGGTGCTCCCCTGCAATTTTTTGGGGGGAGGGGGGTCTGTCTCTGAGCACGGAGATTGGGCGCTCGCTGGAGGGTTGCTCAAAATTAGCTCCATTTGCATCTTTCAGGTGGGTGAATCCCACCTGACAGACACTGTCAGCACCAGAAGAAGGTGAGAGAAGCGGGCCCAATATGTTTGCTTGTCAATACTGCACGCTGGAAATCTTGGCACATTAAGTAAACTCTTTGTCGTATTTCCACACAGTATTTGTAGAGTGTAGAACTCGGCAGGTGTGCAGCTCTGTACTGTTTCTGCTCCGTATGCATTTGAAAATTCAATTTAAATTTTTAATAAAAACTTAAATTGGGGAGAAAAATATTACTTTTTCAAATCATAAACTTTCAATACACTTTAAGTTAACCATATTATTAACCATACCAAGATAACATAACCTTCACTTACAATTTCCACTTCAAGGCCACTTAACTTTATTGCCTATTTTTTAGCTTGAAAGCTAATGTTTAAATGGGTTAAATCAAAGGACAAAAATGTACATGTTAATCATTTGTATACTAACACAACAAAGAACACTTTCAATGGTTTTATGTTTTGTTGTAACGCATCTTGCATTTCAACAAACCGAAGAATTGGCTGCAAGTTGTGGCACCACAATGAACTGGGAGCTCTTTCAGCAAAATGAACCTTAACCTTGAACTTTAAACCTTCTGTATCCTCATGAAAATAAAAGAAACATGAACCTCATCCATCCAACTTTTTCTGGCTTACTTACAGGCCTTCTTACTTCTAGTTCAATTAATTAATTCCCCATTGCTTTCCTTTAACTCTTGTTTTTATTGTTCATACCTGATGTGCATGTGCGGATTTGCTAAGGTATCTTTTCCTTGGCTGATAGACACATTGGTATCATTATTGAATTATTTTAGATGTTTTAAACGTTATCATTCGTAACATTAAATCTCATGAAATACTGGTAGAATTTTTAGGAATGTTGCTTGTTAAGTCGATAAATTTTGAAGTCAAGTCTTCAACGCAAATTACATCCACCAAACCTTCGAAAAGATGGCAAGGGTGAAATCTATTTACCATCAGAATGCATATGATCAATTGTAAAATTGGTGATTACAAGAGTCTGCAACTAAATTAGACACATTCATATGTCAAACTGTGTGGTATACTTAGTGTAAATTAATCATGTTCCTATACACATCCTTGGTTCTTTTCAAGTATGGTATCAAAATATATAGTACATCACTAATTTCCCCATTCTCCATGCAAGTATAATTGCTGCTGTGTTGGCCCTGCAGTAGTGAATCCTTCAAGAGTGCAATTACAGGCTATAGTAGACTGTAAACATTCCCCATCATGGGCTATATTTACCAGGCACGTAATAAGTAGGAAATTGGTCACAGATTAAGCTGACTGTTCAGTGCGCACACAATGAATAATAATGACCTTGAATACACCTCTGCAAGACCAAGAGCAGAGTATTAGGGTACTCGATGTTAAACCACTGAGTTTGTACCCTGCAGCTTAGATTCAGTTTATTTTATTTGAGGTTTTAAGACATTTGAACTAAACGTTCAGTGAATAATTGCAGTAGAATTTTTTGACAGAAATGTAAAAATATTTTCTGAGGAAAACACAGATGTGCTAAAATTGCAAATTCAGCCAGAACTAGGCGGACATCCAACAACATGCATTCCACTGAAGCCTAGTTTGGTTCAGTTTTGTATATTGTGTGGAAGATTCTCCTGGAAATTTAGTATTTTGGTTTAGGACAGCAGAGTTGAGTACCAATGAGTGTGTCACAGATTGGTAGAACACAGTTTTATGCCTGTGGTTCGTATACTGAAGAATTATTGAAAACAGACAAGTGGAGCAGGTGTTCGAGTGGGGAAATGGGTAGGGACTGATGAAGTGGAGTGGAAAATAAAATAAATCTCATGTTTAAAGTGATTGTTTCAAGATGACAACATTTACTTCAAAATTTGGCACTCTCATTGATTGTGTTCCATCTCTAGAATGTAAATTCACATTTGAATTGCTAAAAGAATTATATTTGGACTAATGTGCATTGGTGCAGGTTAACTTTTACTAATAGCTATAATTATGAGAGCCTAGTTTTTTTTTGGGATGTGTTGTTGCTGGCTGGGCCAGCATTTATTACCCATCCCTGATGGCATTTAAGAGTCGACCACATTGCTGTGGGTTTGGAGTCACATGTAGTCCAGACAAGATAAGATGGCAGATTTCCGTCCCTAAAGGACATTACCGAACCAGATGCGTTTTTATGACAATCAATCATGGTCATCATTAGACTTTTAATTCCAGATTTTTATTTAATTCAAATTTCACGATCTGCCGTGGTGGGATTCAAACCTTGACCCTCCCACTGCACGACTCTCTCCCCACAGTTTTGTGGGGTGGAATAGATAGGGAGTGTAAAAGTTAACTATCCTGTCCTAAAATCGAGAGACATTAGGGACGTTTAGAGATACTGGCCTCAGGCCTCATTATCATAGAGGCAACATGGTATAATGGCCATACCAGGGATAGACATTTTGTGATGCAGCTAGGATTGCTAGAGCTGTGGGTCGGGAGACTTGGAGTCTGTGATCAGGGGCCAGTGGTCGAGGGTTGGAGTGGCAGCTGTAGAGGGTGGAGATTGTGAGTATTGATTGAGCCCAATAATGTGAGGTCAGAAACAGCACTCCTTCACCTCCAGGCACCATAGTCAGGGAGGTTATCTACTTTAATTGTTTTAACTACTTACCTACTGTTCTCAAGAAAGGCCAATGATCTGACGGTGGGCAGAATCTTGGTCTCTCACTGGTGATAGGTAAGCTTGGAGGTAGGAATGGCATATACTTAGGCAGGATGGTGGCACACTGGAACCTCTCCACCTTTCCACATCCACCAGAGTTACATTCCAGGCAGGAAGACCCATGGGAAACTTTCTCACCCCCGCAGCCAGTTGAGGCCCTCAAATGACCAATTAATGACCACAAAAAAGCCTCATCCCTTCAGCACAAGTAATAACCTAGCTCTATGCAGCCCTGTTACAAGATGACTTGCACAACAAGTAAAATTGTGCAGCCAGCTTGTCAGCTCTGTGGTGGGGTGGGTCCTTTGATCAAAGGGACTCAGTATCTGATTGAGGACCTGGACAGCAAAAGGGTGCAGAGTCAGCCCCCTGCCCTTGTTGCCAACCCACAGAAACCCCTTTTTTGCCACATTACTTACCTGTGGCCTGGGTTGCTCTGCCATCCTGGAACTCCAGTGTCTGTCCTTCCAGCAATAAGCAGTCTCCCATGTGGCACTCCTGAGCACAAGAGCTGCCAGCCGCTGATTGGATGGCAGCTCTCAGTAGGCTAGACTTTTGTCCCTGGGTCTTGATTCCAGTTAGGAAAGGCCCAGTGCCGGTCTTCTGATCTCCAGCTGGCAGGCAAGATCCCTGATGCCTCAGCAAGATTCCTCCAATTTCTCTCTCCACAGGTGCTGTCAAACATGCGTGCATTTCCAGCATTTTTTTCAAGTCATCTAACCTCTTGTTTGGAAGGTATTCATGACGAGCGGTTTCGCTGAGTGCAGCCTGTGATTACCTTTCTTTCTTTCCTCACTTCTAATGAAGGGTCATCAACCTGAAACATTGGGTGGAATTTAATGTTAGTGACCGAGGGTGGGTGGGTGCTTGCTGTCCACTATATTGTTTTCTTTGGGGACACTATTTCAAAGTAATCAGGCCCCTACCTGGGCAGTGTTGGACCTCCTGTTATTTTAAGCCCAGAGCAATGTGGGCATCCTGTCCCTACAAACTGCTGGTCAGTCAGAGGCTAGAAGATGTCCAGTACCAGCAGAGCCACTGAAGTCAGTATCCACTGCCAGTACTGCACTGGGATTGACGATGGAACCCTATAGACAGCGAAGTGTGGCAAGAGTGTGGTAACAGGTGGGGGAGTGTGGGAGGCAGGGGGCATCAGGGAGGTAGATAGAAGTATCAATAGCAAGAGCAAGGGATGATTTTCTGGGCCCCCTCCTTCCTGACGCTGGGTCTCTTGGTCAGGCACAAAGTACCTGAAAATGAGTGACCTCCAACCCTAATAGGTTATAGGCATGTCCATTGGGTTTTCTGTATAATCTTTCTGGATGGCAACTTCCCCATTGGGTAGCAGGATAAGGCTCTGAAGTGACCATTATATGGCTACTTAAGAACCTCAAGTGGTCTCTGGGCAGGTAAGCCACCCTCTATCCTTCCCATTAGGAGGTTGATTGGGCAGACTTGAGAAGACAATGGATGTCCAACCCACATCCAGCCATTTAATCAAGTGGCTCCTTCCTTCATCCAAATTCACCTGCTGGTGAGGGCATTATGTTTCACATTAACTCTGATTCTCTTTTCATTCATTACCTGACAAATTTAACAAACTGATTTTTATTTATTTTATCCTCAGTATCTGAACAAAAGTGTAGTGTTGAGAAAGCTTCCTGATTTAACTTGCACGTTGATATAGCTTTGTTAATTTTTCTTATTTCTCAATTGAATTCTTTAAAGGAACTATATCTGGTAAATCTGTAGGTATAAAATTGGCAAGTTCCATGATAGTGAGAGAGCTGTTTTTAAAAAATTAATTTATGCTTTGTAGTGATAGTGAATACTTCACTTATTCTGTTTTCAACAAATCATTTTGAACATTAGTTGCACTGTCATCAGAACCAATCTGATAGAAAAGAAAGCGTTCAGACTGGTGGAAATACATTATGCGATCTTGCCAACCAACTGGAGAGCCAGTGAATGCCCTGCATCGCTTTCTTTGGGGAAGGCTCGCGGGTATTAAGTCTCTCAGGTATTTAAGTGGTCAGTAGCAGACCTTTTCTAGGTTCAACATCCCAGGGGCACGTGGGGAGGGGCAGAAATCTCACCCGTCAGCAGAGACCAGCCAATTGGAGGCCAAAGCTCCTTTCTGCAAGCAGTGCCACTAGGGATGTGTTGGTAATTGCTGGAAGTGCACTCACCAGAGTCCCGGGAGGAGCCAGGGACTCAGGCCATAGGTGAGTAAGGGTGGGATGGGGATCATATGGTAGCGAAAGTGGGAGGGGGGGAAGGGAGTGGCTCTCAGAAGGACCCATTTCCATTGCCGGATCCCTTGATCAGGCCCCATGGGAGACCGCAAACAAACACCAGGATTTGCTTTTCAGGCTTTCCACTTGTTGCCTGCCCTTTTCACTGCTGGTTGAATACCTGCAACTGTGAGATGAGGTCCTTAAACAGGCATTGATTGCTGACGAAGGAGCTCAATTGATGAC